>NC_092818.1:157039212-157392962 GCF_023375885.2 Dermacentor andersoni | reverse complement strand
TCTATTCGCTCGCGTAATACGGATCGCCACATTCGTTCGCTAGGCGCAACCACGAAGCGCAAGTAAACCATGCAACTCGCACAACTTCGGCTCCGAGATGAGCGAAGCGGTACCTGAGTTCAAAGGCTGTGACAGAAGTTTCCTGCACAAAACGCCACTCGCAAAGCCGCGTTCGGAGATCGTTGTTCGAAACGTGCGTTCCGTTCGCGTTCAATTTCGCCTCACGCGATTGGCCTAGGCTGCGCCGAGTCGTCAGCCTCCGGGCGCAGCATTCGCACGGAGCTATCTATGCGCACTTCGTCGGTGCTGAGAGCCGCTTGGATGGCGTCGTCTGGCACGTGCCAGAGTAACTAGCAGGCGCATTCTGTGTCTGCCCAGCACACACGCTGGGACGACATACTTTAGCCTCTTCTCTGGCAACGATAAACGTTAGTGTTCTCACAGGTCCCTATTTTGAATCCTCGGTCTCACCCGTGCTGTGCTACAAGAATAGCATGCAGTGCAATCATGCAAGTTGTGCGTGACATAGGACTGCACTCAAGACCGTTAAGCAAGCTGTTACGTTAACAGACAGCATTAATCGCGCAATTATTCTTGTCGTTATCATCCTGCATCCCTCTTTCGTTATACCCTTCCGCCATTCCACGGCGCTCAGAAGGTGGGGCCGTCCTCTTGCATTTCTGTACGTAAAATTGTATCTTTCTTGCTGTTTGCAATTCCATCATTCTTTCTGCTTCATGGGCGCTGATTACCTTCCGGCCTTGACGTAAAATATTGTCGGAATTCGTTCAGTGAACGCAAAGCAACGCGACGAAAAACAAACACAGAAACGTCCGCGTGGTCGTGAGCGGTAATTAGCATTACTGCGAATATCAGCGTCGATTAGGCCGTGACCGTATCAAATCGGAGCGTTTCCTGCTCTTGAAGGCTTTGTCCTTGTTGGTTTTTTTCTGATGTTATATCTATTTTTCTGCAGGCGTCACGACACCGGCGAGCCAATTACAATCAAGCCTTGTTAGTGAGTCAGCTGTTTATTGCGCGAAGTTACAATTATTTATCTTGAGTAATGGAGTTCCTTTTTTCTTCCTCTTGTACCCACTATTTTTTTTTCTCTGGCTTTGTCTTTTCACATGAAAGACAGGAAAAAGCCTTCTGAAAATGTTCATGGATGTTGCAAAGCCGACAACAAGACATATTCAATTAGGCCGAGATTACCGTTGCCTCGACAGGATATCGTGTTCCTTTATGTAACGACTCCTCATTATAGCGGGCACGAAGGCAATCGTTGCGTCAGGTTTCTCTATAGCTCCTTGCATATAGCTCATGCGTTGTAATTCGTTGCTCAGTAGTGTCTTTATTTAGTCACTATTTTCTGCCACTCTTATGTCGTTATGTAAAATACTCTTGTCATTTTAAAGCTTAGTTATGGTTGTTTTTGTCTGTCTTACGCGTATTGTTCAGAATCAAGGGATGGAGTTCTAATTCTATCTCGAAAGCCAAATGGTAATATTCGCTTTTCATAATAAAGTGAAAGCTGTCTTGCGAAATTGGTTTCTCAGATGGAGTGAGCAGAAAATTAAAAGAAGTCTTCCATTTTCAACACCCCTTCACGATAGCTGAGATCTATATACTAAACATATTAAAATAAAGAAAGGAGATGAATTAAGTTTGAAATGATTACTAAGAAATGAAGTGTAACTAGTGAAACGGACTTTTCTGGTGGAACTTCGCGGGCCATTTGCTGGTAGCAGAGCATTTGACCCCCACGGTGGATATGCCTGCCGTTTCAAATAAGAATGGATCACATACATTTCTATGTGTATCTTCAAACACCTCGCCAATTTCGAAACACCCGCCCTGGTTGCTTAGTGGCTATGGTGTTGGGCTGCTTGCTAAGCACGAGGTCGCGGGATCGAATCCCGGCCACGACGTCCGCCACTACGACGTGCCTCATAACCATAAAGTGGTTTGGGCACGTAAAACCCCATAATTTAAATGAATTTCGGAACGTGGCCTCGAGGGACCATGAAATTGCTGTGTAATAACTTCATGGTTAGAAGCGCGATATACCAAGCAGAATGACTGGATTGTGCAGTCAGTCTGCCTCAACCCGTTTGGTTTATAATTTGATCTGTCCCCGACGGTTCATGCATTATGCATGTAACAGCTGAAACTTAATTTGTGGGGCAGGATATCGGCCATTCTTTCTACCTGCGTCAACCCATGCTTCTCTCTTGGGAGGGTGTATGGAGAGCACGTGTCACTGTCGTCTGCCTGAAGCAAAGTAACGTATTCGCAAAACGTTGTTTCAGTATACCTATGCATCTGATGCATGCACGGCTATACGGAACTTCGAACTATTTAGAAATCTCCGTGAAAGGGTGTCAAACAGTTTGTGGTAGGGCGACGATGACGCGCTATCAAAATTTCCTCTCGAAGAGGAGAGATGCTTAGTATATTGCAGCTTCTGGGAGAAATTATAAGAAGTGAAAACATTTGCCGTTGGTTAGTCCTTCTTTTTCTTTTGGCATTGACTATATACCGATAGATCACCAAATAGAGTAGACACGATCCTTGTTGCAGAAATGTTCAAGACGACGACCCATGCGATTGGTTTACGGTTCGCTTCACTTCTGATATCTAATGCCTTCTCACGAATGAATTGTTCTCTTTCTGAACTGTAATCTGCTTGTTATGGTTCAATCAATCAATCAATCAATCAATCAATCAATCAATCAATCAATCAATCAATCAATCAATCAATCAATCAATCAATCAATCAATCAATCAATCAATCAATCAATGTGTTTTATTTCCAACACTTTTGTTGGGGGAAACCCAGGCGAAAAGCTGCTCAAGGGAGCTTCATGGTGCCTGAGCACCCGTAAGCATAGCAGTAAAATAAAACATTTCACAGTTGTCTAATTCTTAGAAGAAAGGAAAAATAAACACCAAACTTATGTGTTGAAAATAGAGAGAGAGAACAAACATGTACAAACATAATATGGGCACTGTTTAGAGCACAAATCGCAAGTGAACATGTTAGTACAAGGAAAACGATATCAACGGTATAAAAAATAATTGATTATAAGATATGACTTTTTACGAGCCATTTACACTCTTGTCCTTATGCTATACTGCGCATTTGCAGTGTGCTCTAAATATAGCTGGGCTGAAGCTTCTGTATAGTATTGAAGTAGTAGGTTTGATCCAAATAACAGAGACATGATTAGAACATATAGATTAGTAAACTTACAGTTGGGCGTTAGTAAGGTATTTTCTTTAAATCCTTGCTGTACATTTATGATGTACGTAATACGTATGGTGCCCATAACGTAAGAAATGAATTATAGTCCGGACTACTTCTTCAAGTGGAGAGCAGAAACGGGTATCATGTTTTTTTTCGTTAATTTTTACATTGTGCATAATGCGATACGTCTTTTCCTTCGTCACAGGCGAGTACCTCGCTTCAAAAGCGTCAAGGACTAGGAGCTGCCGGTGCCAATTGAAGAGAGAGCCAGCGAGAAACATTCTTTAGTGGAACACTAGACATGTTTGCTTGGCCCACTAGACTAGCATGCTACTGCCGATGACGAAGGTGACGTACTGAATGACACATTCGCAGATAGTGAACACAGTAATACACAATCACGCACAATAACAAGTAACTATATTTACTTGTTATTGTGCGTGATTGTGCCTAGCTGTCCGGGCTAGTGTCTCCGGAGAAAACTGAGAACGCCTTCGTCGCGCGCAAAGCACTACCCATGCTGGTCCAAGGTTCAAGTAAACGGTGATACCCCAGCGAGCTACCACGTAAGTTCAAGACAGATTTCATTGCAGCCCATAATGCCGTATAGGGCTAGCATACAGTGTATATTACAGTCAAGCGGTTAATGCTTCATGAATATTAACATATCCAGCATATTATTAAAGCTTTTATCTCGCTCGCTCTGTCTTCATGAGTACTCCTGCGTATATTTGACTGTAGAGAATAATTAGTTACCTTCAACGTTTTTTTTTTTTTTTCCCGGACTCACAAATTGAAAAGTCGAGCTTGTGTGCAACTATTCATGTTGGGTGGCGCGTGCTACTGCGGGAGTTTCGAAAATCCTGAAACATTGAAAGGATTTTGGGAGGCACAGGAAATGTTTTTAAAAAAGAAAGAAATGCAGTACGTCTAAAGCAAAATTTCTAGCGTTCGCATAGGCCTGGCTGTACCTGTTTCTCAGCTTGAGGTAATGAGCGGCGCTTACGCACAGCCGCGTAATGCATTATTCAAAGGCATTAGCCATTGTTTGACAGAATAGGAAGTAAACAAAAGGTTCCGACGAAATGTGTTACCTGAAAGCATGTGTTAATTGCCATTGATGAAAAAACTTAATTGCATCGTTAATCAGCCTTCGTAGCCTGCATGCTCGCGAAACATCTGCGCCTAAAAACGAGCCAAAATTATCTGAAACCTCGAACGAGCGTTAGCGAAGGTCTTTTCCACACTCCCCAGATTATGACATGTCTATCTCGTTTTATTTAAATTTTATTTGCAATAAAGATAATTAATGGTTTGGTATAAACCTTTCGGGGCGGCAAGCTAAGGTTTTGTTTCGTGGAATAAGCGAGAAGATCACGTTTAGCTTCGAAAGGCACGCTTTGCATGAGCAGTTTACGGCAGATTACTTCTCCGTAATAACCCTAGCGGTTAATGCCTTCCTTCATATGCGAGAGCCCGGAAACAAAAGCTGCAGTCTTTAATCTTTTCAGATTTTCTTCCGTTAGTGCTTCTCACGTTAGTCACTTACTCTTCTTGTATTTCTAGAATACTTATATATGCTAACGAGTAAACTGTATTGATAATCCACTGGAAGAAAGTGAAAATGCATGGGTCCACGCAAAATAAGGCAGCGTTATAAAAATAAGTTTGTGTGGTGCGCCTAATCAAAACAAAGAGCCATCGTGCTTTCTTATGTTTTACTTAGGTTGTCATGTGCATCGAGTTCATAACTTCTCGAACCCCTTCCGGCCCATGTTTATGCAACAGTGCCGCAGGCAACCTTTGAGCTACTCCCGTTGTTATATATAACATGTGTCTCTTCGCTCTAAAAAAGAAAAGAAAAAAGAAAAGCTTGATGACTGGCGAGTAGATATCAAAAATACTGTTCGACACTCTGGGAACCCGCTGCCGATACTCTGGGTTCGGCTGGATAACCGAAGCAAGAAGGCGTAGCCCGTAGGGTGCTAAAAAATTGCAATGGTAAGAATTTCGAAACTACTCCAATCTGCGGTTTCGTTTCCAGGTGCATTTGCAACAGCGGCTTAATTCAGACTTCCAAAGATGGGACCTCTCCTTGCTTAGAAACAAGCTACAGAGCAATAACACGTCGCACGTCCACGTAATTACAAGTAAAAGGAGTTCGTTGCTGTTCGCATTTGAATTCTTGAGCACTGTACACTACGTCAGTGGCTCTTTCCATCCATGGCTTGTATTGGCGGTTGCGCACGCTGCCACGTAATAGTGAATCTAAGCTTGCGAGCACTAAGCTATCGCAAAGCGTTGGTGGCGATTTGGACGAAATCGCTCGCCATTGCATTGAAGTATGAGCTCATCGTTACAGTAAACAAAGTATGTCTTAAATTGCCTTCAGTTTAACTTTGTTATCCTAAAGACCATAATAAGAAGGACCGAACAGCACAAAAGGCGAAATGGCATGAACTGTAGATGAGAGACGTCCGAGAGTCTGCCCTTCCTCCTGTATTTCGCGTGTCTCGATCCCCCTTCAACATTCTCCATCCAGGTGCGCTAGAACGGACGCCATGGACTGTCTCTGAACATTATATTCAGGACAGTCGCACAGAATGTGTTCCAGCGTCTCCTCGCAAAGACAGGCATTGCAGAGAGCGTTGTCGGCCATTCCAATGCGAAACGAGTAAGATTTCGTGAAGGCCACCCCTAGCCATAAGCGATAAAGCAGGGTGGCCTCACTTCGGCGGAGTCCGGTTGGCATACAGAGATGCATCAAGGAGGGCAGGTCGTGTTGATGATCGCTGCGGTTGGTCTGGCTGCTTGGTGTGCACCATAGAGAGAGCGTGATCTCCTGTGCAAGCACTTGAAGTCTGCTGGCTGCGTCGGAACGTGAAAGTGGTATGGCCTCTTCCTGTGTGTCTTCAAGAGCTGTCCGAGCGGCTTTATCGGCGTCTTCATTTCCGATGACGCCGCAGTGACTTGGCAGCCACTGAAACGTCACGTGATGTCCTTTCTCATGTGATGTATGAAGTAGGCATCTAATATCGAATACGAGCTGTTCAGATGGCCCGCGACGCAGAGCTGATAGTACAGATTGTAGGGCTGCCTTTGAGTCGCTGAAAATTGACCATTGTCGAGGTGGTTCCCGATTGACAAAACAAAGTGCAGCTCGAAGAGCAGCTAGTTCCGCAGATGTAGATGTCGTTGGGTGGTCAGTCCTAAAGCTGATGGTAATACCTCTTTCTGGGACGACTGCAGCACCGGACGAACACTGGATGTTTGTGGAACCGTCAGTATAAATATGTGCACTGTCTGCGTACCTCTCGTGCAGAAGAAGCAGAGACAGTTGTTTCAGCACAGGCGACGACAGCTCAGACTTTTTCCCGATTCCTGGCACGTTGAGATGGACTGTGGGGCTGACAAGGCACCAAGGGGGCATCGACAGTAGACCATTGTCAGTTGCAACCATTTTCACATATCGCCGACTGAAGACATCGCAGCTGAAGGCGACGAAGGGACTACTTCGGTTTATGAAGGATACGGGCTTGGACAAGCGACTGTGACAGTGATGTCACGTACCACACAAGAGTGACAGACTGTAACCAACGATGTGTGTGCCGTGTTATGTGCCCTCTATCTCTTCTCCCCATCTTTCATCCCCCCCATCCCCCTCCCATGTGTAGGGTAGCAAACCGGTTGGGCAAAACTGGTTAACCTCCCTGCCTTCCTTCTCCACTTTTTCCTTCCTTCCTTCCTTCTCCATCCAGCCCTGTTCATCTCACTCCTATTTTCAAAATAAAATTACAGGAGTGGAGAGAAAAGCAAGCCTCCTTACAGCGCCAGCTATGCGCGAGCGCATAACGCCTGCTTTGCCTTTAACAATGTTTCGTCAATTCCAAGCTGGAGCGATTGGCGACGTCTCGTCCTCATGAGGCTTAATTCAGTGCTTGTCTCGTCTCTTCTTTGTGGGTTGTCCTGGGTGTTCGCGCTGAATTTTTTTGCCTTAAACATACCATGTACCAACTAGCCCCAACCGAAGATTTATTGTCGTCCCCCTGTGCTCCTCCCATCGTACAGTTTGCCGAGTTTACTGCGCGGATCATGGTAACGCTGCTGCAAGTAGGTTGTGTGCACAGCACTTGACCACACTGCTACCGTACTCATCATGCTTCCTCGAGGCGCTGTGTCTGGAGGATTGAACGGGTAGATCGAACTTCGCTTTCTACTTTTCTCCTTTCGGTTTCTGATGGTTATTACTGACAATCTTCCTCTAGACTGTTTATTCATATGATTGGCCGCCGGCCATCATATGGCCGGCGACACGCCTTCGTGCGTGTCGATCGAGGCTCGCGGAGGCGAGAATGTTTACGCCACTCCGCTCAAAGCATCAAGTCCCAGACTGACAGAACCGAAACAATGTGGGCAACCTGCCACAAACCAACTTTCGCGCTGTGACCCAGAATGCCGCAAGCGTAGGGTTTCCTACTGAAATTATTAGAGAGACCTCTGGCGCTGCGATCGTTCCAATAGCATGGCTACGAAGCATGGTTAGTGCACGGATTCATCTGACCTTCGTGCTTCTAGCTTCATAAATCCTTCTGGATTCGTTACTATGCTTTATCCGCATTTATGCGCTTAAATTCTGAACCAATCCCATTTTTCTCAACTCAGTTAAGCTTACGGGACTCCTCGTGCATGCATAATCATTAAGAAGTGCTGCATTTATAACGCAATTTTTTCTTCAGGATTACCAGTTTGCAAAGTCGAAAAGCCCATTTAAAGCCAGGAGAAGGACGTTTGCGCAAATCCATTTACCTTATAGTGCTTGCTGAAATTTCTTCTGAAATTTCTTGCTGAAATTTACCTTATAGTGCTTGCTGAAATTTCTCGCCCGTCTCTGTGTTTTTCTGGACTTCTTACTGCACCTGTGGGGTCTACCGCCCCCTCCATCGCGGTGATGGATGTACAACACCCCGAGGATCCTCCCGGTTCCCGTTCACCCGCGGACATCGGTTCGAGGAAGCGAGGAAATGCGTCGAGTGGTAGCGAGGACACAGAGCTGTACTGCGCATCAGGTGACGAGTCCTCGGAAGACGGCTTTCGACTTGTCCAGTACCGCAAGGCCAAACGAAGAATTATCAACTCATCTTCGGCGTCCAGCTCGAACACTGTGAAAACAGCTCCTCAGCGATGGCCTCACTCCATCCTGTTTGTGCCACAGAACGCTACCGACAACCTGCGCGTCCTCAACAGGCAAGCCCTCTCCGTGTATCTAGAAAACACCGTGCCAAATGAGATCAAGGATGTTAGGATAAATACTAGGCGAAACATCCTGGCAATCGATGTGATGAACCCGAGTGCACTGACCATACTACAACATGTAACGCAGCTGGGAAACATCAAGGTCCGATCCATCGTGCCAACGAATGGTGCCACAATAACAGGAGTCATCTATGACATTGACAATGAAATATCTAATGCAGACCTCCCAATTCTCATAAAACCGGCAAGCGAACACAACGTGATTGTGCATGTTGGTCGCCTCGGCAACACACGTTGTGTGAGGATAACCTTCAAAGGCGACTGCCTTCCACCCTACGTGAAGGTCGGCCACTTTCGCCACCAGGTTCGACCATTTATTCCAAGACCAATGCAATGCTTCAATTGTCAGAAGATTGGACATGTGAAGGGTGTTTGCCGAAATTCGGCCGTGTGCCCTCGATGTGCCGAACCCCACTCAGAAGACAACTGCAGCGCAACCACGTTGAAATGTCCTAACTGTCAAGGTGATCACTGCGCCTCTTCCAAAGACTGTCCCCAGATCAAGAAAGAGATCACCATTCTTAAACAAATGTTGAGAGACAACTCTACCCACAAAGAGGCTGCTGTGAAAGTACGGCGAAGACGACGTCACCGACGAAGGTCTTCCCGGCGGAAAACATCAAGCTTTCAGGAAAAGTCACCTCGTCAAGCATCATCATCAGCAGATGTTTCCAGCACTCCGAACACCGATGTTGGAAGGGAGAAAACTGCCAGATCTCTCTCCACAAAGGAATGGCCGCCACTTCCGCGTACACGACCGCCAGAAGAGGCGCAGAAGAATCCGCCCCCAGTACAGCAAGGTGCTGTATCCGAGGAGTCGCGGAAAACAGATGAGCAAGTGATAGCACTTATCAGGCCTTTAATGAATGCCATTCGCGTGCTGCTAAGCAACATGAACACACCGTCTGCCAGAAGTGCGCTTCAAGTACTGGACGCTCTGAGTCCGGTGCTTGCAACCCTTGAGTAGATCATGGCTCTACAGCCACGGTCTTTTAGGGAAGAGGTCCGACAAGCAGCTATTTTTCAGTGGAATGCCCGCGGACTCAGAGCGCGCCTTTCGGACTTTCGTCGCTTCGTGTACGCCAATATGTTTCCCATTATCGTCATTTGCGAGCCCAACTTATCGAACAAAATCAGGCTTTCTGGATATGAATCATTTATGTCGTCAGCTGTTTATGAAAACAGCAAGGTTTTGGTGTTTATTCGCCGTGACCTCACCTACACTCATCAGCCTGTACCACCTAATGACAGTAATCAATATATATGCCTAAACGTAAGGAAAAAGAATCTGGCCTTTACTTTTGTAGGCGCCTACCTATCTCCGTCAAGTCGATTTGATTACAAAAGACTACGAGACATCCTTTCCTCAACGTCCAATCCCTGGGTCATCATTGGCGATTTCAACGCCCATCATACACTCTGGGGAAGTCCGATCATCAACGCAAGAGGCAGAGCACTGGTTTCTTTCGCCTCCAGTAATGAACTTTGGCTGCTGAATGATGGAAGTCCTACGTTCTTACGTGGCTCCACGTACAGCAGCTGTCTTGACTTGGCTTTCGTCTCACGAAGCCTAGTCAGACGTGCAGGGTGGTTTGCGGACATAGAGACGCACGGAAGCGACCATATCCCCACGTACATCAAGATCAGAGGATTGACCACTTCCAAAATACGGGATACGATCCAAAGAGTGGACTGGCCTAAATTTCAGTCTATTATGGAAGAACACTGCGACGCCAATCCATCTTTCGACTTGGAAGAGGCAATCAAGAGCGTGCTGCAAGACACTATGCGTACTCTAACATGCTCCTCGAAACTTAATGATTTCGATGTGGAACTAGAACGACTTCGAGCAATCCGACGACGTGCTGAACGAAGATACCGACGTACGAAAACAATGGACGATCTACGGACCGCCAGGCGCACGCAAAAGAAGATACAGCGCCGGTTAGACAAGCTCGAATCGCAACGTTGGGCTGCCTTCTGTGAGTCGCTAGATCCACGTAAGCCTTTATCTCAACTATGGAGAACGGTGCGCGGACTGCGGACACTTCCCGTACAGCGATTCCCATTCAAGGCGCTTGCCCTCTCTCAAAAGAGATCGGAGATTGATGTGGCAGAGGATTTCTGCGCCAGATTATCTGGCCAACTCACAGCTACCAACATTCCATCGCCTTCGAGCAGCTGTCCGCCACCACGTGATCACCGGTTGGATCTACCATTCTCGATCCACGAACTTAAGGCAGCATTAGCTTTGTGTAGCCGCACATCAGCGCCAGGACCTGACGGAATTTCCTACCGAGCTCTGTGTCACCTGGGGGAGCGAGCGAGAGGAGTTCTTCTTGAGGTGTATAATGAATCTTGGAGAAATGGCACGCTACCAACAACCTGGAAGACAAGTCGCCTTGTTCCACTGCTGAAGCCTGGCAAGTCGCCGTTGGAGCTCTCATCATATCGCCCGATCGCTTTGGCGAGCTGTGTGGGCAAAGTGATGGAGAGGATGGTCCTAGGACGCCTGGAGTGGTACTTGGAGTACCACAACACCTACCCAGATGCCATGGCGGGCTTCCGACGCGGTCGATCATCGATCGATAACGTCGTCGACCTGGTGACATACATTCAACATGAGAAATGCCGTAAGCGTCTCTGCGCATCCTTATTCCTCGACGTTAAAGGGGCGTATGACAACGTTACGCATGAAGCCATCCTCTCTGCTCTCGCAGAGGTAGGAGTGGGTGGTCGGATGTTTCAATGGATACGGAGCTATCTATCCATGCGATCCTTCTTTGTAAGCACCGAGGAAGGCCATACTTCTCTACATTATAGCTACCGCGGCGTCCCCCAGGGCGGTGTACTTAGCCCCGTGTTATTTAATCTAACACTAATTGCTCTCCTTGAGCACGTGCCAACCACAGTCAGGCTATCAATGTACGCGGATGACATCTGCATATGGACATCTGCAGTAACACGCCTACAGTTGCGAGCGAGAATCCAGAGAGCCGCCACACAAACTGCTATCTACCTCCGTAATCGAGGCCTGGAAGTTTCCTCCGAGAAATGCGCACTAGTGCCATTTACGCGCAAACCCATGGCAAACTACAGTGTAACGATAAATGGCCAAATAATACGACGGGTCCGATCGTACAAGTTTCTAGGTGTCATAATCGACAGGGACTTGTCATGGAGCCCACACATATCATACGTGAAAAAACGGTTGACAGGCATCTGCCACCTGTTCAAGTTTTTCGCTGGCAAGACCTGGGGAATGTCGCCTAGTGCCATGTTACAACTGTACAGGGTGCTTTTTCTAGGATTTCTACGATACAGCTTGCCAGCAATAAACAACACAGGCAAAACGAATCTACGCACAATACAAAGTCTTCAGGGTCAAGTGCTCCGGATCTGTCTAGGCCTGCCTCAGAGTGCTTCAACAGTGGCTACGATAGCAATCGCTAGAGACCACCTTGTCAAGACCCACATTGAAATTGAAGTACTCAGGACCCATATAAGGCATCTAGCCAGGACTCCTCGTCACCATTTAGCCTCTCTACCAGCGGACAGGCCACAGACATCTTTCAGCCAAACGATAACTGCATATGATGAATCATTGCCAGCTTGTTTCACTCCGGCTGCGAGACCTTCGATCCCTCCATGGTGCCTCGCTCAGCCAAAAATCAACCTCGCAATACCTGGTATCTCGAAAAAAGCTGATCTGTCATCACCAGCCCTTAGACAGCTCACGCTACTATATTTGTACGAGAACTACCGTGACTCTACGCATATTTACACTGATGGATCAGTCCTTCCAAGCAGCTCCGCGGCGGCAGTCGTCATACCAGCGAAAGCTACAACAATTAAGTTTAAGACGACCCACGCGACAACATCGACGGCAGCAGAGCTCGCAGCGCTCTTTACTGCCCTTCTTCACATTGGTGATGAACCGCCACACAAATGGACAATATTCTGCGATTCGAAGGCGGCACTGCAGTCTCTACTGTCACCTTTACGACGCGGACCGCACGAACAGCTAATATTCCATATTACCGAGACGTTACACCATATAAGTGATGCAGGCCATGAAATAACCTTCCAGTGGCTTCCAAGTCACTGCGGGATTATCGGCAATGAACGGGCGGATCACGCTGCCCGCTCAGCCCATACTGAGGAGCGCCACGTCCCAATTCCTGTTTCTAGAACTGACGCGGCACGGAAGCTCCGCCTACTTGCTCGGCAATGCACCGCGTCGCAATGGAATGAGCCACATTTAAGAAATACGCGACTGTACTCACTTGATCCAACATTAAGTCTTCGAGCGCCATCACAGCTTCGCCGTAGAGACGCCACGCTGTTATATCGACTTTGGTTGGGCGTTGCCTTTACTAAAGCCTATGCCTTCCGCATAGGGATGACCGACACACCAACCTGTGACCACTGCGGCCATGAAGAATCAATTGGCCATATTTTGTGCGCCTGCCCGCAGTACAGTCCACAGAGGGCATGCCTTAGCCACGAACTTGACCGACTGGACGACCAACCGCTATCCGAAAAAAGAATTCTACAACATCGAAAGGACCTACCTGCACAGAAGAAGGCCGTGCAAGCGCTTTTGCGCTTCTTGCGATCTACCGGCCTGTGTGAACGACTTTAACTGGAACGCCTTTTGTGTGTGTGTCTCCATGTGTGCGCGTTCCCTTTTTTTTTTATTATTATTATTTTTCTTTTATTTCTTTTTTTCGTTTTCCTCTCTATCAGCTTTCCAACCCCTATCCCCCATCCCCAGTGTAGGGTAGCAAACCGGAGACTCATATCTGGTTAACCTCCCTGCCTTTCCTCTTCATTCTCTCTCTCTCTCTTGTCTGCCCCTTCCGTGCACACCATCAGCAGAGTGTCCTCTAATAATTTTCGGAGGAAACTCCATGGCCGAAAGGTGTGGTACGACAACGCAAACACGGTTTGGCTCCCGGTCCCAACTTCCGCAGGGCAACCTCGCGGTTTACTGAGCGGTCGCTTCTTTTGCTTCTGTTTTATGTCCATCTTTAATTATGTGCGTGTAACAGAGCTTGCCATCATGTGTGCTGCCATGACTACTACTTCTCGCATCGTCATACGGTATACTTATCAAACATAAACTGACTTCAACAAACAAATGCGCGACCACGGATAAGATGCCTCAGCAGGTCATCGCAGTGACAGCGTCGATAGAGTCTAGATAACGAGGGCGAGGTAATCTTCCACGCAGAAGCGGAGGCCGGGACATGCACCCCGTCTGTGGGGCCAATAGGCGTAGCCTTCTACGAGGCAGGCACAACAACGTGCTTTTTTTTTTCCCCCCGAACAATTCTTAAAGGCTGACTGTTCCTTCTCTCAACAGCATTCGGATGAAGCGATGACAGTGGCGAAAAAAAAAAATGTTCCTCGCACTCTTTGCGAGAATGGAGACTGCCATTGCGTCGGCAATATAAGGACAAAAAAGTCCGCAAGCTTATGCGACTTTGCCGAATCACAGCCCAATTTGCGAAGCTGTTTCTTTGGAGGTACCGCAATAAATTTCAGTTACCTCTATTTAGATCGCACAATTTAAAACCTTGCCCGCATACATCAACTGCTTTCGAGCACTTGCTTAAGAAGTTTTTAGGAAAGACTGTACTTCACCACACAATTCTAACGTTACTTGCACATCAGCAATATTACCGGCCGCGGTGACTTAGGGGCTGTAGTGTGGCGCTGCTAAGCATGAGGTCGCGGGATCAAATCCCGGCCACAGCGGCCGCGTTTCGATGGGAGCGAAATGCAAAAACGCCCGTGTCCCGAGCATTGGGTTTACATTAAGTATCCCCAAGTGGTGAAAATTAAACCGGAGTCACCCCACTACGGCTCGCCTAGGAATAAAATCGTGGTTCTGGCACGTGAAACCCCAGAATTCAATTCAACTCGAAATTATGTACATTCAGTATTCTGAAGTATACCAGTCTTTAAGTTGTTTGAAGGCAACACGGAGAAGTTTGATTGAGGTGCAAGTTTTGCTTTTACGCCTGTGGAAACAGGAATGGTAGATGACGCTTTTCATTCAATCCTCTTTGCAGTTGCTAATCCGCAAGAACCTGCGTTACCTGGAACTATAAAAAAGAAAAGGAAAGAGGAAAAAGGATGAATAATATTTGTAACGTCGTTTCACTCCGGTACACAAGAAAAAATTGTAGGTTAAGCAAAACGTTCGCCGAGAAACTGCAGCAGCAGACGGCGCCCAGTTGGCGGCTGTTGACTGCGGGCGCAGAGTGAACTTTTATTTCTCCGAAAAGCGAAGCCCACGGCCTTCCTCCGAAGACAGCCCCGCGACCCAGAGCGTGTTCCATTGAAGGCTGGCGCAAAATCGTTGCGGAAGTTTGAGCCCATTCCGAGTTTCCGGATCGTTGACAAATTCAGCGGCATCTGCTGCCGACAAAGCTCGCGATATTCTTGAAAAAAAAAAAGAAAAAAGGAAAAACAAGGAATATTTTATAAGCCCCCGGCTGGAATTTTTGACGCTGCTTCGCCTGAGGAAACTGGCTTGCAGGAGCGTCATTTCCAATTTTGGACCGCATTCCCATTGAGAAAAGTAAACTGGTGCACTACAGCTTGTATGCTATATAGACAAGTCTGCCCAGTGCTATGTTGGTGCTTCTGAATTTTGCCTGAGTGATGTGATGCTACGAGGAAAGAAAAGACTATCCATATATATATATATATATATATATATATATATATATATATATATATATATATATATATATATACATATATATATATATATATATATACACTGGATAGTCCACTGCTATTATATTTACTAACGTACACTTGTCGAAATCAGCTATGCAAAAATGATGTGACTATTTACTACGCGAAATACTTACCAATGTTTTTCCTACATTGAGTCCGAGTCGTAAAAACTCCGCACCAGTTGGGCGGCATAAAAGTAATATATATAAAGAAACAAGATTGTGGCCAGTGCTTCGAACCTAAGGATGGCAAGTTTTAAGCAAGGGTTTCGTATACTTTTTTGATGTTCTTATATATCGGGTGATGAAAAACTGATCTATACGCTACTGGAAGACTGCGCGAGAAGTCAAACACGTGCAGCTAAATTAACATATGTAGCGCAGCAAACTTTAGCTGTTGCCACAGTGATTAAACGGAGCGATCGTGACGAGGTTGACTGTATTTTTTTTTTTGTGCAGTGGTTATACGGTCACCGCAGCCACCGTGCTGGACACGGTACAACGGCGCATGCGCGGCCTGCGTGACGAGTCTTGTAGGTCACGTGTTACGTTGAATATTGGAGGTTCGTCGTAGTACGATGAGAAAGGGAAGCGGTGATCGCCTTGGAAGCGGCAGCACGTAACGTTCACTTTGGTACACGTACGTGCGCTCCCCGCTGCTGCCGCTGTTCCTCCCGCCAGCGTTGTGATTGCGATTAGACACTGCATATACCTGCGTTGTTGATCACGTGATACCACGCATGTTTACTTAATAAGCGAATGTCTACCACAATTTAACCTGCCAATAAAAGGGCGAGCCTTATTTCGTGTAACTTTCCAGCTTGCATTCGCTGCCTTTTGCGGGTGCCTTTGGCTGCGTGATGCGGCTCAGACGCATTCAACAATCACCGTGGTTTTAACCATACAATTTAACCATACCATTTAACCAAACCATAGTGGTTTTAACCAGTTGCTTTTCTTAGAACACGCACATGGGCGCGACGCCTCGACCTATATCTTCGACTCCATCCAAAGTCTAGACTATCCCGAACAGACACAACAACCCTTCGCCGACTGTGGCTTGCCGTGGCATTCACAAAATATTTCGCTTTCCGCATTGGAATGGCCGACATTGCCGATTGTGACGAGTTACGACAGTGAGGACACTGTCGAACATGTTTTATGAAGCTGTCGCACCTGCGGATGCTTACTGCAACTGATGCCAGACGAGGCAGGTCAAAACTGATCACTGCGCAACACATTGCGCAGCTATCGCGTCAGTGCTTCGCAATATGGGCAAAACTGTACTTACTTTTTCACGCTTTTGCTTTCTTTCTTCGCTGTTATTTCTGCCTTTCTTTGTCGCGCTTACTCTTCACCCAGCGAAAGGTAGCCATCCAGAAGCCTTTCTTCCGGTTAACTGCCCTGCCTTTCCCATTTCATTTCTCTCTCTCTTTTCTTCTTAACATCCTTGCCTTCTGTATTTCTTTTCTCGTCCTCGTGCTGTCGCTTAGGGGGAAAGTGTAAGTCTCTTTTAAAGTATTTTTTGTTTTACTTGATTTTATTTCTGTTATTTTTTATTGTTGTCGTCACCTTCCTTCTCGTATCGTTGTGAGCATGCAGGGAATCGATAGGTCCTTTTTTGAAGCTATATTGCCGGGAGAGACATGCACTTCGCTGTGCCCGTACCCGCAGTCCGAGAAAAATACACGCTGCGTACGATAATAGGACCAGCGCGTTGAGTAGCCGCGCACGTCGTGAAGGGAGTGCGCGGACGCGGGAATGCCAGCTGCTTGTCAGTTCAAGCACGCACTCTTCTCTTTATTGAAAGTTCAAGCTGTATTGTAACAGTGCCCATAGCATTCGCGCACGCGGATAGCATGCATCCAAACTGAATTTTGCAGTGAACCGAACATGCGAATGGCGTAGAGGGAGCTTTCTTTGTCTAGTTCAACTGATCGTTGTGTCAAAATATTGGATCTGATGTTGTCAGCAGTGCATGATGCTCGTGCTAAATGATATTGAATAATATATCAACAGATGGTTTATGCTTTGCTCCATAGCATGCACAGCAGAGAGTGTATTAGATTGTGAGTGCCTCCGTTTCAACCAGCTAAGAGCAGCCGCTCTTCTTCACGCTAGACCAGCTGGACATTCACAAAAACCAAAATTTTTTGCACTACCTTAGACGAACGTCGTCAGCGAGAGCAACTACGAAGGCGCTGCTGCGTTGCTTACGAGAGACCAGATTGTGCCATAAATGGTGATCGTGCCACACTTTTCTCTGTGTGACGTTATGCGTGTATTTGTCTTACATTATGAGTGCGCTGCTGCAGTTTTTTAAGTTCCGCGAACCTGCACAAGCGGCTGTGACCTGAATTGGTGCTCGCATTGCCACGAGTGCTACTGTGCTGTGGTAGTCTGCGGTGATAGTGACCGGCTGGAATGGCGTGTCCGCGCTCCCGGTCTCTCTCTCTCTCTCTCTCTCTCTCTCTCTCTCTCTCTATATATATATATATATATATATATATATATATATATATATATATATACATGTGTGTGTGTGTGTGTATCCTGATGACGGACTGAATTCCGAGAGAAGGGAAGTGTAGCAAGGGGCGGCAGAAAGTTAGGTGGGCAGGTGAGATTAAGAAGTTTGCAGAGACAGCATGGCCACAATTCGCACATGACCGGGGTAGATGGAGAAGTATGGGAGAGGGCTCTGCCCTGCAGTGGGCGTCGCCAGGCTGCTGCTGCTGCTGATGATATATCCTGATCTTCTTACCTCCCCCTCTCTATTCTCCAGTGTATGGTAGCAAATCGCATTTCCCCTGCTGGCTAACCTCCCCAAAGTTCCATTTTCTTTTGTCTCTCTCTATGTTACAGATGCTGCTCAATGGAAAATCAAGTTAAACAAAAAGATTTGAGCTCGGTGGCAATGGTGCTATCTGTTCCGAGTGAAGGGTCCTATAAACGCCACCGTTTCGTATAAATTCCAATAGACAATTAAGCCACGCTATTAAGTCAAAGCTTCGTTTCTTCTCCAAACGACGCCCCAGCATGCTACGTTTCCACAGTGCGTCTGCGATACTGACGTGGCTCTGTAAATAGAAAAGCACTCGGAAGATCCCGTAGGGTGGCCGCGCTCCACAGGCGCAATCATTTGTGCAGAACATCGCATTCTCACTGCTCGAAAAGTCATACAGCACAGACAAACACTGGTCACGTCGGAAGAAGTTGCGGTCAACAAACTGAGCAAGAAAAAAGTGAAGGGAAACCTATCTTGGACGTGGAAATGTAGTTAGGGAGAAAAAAAAAAGACCGAATGGCGTTATCAGAAAATCCCACGACAAGAACGAAAACTGCTATGTGACAAAGAGGAAAATCAATGGCCTTCTAGCGAATGCTGTGGTTAGTCATGGTGAAGCAGAACTCATCACCAAAGCTGACGTGGGGCGAATGATTACCGGCCGAGCGAGTGCCAAGTTAGCGAGAAAGAAAGCTCCTGGAGCACGTGCTGTCAACCCGAGTGTTTTTTTCTCCTCCGCGATCGCAAACAAGCGAGAAGAGTGCGCGACAGGGGCCTGAGGCGACGAGGTAATCTTCCACGCAGAAGCGGAGGCGCAGACATGCTTCCTGTCAGTGAGCCCAAGAGGCGTAGCCTGCTACGAGGCAGGGACAACAACGTTATGTTCTTTTCGGAACAATTCTGAAAGATTGACTGTTCCTTATTCTCTCCCCGGTATTCCGATAAAGTGATGGCCGTGCAGAAAGAAATGTTCCTCCCACTCTTCGCAAGAATGAAGACTCGTTGCGACGGCAATATGACGACAAAGATTTCCGCAAGCTTATGCGACCTTGCCGAACCACGGCCCGATTTGCGAAGGTGTTTTCTTTTTTTTTTTGGTGCAACTGCAATAAAATTTTAGTTACTGTTAATGAGACCACACAGTTCAAAACCTTGCCTGCATACTACGCAACCGCTTTCGAGCACTCGCTTCAGATATCTTTAGCGAAGACTGTGCTTCACCCACCCACTTCTAACGTTGCATTAAGGTCAGCGATATCACCCGCCGCGGCAGCATGGCGGCTATGGTGTTGCGTTCCTAAGCACGAGGCTGCGGGATCCAATGTCGCCTGCGGCAACCGAAAAAACACCCGCGTCCCTTGCTTTGGGGTCACATTAAAGAACCCCAGGTGAACAGAATTTATCCGGAGTCCCCCCCCCCTACGACGTGCCTCATAATCAGATTGTGCTTTGGGCACGTAAAATCCCTGAATTTACCTTTGGCCAGAATTTTTTTTAACATCACTTATAATGTCGCCCCCACCCCCTCCCTTTTTCTGTTTCAGCAGATTTCGCCTCAGCGAGCCGTATTTTTGTTGTGGTTTACTTCATTGCCTTTTCTTGCTTTCAGCTCTCTCTCTCTTTCTCTCTCTCTCTCTCTCTAATATCAAAAGCTGTTAATGTTCTGCCATGACAGCAGGCTAAGTTCTGCGCCATAATTTAACCACACATCACGAACTTTGTCTACGCATTACTCATAACCTGGTCCCTATTTCCACAAAACAGAAACAACGGGACTAGTCCACAGAGGACACCGCGGGCGCTTTGTAAATCCATAAATATGGGGGAACATTGAGCGTTCAGTAATCATTTGCGACGATCACAACTAAGCCACAAACACGAAGATTCGCCCACGCATCACCCCTAATACAGTTTTTGTTGCCACCGATCGTGCACTCTGTCTTAAAACACTGGCAAATAGTAAGTATGACGACCATATCACGCCTTCGAGACCTTCCGAAAGAAAGTTTTCATTGCAATAGCACTTGTACGTGTGCTCAAGGAGCATTCACGTCGCCGTCGTCGTGCGGTCCCGCTTACAGCTCGTGCGTGGTGGGAGGACGAGGTCTCCAGAGAGGCGGAGGGCGTTTGGCTGACACACAAGCAAAAAAGCGCCAGAAAACTACAAAACAGCAACAACAACAACAACAACAACAAAACAGGAAGCGATGTAGACGCACCATAAACACTGTGTTCAATCGCCTCCGTGGTGGATCCAGGAGCAGCGTTCTGCCTTCCACAGCTGGGATGGCCGTTGTGCGCACGCCCACTACACTCCCACTAGTGTTTCCTGCTGAGCTTCTGTGTATACGTACTGCTCTTAGCGGAACAGGCAGCAAACGTAAAGCTAACTTTACCTGTTATTTAAATGGGCACCTACTAACTCATGGCCTTTCCCCGTCGGTCTCATCTCGTGCGCCATCGAAGTGCGACTCCTGCAGGGTCACTGGCGGCGTTCTTTGTCAAGCCATCGTTGTGAGACGCCTGGTAGCCTCCATGGTGCTGTTTCTTCGGTACTGCAGGAGTTGCCTTGCATGCTGCGTCAGGCCAACACGTCGCGCCAACACATCGCGCCAACACATCGCGCCCGCGTATAGTTAAAATGTCGATGTGCTACATTAACGCACGCGATGCCTTAAATAAGCACACTAAACTAGTTCGAACTGATAAGGTATCCTTTATAAATTCTAGTTGCCTTGATTCCACTGTGATAAAGTGGTTATTAGAAAAGAAAATGAAGGTGATAGTTTCCACTTCCTAAAAACAGTTTCGCGCCGATACTCTCCCCTAGGTACGCTAGAGAGAAGTGAAATTTTCAAAGAATGTTTTTTTCTACATTCCGGTCGTTGCGGCACTATACAATATCGTGAAACTTATGTTCGTTCCTTGGATCTTATAGAATGCGCCGTCAAAATTCATTACGTCTCGTTGATGTTGTGAGCGATCCTTCAAGGCGCAGACGGGCCAAACGTATTTTGTATTTCAGTAAAATTTTGTTTATAGAGCGTCTTCTCATTGTAAAGGTGGCTCTTCTGGTGTTACAGAGGCGTAATTTATTATTATAGGTAAAATTAACTTTCTCTATAATGTCAATTTAGGCGGTCTCGCATTCGTACGGTCGAAAGAAAACAAAATAAAACGGGAAGCGGAACAGAACTAAGAACTGGCCGGGAGGCTGGTGGGGTAGCACACTGGCAAAGATTTCGCACTATTGACTAGTACAAGCGGGCTTCTTAAGTAAAGTTGGCGTGGGACAGTAGCTGACAAAGTGCTTTTATTTTTGCTGCCTCTTTCCATCTCCACTTTTTCTGGCTACATGTGTCACAAGATCGTTTCGGTGCATTGCATGAAGCTGGCCCGCCGATGACACGGTCTATGCGCGTCTTGACACCAGGAACAGATTAATCCTGTCAGCCCTGTTTCGATCGTCCTGTCAACTGCTACTGCGAAGTTTGACACATCACTGCCGCCAATACGCTGGTCATCCTTCGGGATGGCATCCTGTCTGCGCAAATCTGCTGCACGATTCTCTCGTCGCCTATATTTATTTTCTGAACCCTTTGTATCTATTGCAATCAGGTTTTTAATGCAAGTGGTATAGCGTCGAACTGGTCGCGTCTAATAATTGTCAATACCTATTGGTTGGTGTCCTTCTTTTGTGTGATTTACTCGCTGATCAAACGAGATGTCGTCAAACCATCGATTCAAAAGGAATTAGGGCAAGAGCCGGACCCGGAAGTGAGCTTTGTTCAAATAAAGTATGATTTATGAAGCGTTGTGTCGAAAGTAGAATTTTTTTCTTGCTGTTGAAATACAAATATGTATAAATAAGAGGTTTAGTCGGTATAATGATGACGGCTACTTACTTTCATATAATTGTAATAATAAGAAGAAGTAATTTGGGAGAGAAGAAGATAAGAGAAATATGTTGCGCCAAGGTCACAGCAACTGTAAGCGTGTCAAGTTTGGTACCATGATAACGTGTATAACAGGCAAAACTGTATAACGATTAAAATATGTCTTGCTTGCTTCGTTAGCTATAACCTTAGGCTCAGTAAACCACAAGTGAAAAATCTAATGAGAAAGAAACAAAGACCTTGTTCTAACGTACAGTTTTTCGAGCAGGCATGACAGCTGAAGGTGGTGCTTATAGCTGTACAAAATATTTTTACAAGTGGAACATTATAACTTGTCAAAAATGAGCTTTAACTAAGTTCGTGGGACTTCCAGTCGCGCAGATCCGCATGTCTGCATAGTTTCTTTGTTTCTTTTTTTAGAGTGAGCCTACATAATTTTATTCTTATTCATAGAGATTAGATTATATTCAGCAGGAAGATAAATTGAAGAGGTGGAATGCATTGGCTTCCTACTAGATAGCACTTCTGCATGAGCTGCTTACTGTATTCGTGCCGTGGATCATGCAGAAGGGAATACGCCTGGAACTTGTTCGCTGCTTTTGGCTGCGGCGGCAGTATCCGAGATTCAATTTGTGCTAAGTAAATAATATATAAGGCATGCAGGACTATAGGTTTTAATTAAACATTAATTAGGCCTGCAATAAGCCGCATGTCTACTAAAAAGTTGCTTCTCTATACTGCTACTAGCTACTAACTAATAGTATGTATTACAGTAAAAGGTTACGCGAAAGTAGTAAACACGATAGCTGCAAAAGCATGAAAGTATTATTTTGATAATCGAGCCGCAACTATTTAAAATGCGCGTTTCTGCCGTTTTGTTACAAAATGGAGCTTCTTTCGCCACCGATTGTGAATTACCATTCCGATTTTTTTTCCACCTGTGTTACTTAATTTACTTTTCGTCTGTACTTCGCTCTCGTTGAATGACGTACTGCACAATATAATCTGCTTTTCTGTGTTTTCTGTTATCGCCAGAGATCATAATTATGCCGGGAAATGTGTAGCAATCGACCCGTCATCCGTTCGTACACAGATTGCGTTTGCCGTTAGCCTATGCATGATATCCCGTCGGGCTTTGGAATGTTTCGACACATAATCTAATAAGCCGTCTTCTCATTATCTATATCATGTGAGCCACGTTGCACCTTGTTGCGATAATATCGCCTCGAACGTCTCGCTCTCGGGAATAGAACGCTTTTGTGTTTGATTCGACTGGGCAGCCTAGCCGTTCATACCGAATAGCTGTCCCTGAGTGCCGCACATAGCTCATTGTAATTAAGAGCCCGCGCGGTGTGAGTGCTATGATCTGTTAACGAGAACATCTAGTTAAGGCGGATGCTTGTGAGAATATTTGAATGCATTTCTTTAGTATATAGGAGAAACTGGGATCAGAAGAGGAAAGTACGGGGCTATCGATTTATGAAGAACGACTTCCAATAGGTTTCCCCCCCCCCCCCCCCCCCGCCCAACCCATGTCGCTCGCATTGCTGGTTCTTCTCTAGCAACTGTTCGCCTTCCATGGGTTGAATTCAGTGAATGTCATGACGAGCTTTTCGTGAGTATGCTTTAAATCTGGCCTCGTCCACAATAAGCTGTTTGCAACAAGTTTCGTGAACGAACGTTTTACTTCCTTTAGCAAGTGATATACGGAAGCTCTACGCCTAGTACGACCCAGAGGGATTGATTTCCTGTCTTTCTTTTTTCCACTTAGGTGACAAAAAAAATTAATATAGCGATTTGCGCTCAGTAGAACAGTCCGAAATATTTGCTTGTACGTAGCCGCTTAGAGTGAGACATGAGTGGGACTTTGGTGCGGATACTCGTTTGTGCTGTATCCAGTGATTGCACTATGTCCGATACCGGTTAATCCTGTGAGCCAGCCAATAGGCAGCACCCGAAAAATGGGCGGTAGAGGCGAATAAAGTTTGGTTTAAGAAGTGCTCTTAGGACTACATTAAGTGGACTATGAACTATACAACAAGCAAATATGACAAAGACTACATGGATGTCGAACACTATGCACCTTACATAGAACACATCACGGGAATAATTTTGCCGGCGTAAGAGTTTTGCCGGGGGATAGAAGGAGAGGTAAATGTCAGCAATA
Source organism: Dermacentor andersoni (assembly GCF_023375885.2). Taxonomy (NCBI): domain Eukaryota; kingdom Metazoa; phylum Arthropoda; class Arachnida; order Ixodida; family Ixodidae; genus Dermacentor; species Dermacentor andersoni. Next base: position 157,368,793 of record NC_092818.1, on the reverse strand, counting down.
GTAACAACATGTCTGTGTAAGTCGCACCGTCTTTCTCTCGCTTGCTCCGTGCTTCTTCTAGTATTCAGCTTATATATATGCACGCTTTCACAATATGTTAGCGTCAGTTAATGCGCAGAAAGACATAAACACACGACGTTTATAGAACCATTTCAACAAACTTTGTGCGAAGGATCTGTTGTCTTCCTCTCATACTCGATAAAGAGAAGGTAAACAGAATTTTAAAAATTAAAATAAATTATGGGGTTTAACGTGCCAAAACCACTTTCTGATTATGAGGCACGCCGTAGTGGAGGACTCCGGAAATTTCGACCACCTGGGGATCTTTAACGTGCACATAAATCGAAGTACACGGGTGTTTTCGCATTTCGCCCCCATCGAAATGCGGCCGCCATGGCCGGGATTCGATCCCGCGACCTCGTGCTTAGCAGCCCAACACCATAGCCACTGAGCAACCACGGCGGGTAAACAGAATTTTATCAGAACAAAGCAAAACAGAGGTAAATGGTTATGATAACTGTCTCACAGCACTTTAGAACCGAGCTTATATTGGTGATAGTACTAACGAGCCATATCAGAGGACCATCGTAGATGTGCGAGGAAACTTTTAAATCGCTTGCACAGTTTTTATTTGATCTCGGAAATTATGCAAAACAGAGATGAAGGCGCAAAGTATTTCGTATACGGCGCATGACTTTAAACAAAGAAACACCCAAAACGCAAAAAAATTTTCAGCAATAAAAATGTTAGACATAAACCATCCTTTGAGGATCGTCGTCAATGCAATTAGCATTTGAGTGGTGGTGCACGTGTAATTTGGTGGTGGAGGTTCACGATTGAAAACATTGGTAAAGATATGTTTTAATGAGATTAGTATTCCTAGCATACTTGACGCACATTCTTATATCTATGTTAGTACTTTTCTCCAACTGCTTTTCCCGACCCAGTGACCCAAGGTCTCTACTTGCTTGGACCATTAGGTCGTTGTCATGATGCCGTAGTGGTCATTGCGTCGTCACCATTTCAGCTCCGTCATCTGAATATAGTCAGGTCATCATTGTCACGCCATCGTAGCCATACAGTCATCGTTCCGTTGTCGTCCTGCCGTCATCGTCACGATGTCGTTGTACCATCGACATCATTTGAGAAATATCATCCGATTGTTGTCATGCCATAGTCGCGACACTCCCTTTGCCGTTCCGTCGGAGTCATTCTATCGTAATCATGCTGTCATTATTCAATCGTGATTATGGCACCACCCGTCGGATGTAGATGTACTGTGCCGCTCACCCGAGCGATCCGAGGAAACGCCACCATAAACCAACCACCGCTTCGTTGCTACGCTTGCTGGATTTAGAATATTCGTTGAGAACCCAAAAAACATATATGCTTATTTGCGTCTCTCATTGACGTTCATTCAGTTTTCACAACGGTTACATGTCCTCGAGCTTTTAATGTTCTACAACCAACTTCCTACCACGGCAGATGTCTAGTCTGCGGAGCGATTCCGACGTTATTTCACGTAACGCTGGAATGGGATCGTCCTCCATGCTAGGTATTCCCTCTATTTCTATCGTATCCCAACGATTCAACACTGGCAAGCCGTGCTGCGTGACAGACGCCCACGCAGGCGAGACAGCGCTGGTTCGCCAAACACGGTACGTGGCAGCAGCTATTGGGACCCTGAACTAAGTGGCGTAACTGAGATTTTCTCCTAACATTAAGGCGAAGCATCGATTGCGATAGCAAATTAGCAGGCAGCCATACGAAGTAAGGATGGTTATCTTATGGGCCCTATCAAGTTGTAAACATTCGCTCGTTAACTAAACTAACAAGCATGGAGTCAGCGCGCACAGCAAACATGAACACATCACACTCGATGAAGGCGGACACTCGCTGTCAAAACGCTGGCGTGAGGAAACGCGGCAGCAGCGGCGAGCGAAGTGATCTTCGCGCTGTCCATCACTTCAACGCTAAGTGAGCGCCGAGAACACACAGCACGCACAAATATACGAGCCGCCAACGCACCTAGACTCGGCCCCCAACGCATATCGCTCTCAGGATACGGCCGCGCGACCGCACGCGGTCGCCACATGCGCAGTTGCCACCACATGCGCAATAATTCCACTCAGGCCACCATGGGACTTCTCACCATTCTTTATTTAATGAGGAAAAAAACCGCGAATTCAGACGTGACGTGGCGAAGGAGTGGGCAGGACGAGCGCTAACTAGCAAGTGAGGTTTTTTACCATGAAACACATGTCCACTTGTAACTCGCCCTTCGAAATCTTCGGAATGGCCCCACGTATAGTGAGTGCTTAACGCCTGCTTCACTACCACCGCGGGTCGGCTAGGCCTGGCATTGCACTACCTTCGGGATGGATCCACATATGCGGAGCGCTAAACGCCTGCTTCACCTCCGCCGCGGGTCGGCCCGGCATTGCACTACCTTTGGGCTGACCCGTGGTGGAGGTGAAACACTTTTCTTTTCGTTTGAGAGCTTTTACTGCCGTCAGCTCTCGCTGCTATCCCATCTACATAGAGTGGAATGGTTGTCAATTTTTCCCTCTTTTTGGACGGCGGTAGTTATCGGCATCTCCTGGGGTGTACAGGCCAGTTTTCTTATCGATTCTGTGAGATGCAAAACAACGCCCATCATCAGACCCTGCCATAAGCATTAAACCCATAAGCAATATGACGGTCACCCGTTACCTCGTCTGGCTTTCCCCTAATTGTACGGCACTTTTCGGGCAAAATTGGCAACTGGAAACAATAGTCGCAAAGAATTGTTAAATTAAGCGATCTACTAAGGGAAAGAGCCAAGGCAACAGCCAAACAGGAAGGAAAAGCGAAATTAAAAAAAAATTTAACCGTTGTTTATGAAAATATTTATGGATCAGCATCTTCTTATTTAAAAAGGAAGCAGAGAAAATGTGGTTGGAAGTGCAGAATTCTGTGTGTTTTGAATGAAGCTTCTACTGTTATCAGTCAAGTCGCCTGATGTAACCACTTCCCTGTGCTATGTGGGTGTTTTTGTAACCTTCCGCGGTCGGCTCAGTACGTCTAGAACTGCAGCGTCCTGCGCTCTACGCCATTGTACGGGACTGGTGACCACGCATTCTTACCCAACTTCCCGAATGACAACACGATCCGGTTTTGGCAATTAAACTGGCAGAGCAGTAAATGAGGGATCCAAAAAAACTGTGACTGTTCCGCAAACATATGTATATTTCTCTATAGTTCTTCCAGAGCTAATGCAAAATACGCTACTAGAAATCTTTATTTTGCACTTTCGCTTGTTTACTTGTTCTTGGAAGTGTTCTTCCTGCGCTTCTGTCATGCGCGAGTCCATTTGATGTGGTTCCGATTTTTTGCCAAGTAAAGGAGAGGTGTATCTCACAGACGTACCTGTGAGGTACACCTTATTTCAGTTCTCTTTTGCTGGTTTACGCGTCTTTATGGCGAATGCTGGGCATTATTCACATTTGTACTAGTAAAGGTACCTCCCCCCCCCCTCCTTTGTATAGGAAAGTTACCTTGGGTTGCCCCCCCCCCCCCCCTCCCGAAAAAAAATCCTGGGTACGTGTTTGGCCACTGTTGTAAAACCTTTTCTCTATTTTTTTTATGGGCGTCCATTTTCTGCATTATGAGCAGAGCGTGGAACTTGAAATCGAGCGTGCGGGCATAGGGATATGTGGAATGATGGCGTTTTGCTGCCTCCTTTATGTACGTATAACCACTGCTTGCTCGATCAGTCCGTGCGGGCAGCACTTATTCTGCGCAGTGCAGCGGAAGCCCCATTCACCACTTTCTTTTCTTGCTCAGCTAAGAGGCAGATACTACGTAGTTTAGTGCACAGTGCAGAGTTATATCAAAATATTCGTTTTCAACTGGTATCAGAATACAAGTTATATGCGCATCCCAAGCTCACGCATGCTCCATTTCCTGCATGAATTGCTGCCTAACATCCGATGTGGAAAATGTCATTAGTTCCGCAGTGTCGCCTGCACAACAGAAACAACAACAAAAAACACAGGTGCGGAATATAAGGCGATCTCCGAGAAATCCAGGGAAGATGCTATCTCGTCAGTTCTTTCAAATGTTTTTAGCGTATTTATTTAATAACACCCGCAGGAAACGGGGAAAGGAGTTTGCACAGAACTGGAAAGATGGAGCACTTCCGCTAAGAACGTCGCTGATGTCGCTCTTAAAGGTAGTGCCTTGGTAAATGTAACGGGAGCCCTTGTTTTTGGAAACCGTGCAAAAGAAACGGCTCGAGCACAGAGGCACCATTGACCACTGAAAGGAGAAACAGTTGGAAAACCTCGTTTTTTTTCGTTTTTTTTTTCTGCGGGTGCTCATTTTCTGCGCTATGTGCAAACCGTAAAATTTGAAATCTAGCGTGCGGGCATGGGAATATGCGGAAATTATGGCGCATCCATGCAAATGTATAAGCTATCATTTCCTTGTTTTTCAGAGTTATAAGTTCTCGTAAATATGTCCCGGCTTTATTCAATGCTCTCCACGAAGTTTGAACAGTCTTTTTTATTCTTTTAGATCGCGATCCCTACAGTCTCGTGATGATGTGCGTTTTGTGAAATTATGAGTCGCGCTGTGCCGCCCCGCCTTTTACGGAGATGTCTCTTTCGGACCACCCTGGTCTTGACCATGTTAAAGTCACGAGTATGCGCCTCATCTAACGCTGCCTTAGTGCAGCCACCTTGGAGTACTGTACAAGATTTTTCAAGTTTCATTTCAAGGGGAAATACCGAACATAAGTCCCGTCAAGTTAGTACTTCTCTTAGTCGAAAGACTAGGGATTTAAAAGCTGAATCACTACCTCCGCTTAAAAATGAAGAAGCGAAGTGATGGAACAGAAATAGCGGGGCTGGGTTGGTTATTGGGCTATCAATATTCGGGATAAACACATTTTTTTTAGTAATGAATATGATTCATCTTGCAAACATTAGAGAAAAAAACGAAAGAAAACATTTCTATTAATACGGCTCAAACTCTAACTTACAGATTAAGAAAAAAAAAACAGAAAGCAAAAAAGTAAGTTTAACCCAAGAAAGCTTGACTTGGGGTTTCCGATACGCTGGGCAGGACTGGGGCTGATTACCTGGCTAAAGGTATTTAATGAATACTCAAACAAAAGAAAAAAAAAACCGCCAGGGGGCAGTGGAGTTCAGCAGTGTCTCACATGGGCTCCCGCTTCTCGTGCTTCTCAACCCGGAACAAGGCCAGTGACGAACCCAAGTTTTGCACCGGTGCAACCGGCAAGACGAGAGTAACCGGCGGACACTAGCCACTTCCGGGTGAGTGCACGTTATCTCAAGATATAAAGCGTTATTCCCGACGACCGCCCGCCCGCCCGGTTAAGCCTAACGCCAGAACCAGCTCCCGCGATCTCATCGGCAGAAACACCCTCGCGCCGCGCGCCGCGTGAGCACGAGCACACGAGCGCTCGCCCACGCCGCGGCTAAGAGCCCCTACGATGAGCCGAGAAGCAGCTGCTGCAAGCGAAATGTCAAACCAGAAAGAAGATGAAGCAAATGCTATGCAAACAGACCGGACGGAAGAAAACACCGGGGAAGGTACCTGGAACTATGATGCAGAAAGCGGCCGAACAATCGAAGCGGAAAGCACCTGGATCACAAGAAGCAAGAAAGCCAAGAAGGACACCTCGAATTTAAAGACACCGGCAAAAAAACCAACCGATGAGCAAACGCCCAATGCAGCACCTTTACAGCAACAACGCAGACCCAGGATGCCGCCCCTGCCACTTGACGACTTTAAGATCGTCTACCGCCCGCAAGCAGGTCTCGACCTCGCCAAATCGAATACCGTCGCAGTCGTGCACGCCATCGGTAGAGCGAGTGGACTATCACAGCAGGACTTCAATGATAAAGTACGCGTACAAGTACAGAGAATCGAAAATTTAATCATCGCAAGCACGGCCGACAAGGAAGACGCCAAGATGCTGGTCAGCATCAACAGAATACAGCTCGGAGGTACTTACCACAACGTCAAAGGCAACATACGAACCCCTGACGACGTCTCCCGAGGCGTCATCAATGGCCTCATACCAGGAACAAGCACCGCAGAACTTATGGCTGGAATCCGAGCACCGGCACGATACACCGTCCTTCACGCCCGAATGATGGGTCAGTCGACCGCGGCAATCGTATTCTTCGAAGGACCGCACGTTCCCTACTACATCATCTTCCAGAGCGTAGACTTCCGCTGCAGACCATATCGCAAGTCAGTGCAGTACTGCCGCACCTGTGGCAACACGGGACACCGCCAAGACGTCTGTCCGAAACCCATCCCAGATTTTTGCTACAAGTGCGGCAAGACTGGACAACCACAAGACCATGACTGCAAACCGACCTGCAAGCTCTGCGGAGAAGCGCACGAAACTGCAAGTACAGAGTGCAAGAAGAGACTAAAGCCAAGCCCTCCGCCCTACAATATACGGCAACAGCGCCTTAACAGACTACAAGAAAGAGACAACCGCTGGAGCTCCAGCAGTGAAGAGTTCCCGGAACTGGGCACCTCGGCCACCAGTTCGAGCAGTGTCAGTGCGGGCAGCTCGCCCAGGCGCAGCAGCTCCAAGCCAATACTGCGAAGTGCTTCGCGCTCACGTTCCCGCTCTCGCTCCCGCTCAGTTAAACGCGCGAGCTACGCCGATGCGGTAAACGGCTTGAGCGACTCGGGTGGTACGGGCAGCTTGGATGCATCGGCCGAAGCGGCCGTCATACGGGTCCTAGAAAACAAGCAGCAGAACCAGCAGAGCAAACTGCAGAATCAGCACAGCCAATTACAAAGCCAGCAAGACCTCATAGACAAACTACTCCGCAGTCAACAGAAACAGCAAGAGCTCACCGACAAACTGCTTCAAAAATGCAAAGAACAACAAGAATTCACAGACAAGCTGCATCAAAAATGCCAGGAGCTCGAAAACATAAACAGACAGTCGGGAACGGCGTTGACCAAGGCCGACGTTGAAGCCATAGTAGATGCAAGGTGCCTGATATTTCAAGAAGGCTTCATGAAGAACATTAACACCACAATGGAAAAAGTTGTCCAATCAGCAGTCGAAAAAACAGCCGCTACCTTCGAAAACAAGATCGCTACGTTAAACGCCAAAATTGATGGGATCGCACCACAGCTCAGCAATTTTATCGCGCATGTAAAGAACAACTACATCACCAAGGCACAGCTCGACAATTCGCGCCCCACGACTCGGAAGAAGGCACGGGCGAACAGCCACAGTGACTCTCACTCGGTCTCGCCCACTCGCGATCGCCGACGCGAATTCGAATCCTACGACGATGGCGACCCCTAACCACAAGGCAAAGAACCAGCATTCAACTATACGCATATGGCAATGGAACTGTCGATCATACCGCCCTCGACACGCCAATCTACAAGAATTCGTCAAGCTGAATCAACCCGACGTCATAGCACTACAGGAAACCAACACGCAGGACGTCCGACTGCAAGGATACGCCACATATGCACGAACCCGACGAACTGCCATACTGGTGAAGAAAACTTTCACAGCCCAAAAACATGACGTAGAGGACACCCAGACCGAACACACCTTAATCGAGGTTTTACCGGAACGAAAGACGCAGAAAAGCCTATTCGTGGCCAGCGTGTACAGCCCGCCTCGCGACCAGCTACCGGACTTCGATCACTTTGCGCGAAAAATTAGGAAATCCACGAATGGACACCAATTCGTCATAGTGGGAGACTTCAACGCCTCGCACACGGCATGGGGCTATCATACCACCACAAAGAAGGGTGCTAGAGTGCATGATGCTGCCCAGAAACACAGACTCACCCTCTGGAATGATCCTCTCCAGACCACGAGGATTGGAAACAGCGTCTCAAGGGACACAAACCCCGATCTAACCTTTACTGCGGACGTCCCCTGGGCAGAGTGGAGTCGACTCCAAGAAACCTTAGGTAGCGATCACCATATCCTCCAATTAGATGTAGCACACACCCGTAAACAGACCAAGACCGGAACTGCACGGCTAACCGAATGGAAATCCTTTAGAGACAAGCTAGATTCCGGAGCAAGCATCACTGACATTGACGAGTGGCTCAAAAATGTATTAGACACAGCAGAACGTTACACCAAGATCATACAACTCGATGCCGATAAACCCGCGGTCGACACGCACCTCCTCCATCTCTGGGAGGCAAGACGTGGCCTCCTGAAGAGATGGAAGCGACAAAAGCTTAACAGAAAGCTAAAAACACGTATCGCTCTCCTGACGAAGCAGGCTCAAGACTATGCGGACCACCTCGCCAGGCAGAACTGGCACGCTTTTTGTGACAAGCTACAGGGGACTCTGAGCACGAAGAGGACCTGGCACCTCCTACGCGCACTCCTGGCCACTGAACCCACCAAAACGAAACAGAAGCAACATCTTCACAGTCTTATCCACAACCACGCCGGATCAGAAGAACACCTCCTGCGAGAACTACAAAAGAAACTATGCGGAGACGCACCCTCTACCGCGGCAACTCGCAGCAAAGAATACTCTGGAAAACCGAATCCAGAACTCGACCGACCCTTCACGCAGGCCGAAATCAACGTAGCCCTATCCAAGCTGACTAGAAATACTAGCCCTGGTAAAGACCGGATCATTAACAAACACCTACGCAACCTACCGCCGCAGGCTACCGAGGCTCTCCTCCGTTACTACAATGAGTGCTGGGAGAAAGGAGAACTGCCTGCTGTGTGGAAACACTCGGACATCACCATGATCCCCAAGCCCAACAAACCTCTCAGCTTGGACAACCTACGCCCAATTTCGCTCACCTCGTGCGCGGGAAAGCTTTTCGAACATATGGTTCACGATCGCATTACCCAGTACCTGGAAGACAACGGCCACCTACCAGACACCATGTTCGGCTTCAGGCAGCACCTCTCAACGCAGGACGTGCTCTTACAACTAAAAGAAGGCCTTCTAGATCACCTAAACAATCGAAGCAAATACTCCATAGTGGCAGTAGACGTCAAGGGAGCCTTTGATAACGTTAGCCACGACGCGATCCTCACCAATCTCGAAGACACCGACTGCGGTGCTAGGACCTACGCATACGTCAAAAACTTTCTGATGGACCGCACGGCAACAGTCGGAATCTGCAACATCCGCAGTGAAAGCTTCCTACTTCCAAACAAAGGCACCTCGCAAGGGTCGGTCATTTCACCGCTACTCTTTAACGTAGCTATGATCAAGCTACCCCCACTCCTCGAGACCATACCAGATCTGCGTCACGCGATGTATGCTGATGACGTCACGCTCTGGACCAGAGCTGCGAACGTTGGAAGGCAAGAAAGTAGCTTACAAGAAGCCGTCGACAACATCGAAAGCTATCTCCGAAACTGCGGTCTCCGCTGCGCCCCAGAGAAGTCTGAGCACCTCGTCCTGAAAGCAAGAACGAGAGGCCGACCACCCAACTACGAAGAGCCCGACCCTACCATCACACTCAACGGGACAACAATACCGAAAGTCGACACCATGCGAATACTTGGACTCCACATCCACAAAGACGGATCGGGAGCTGCAAGCCTACCGAGACTAGAACGCACCCTATCGCAACTCACGCACCTTGTCAAGAGGATCTCAAGCCAAAGAAGCGGGCTCAAGGAGCAAGACACTCTAAGCATAATACAAGCACTGCTCACCAGCCGCATCACATACGGCACGCCGTACCTGGCTTTAAAGAACGGTGAAATAGAAAAGCTCAACATCATGATAAGGAAGGCAATCAAAGTCGCCCTGGGACTCCCCGCCATGGCCTCTACATCACGTCTCCTTAAGATGGGCGTCCACAACACGTGGCAAGAGCTCGCCGAAGCGCACAAGAACAGCCAGCTAGAACGACTCAAGCTCACGCCCACAGGGAGATCAGTACTGCGACACCTGAATTACAGCGAGACGTATGTCGCAGACACGGACAAGAAAGAGCGAATACCACCGGACGTTCGAGAGTGCATTTGCATCGCACGTGTCCCGCGCAACATGCATCCCATATATCATAAGAGTAGAAGACAGGCTAGAGCCAACGCCATCAAACGAAGTTTCAAGCATGACCCGAATGCCCGCTACACCGACGCGGCCAAGTATCCGCATCGAAACGCGTACGCTCTCAGCGTCGTAGACTCCCAAGGCTCCGAGCTAGCATCGGCAACCATCAAGGCACGCAACCCGGAAACGGCTGAAGAAGCGGCAATCGCTCTCGCCACCACTACATGCACAGACTCAGCGGTTATATTCACCGACTCTCAGGCCGCCTGCAGAAACTTCTTGAGGGGCCGCATCTCGGCCGATGCACTCAAGATACTGCAAAGACGAAGCACTCCGCTCCCGTACACCTCCGTAACGTGGGTACCCGGACACGAGGGACTAGAGGGGAACGAAGCGGCCCACGCCGCTGCCCGCGAGTACGTCAGCCGGGCTCCCCTCTCCCCACGCGCTTTCGGACCCGCGACAGAAGAGACGGAGGCCGTACCCACCAACTATTCGGCCATATTGCAACATTACAGGCTCGAGCGTCGAGTGTACCCTCCACCGCACCCTAAACTCGACAGAGAAGAAAGCCTGATCCTCAGACGCCTTCAAAGTAATACGTACACGCACGGAATGATAATGCATCGCCTCTACCCGACGCTCTACGGATACCTCTGCCCGCTCTGCAACGTACCCGACACTCTGGCACATTTGCTCCTGGAATGCCCGTGGCACGAAGGCAGCGAAATGCAACCAGAGACGCACGCAAAACGAGCAATAGAAGCAAACGACCTATTCGAAACGTGGGAGGCCAAGCTAACCCTCGGGGACCTGGAAGACCAACGACAACTCGTCGCCAGGGCCAAGAGGGCAGTCGAAGCCAGAGGGTTCCTGGACTAAGGAGCCTTCCCACCTTAGGGTGATACCCGTCCTCGCTCGGGACACTGTTTCGTACAATAAACGTTTATTTCTCTCTCTCTCTCTCAAACAAAAACGTAACAAAAGTTTATTCTGTCTCATGCAGCCCAAATTACGACTTAAATACTAAAAACCAAAAACAGAAAGAGGGAAATTTAATCCCCCAAAGCCCAAACGTATCGTTTCTGATACCTGGAGTATTGTGCGGCTGAATTCACTTTAAAGCAAGGTAAATGCAACACAAATCCGGCAGTACCGCTTTCGACTCGATGAAGCGAGTTTTTAGTTGCGGATACTTCAGAAAATCAATTACATAATAATGAAGTGCAATAACTATTTAGGTTTTCTGCAAATAACACTTCATATTTTTTTTTGTACGAGAGCGCTCTCTATGTCAACATATAATATTTGACTTTTTTTATAATTTCCTTTTTTAAAAACCTTTCTTGATGTAGTTTGGTGTTTGGGCTTTCAGGGGTTAACCGGACGAATCGATAACGCTTACTGTGCAGAGTCCATTTCGCCGTGACCACTCGGTTATTTGAATCAAGTCGTCTGCCGTACTTACAGCAACCCAACTTACGAGGCACGTCACGTCGCCGTGGTAACCCGGCAAATTGCTAGCGTGCACGGAACGAGGCCGCGCCCCATTTGAGCTGGCGGGGACGCTGTAACACAGTTACACCTTCCCGCACGTTCGTGTGTCGGTGCCGCGGTGGCGTCTCTACGGTCGAGAGGCGCGTAATTTGATTTCTCCCGCACGACTGCGCAAACTGTCGTGGCTTTTGCACCGGTCTGCACTCGTCGGGTGCCCGTTGTTTGGCCAATTACATTGATCCGGACCCATGAAGTGGCGCTCCGATTCTGCAACGTCCCTGTGATTCTGTGTTCCTCTTCTTGAGGTCTGCAGACTTAATAATTCGCATGAGGATGTTGTTTGTTGGGCGCAGGAATAGGTAGTCAGTCTTTGCCGCTGCGAGATGTCACTGAGGCTTGCGGTCGGGGTGAAAGTTGGTCTACTTGCCCAACTGCAGCCGCATTACCACGAAGGAGAGATATATGTAAAAAAAAGGGAACCACGGGGAGATTACCCACAATATGTCTGTGATTGGCTACCATCTACTGGAGATATAAATAAGAGGTGAAATAGGATGAGGACGACGACAACAACAACAACAACAACGACGACGACGACGACGACAATGCGGCAGGAAAGAACGCGAGCATCTCACCACTGACATCGAACATGCCCGTCACAGCGCAGCTAAAGAAGGACATGAGATAACAATTGCGTGTCATGCCCACAACATGCGCCGACATGCAAAGCGGTTAATAAAGATGTATGGCAGGGCCTGTGATCAAATATATTTATTTGATTGTGCGTCTCTTTCCAGAAAATTTGTTGTTTGACATTTCAACACGTCAGTACTGTTCCACGTGCAACCTCTAAATATGGGTAGATTATAATACAAATAAGCGGGCGCTTGTCCGATTTTGGTCACATCCGCGTGTTTTATGGTTAGCACGGCAGAGCAGTGGCCCGGGCGGCTCCGGTATCTAAAGCAACTAAATTGAATTTCCTAAATTATGTACTGCGTTTGTGCTCAAAACTAACGAAACCACTGCAATTCCTGCTCGGATTTAAAAGCACATTAGGTTTCGAGAACACAACGAAGCAGCGGCTTTAGGCAAACCCTGTTGCCTGACTACTTAACTTTTCTATTCCTATTGAAATGAGTCTGCTGACAGGGCGCAAGGTGACTATAACAAGTACGGTAACTTATCGAGTGATCGAATATTCTTTCTGCTTGCGCAAGAAGTGGAACTTTCAGAACGAGGGAGGCGGTGAATCTGCAAGGTCGAAACAATTCAAAAGCGTCCACTAGCTCTGGGGTTTGTTTCACTTGACTCTCCTTAAATATAGTCTTCTGTAATTTAATGGCTGACGATCGCTCCAAGTGTGAGTACATCTAATAAAAGCTTCATTCCCCGCCAGATCTTTAAAGGATGCTGCTGATAATTTTATGTTCCCCTCATCACGTTGCCTCTCGTTACAGCCTGAGATTAGGGCCAACGAAATTATTAATAAGGTTTGAAATGGCTTTCTCAGTTCACCGCCAGGATCGTCAGCGTTAGGAAAGTTAATTAGTGCCTCACCTCTTCTCAGACGCCCGATTTCGATTAATCTTAAAGCTTCGGAGCTTTTGCTCCAGCCTCTTTGGCTAATTCTTCGCTTTAGTGCTTGTCTAATGCATGATTGCGGGCTTCTAATACTAACAATTTTGCCTGTCGTGCTCTTCGTGACGCAGCAGCAAAAAATTATATGGCACTCTTTGAAGTACACGTCGGGCTACATCCAAGTGTCGAACGGGCGTGCAAGTGCTTGTTGGGTAATAAAAGTCGTTTCAATACGCATGACATGCGAGTGCACTAACACTCTGAGCTGTGACTATCATGTTGCTTATGCAGTTACCATAAGCTTTTATGCGCTTTCAGCGTTATCTAAGCTATCGTGTAAGGCTTGAGCTGTTGCCCAACATGGCAATAAATAAGTAATGATAATGAAGATATCAAATTGAACACACCTGACGGACGAGTGGAAGCAATGGCGTATGTGTTCATGCTTCAAATTGTCAGTACTGTTTCTTCGACATGGGAGTTACGTGGCATGAGGCAAGCCCTAATCTCTGGGTTTAAATATCGCTGCTTCAGTTTTACCAGGAACATGGGTAACACCCGCTCACCTAAACTTCTCTATCGATAACGCACTTCTGGGCGCTCCGCAGCGTCGTCCTGCTATCGTGCAGACTGTCCCTGCAAACACCCGAGGCTCTGAATCCTTGACCGCGCCGCTGCGAAAATGGCGGCGGGGAGCTGCGTGAAAGCGGCATACTAATCACCCCCGTGGGCTTCGTTAAACCCGACCGCGGTCAGCGCATTGTCCGCTGCGAAGCCGGCGTGACCCTCCTTCCTGCAGTGACCGCGTCGGCTAGGGGAACAAACAAGGGAAGAAAAAAAAAGGGGGGGAATGCATTAAAGCGCCCACGTTCTCCTCGCATTTCTTCAAGCGCGGAACACAGAGCTGGATCGGTGACCGGAGCGCGTCCCCTATGGGCCTCATTACGGCGCGCGCGCTCTCGCCCCGGAGAACTAGTCGTTAGGCAGTCCGGCGTTGGCAACGGCTCATTTTCAGTGAGCAAAGGCTTGCTTTGGGACAGCGAGCTCGAGCGTGTCCAGGTATCGACCGTCTACTTGCCTTTTTGGCCTCCCCGATCGCTTAGTGTGTCACGTCGCCCTCTTCCTTTCATCAATATCCCGTTTCGGCTGAACGCAGCCGTTAGGAGGTCACCCGCAGTTACGTTGGAGGGACGCGACACGGTGATAAACACTGTAGCAAAGAAGCGTCACTTCTTTTCGTATATTGCGCTGTCCACCGTCAGCGGATGACTTTACCACTGCACGGATGCCTGCGTCCTGGCTACGCTTTATAAGCTTGTGTAACATTGAGCTCCTTTTTTTTTTCTGTTGCAACGTGGGAAGTTGGACATTCCTTTCTCGTGCAGCAAAAACAGCAACCTTAGTAGACTGAATTGGGCAGGTTGGTTCGTGAAGGGGACGGACCGCAGAGGACCGGACAAGAAAGGTGGAACACGCATTGCGGAGACATCCAAAAACCAACTAGCCAAATTTCGTTCTCTCGTCCAGTTTATTACTTTCTTTATAATGGCTTCTATTTCAAGCTACGTTTCCTAAGCAAAAGCGAACAAGCAAACAAGCAGATATGCAATCATGCAAACATGCAAGCAAACAGCTCGTGTTTGTCGTCTTTCTTTCATGTACTGTCGCCTGTGCTGTTCGCCATTGTATACATACTACAGAAACTGTTTCAGGGAGTGCAACTGCAGTCTTCGGCTCTTAAACTCGACTTCCTAATTCCTGCTTCCTATTCAAATTCGTCGTAAGAAACCTTCTGTGAATTCTTCCACCAGGTCTCTGGTCGACCGTATTTGGGCACAAAACCGGGCAAGTTCATCAGCATAGTAATTTACCTTCTCCGTAACTACGTTCACATGAGAACATGATAGTTGAGAAGAACATATCAATTACACGTCCTCTGCTTTCGGCTTCGTGACTTTATCCACTGTGCCAGATCTGGACAAGGCATTGAACCATATTATATAGACTGATGATAGCTATGGACAAAATCATTTGAGAAAACCGCAGTAATTAAACAAAACAAATGAAATTTTTTTTTTCTCAACAAACTGAAATGTTTTATAAAAACGAATGCGCAGGGATACCTACGTATGTGACGACTTGTCGCCGAGAATCCCTTTGCTGCTTGAGTGGTTCTCGAAGGAAAATGTACTAGATCAAGGGGACATAAAAAAAAGAAAGAATGCAGCAGAATCCACGGAGTGTTGGAATCTATATACAGCGACGCTTTGTGTGAGTGCATAAAGAGTCGAAACACGAGAGAGCGCGCGGCGGCGCGCACAAACTATACCGAGCCTTTTTGTAAGCGGTGTTGCTGACTAATTGCGAGTACGATGGACGCCTCGAATGCATCATGGTTTCAGAGGCAGCTTGCGCATAGATAGGTAGCGCAATTCGAATCTATTCTACCCGCAGGAAGCGGTTACCTCCTCATAACCGTGCAGCCGCGCACGCGCGAATGCAAGCTTTCTGGTTCTTTTAAAGGCGACGCTTTTCCTCGGCGAACCTCGCCGGGTTTCGCGCACTGTGGGCGCTGCGGCCCGGCTGTTCCCTTGCCGAATAGGCCGACCAATCACAGCGGAGCACGCACGCCGCTGGGTTCCTTGCAGCACCACTAGATGGTGCTCACCTCCACGCTTCCGTAGTGCTTCCGCGGCAGCGGCAGTGCCGGCCGTGCGAGAAAAGGAGAAAAAAAAAAAAAAAAAAAACGAAATGTGCGCCTGAGCAATTGACGCACGCCTGAGCCTTTGAAACGGCTCGTTTCTAAGGCAACACCGCGTTCACTAGAGGCGCTTTTGTACCGCTTTGAAGCATCGAACTCGTGGCTCAGTGAAACAGTTGGTTTCCGTATGCAGGGCATTTGAAAGATACTCCTTGGCTCTCGTGACAAACAATTCATCTTGCAGCAGTTTTTCATTGAACTTCCACAGGAACCAATTAAACTTGACGCTCTTTCGTTTTTCGCCAATCGTAATCGAGACCAAACTATGATCGCTAAAACTGAGATATTGTGTTTCATAAGAGGAACACAGTGGTACAAACTTCGCCGGTACGTATATTCTATCAAGCCTCGCATGGGAATCACCTTGAAAGTGCGTATACCGTACTTGGCCATCTCGCGTCATTGCATAACCAATGTCCTCAAGCTCTCTCTCAATTCACAAGGAAAGGCACAAGGAAAGTCACAAGGAAAGGCAACAAGAGAAACAGTTACACAGCGAACTGGTGTACATGTTAGGGGTAGAACATGAAGTGCCTGGAGCGTTTAAAAAAGAAATACGAGAGGTGAAAGCGAAACTCGAGTTGATCGACGAAGATAAGTACCGCGGCGCAATGATAAGGGCGCGCACTGAAAAGTTATGGCTGGGCGAAACGCCCACTAAGCGTGTGCTAAGTGAAGAAAAGAAGCATGCTGCAAATAAGGAGATAAATGAAATTCGATATTACAACAAAATTACACGAGAAAGCGAAGAGATAAAACATGCATTTGTTGAATTTTATACCGAACTTCTTGGAGGAAGAATTTATGACCCCGAGTACTTCAAAGCCCACTTTCTAACTCTTATGCCAAGATTAGAGGACACGGTTAGAGAATCACTGGAATCTGAAATTACCGTGGCCGAAATTGAAGCGGCAATCGATGACTTGGGTAATGGCAAGTCACCTGGGCCAGATGGACTGGGTGCAGCCGTATACAAATTTTTTAAGGCAGAAATGGCAGTGGCTTTACACCGAGTGATCGCTGAATGCTATGAAAAAAAGCAAGCGCCTCTCTCGTTCAGGACAGCGCACGTAGTAATGATCCCCAAAACTGACGATCCTGCAAAATTACTTTCAGTTGAGTCCTACCGTCCCATTAGTTTGACCAATACAGATTATAAAATATACATGAAAGTGTTAGCTAGAAGGCTCCAAAACGTTATTAAGTCCCTCGTTGGCCCGCATCAAACCTGTGGCATTAAAGGTAGAACAATTTTTACAAACATACACATAGCAAGAAGTATTCTGGAATGTTGTGACGCAATGCATGACCGCGTAGCTATGATTCAGCTAGATTTACATAAAGCGTTCGACAAAGTTGTACATGAAGTTCTGTTTTTATTGCTGGAGCACGTAAATGTTGGATCTGTAATTACTGAAGGTGTTAAAATGGTGTATCATGATTGCACAGCCAAATTAGTGATCAACAAAGAATTAAGTATGTCAATTCCTGTGCGGTCGAGTGTGAAACAAGGATGTGCGCTGTCCCCTCTACTTTTTGCGATATACTTGGAGCCGTTTTGTTTACGTTTGTTTGCAACACCATGTATTCGAGGCTTCACTTTTTTCAGCAGTGAAGTTAAGGTCTTAGCGTACGCGGACGACATAGCCGTGTTTTGCACTGATGCTAGAAGCGTGCAGGAAGTTGTCAGTGTTGCTAAGGTGTTCTGCACAGCAACTGGTAGCGTGATTAGTTGGCCCAAATGCCTTGGATTTTGGCATGGCAACTGGCAGAGCACACCCGAGGTGTACTGTAATATGAATTGGACTGTCTCCCCCGGAAAGTACCTCGGTGTCCCGCTAAATAACTACCTCAATGCTGATGAATATTGGTCTGAGGAAAATAAACGCGTCAAAAATGCTACCGATAAATGGGGTGGCCATAACTTTTCAATGTTCGCAAGAGCTTCCGTTTGTAATATGTTCTTAATTGCAAAAGTGTTCTACGTGTTGCAAGTGATGGCCATGGCAAGAACTTCGGTTCAAAAAATCCACCGAGTGTTTGCGACCTTTATTTGGGGATCGCAATGGGAGCGCACAAGCCGGTGCAATTTGTTTCACAAGGTGAAAAATGGTGGGCTAGGGCTTTCACACCTGTTTTTCAAGCAGCTGGTAAGCAGATTCTTCTTTGTGCGGGACCAAACTGATGTGTTTTTGAGAACTGTGATCCAAGCACGATTGCATGATTATCTATCTGACTTTGTCGTGTCATCTGTTTCTTTCGGAGCTGGACCGCTCAGTCCTTATTTGCGTGAAGTGGTTACTTCTGTACGCCTGCTCAAGGCAAGGTTCTCATATGAATACTTGTGTGATGTCACGAAAAAGCGTTTGTATTCTGATATTCTCGATGTATTTTTACCATTACCGGTTTACCGAGCTGCCTACAGGCTAGGTCCTGAGCGCGATGTGCTAAAGCGCGTTAAAAAAATGCCAGTGAGACCCTCTGCTAAAACGTTCTTTTTTCAATTACATACCGACACTCTCCCTGTAAAGCCATGGTTACAAAGCAAAGGTCTTTTTGTACCTTGGTCGGTAAACTGCTTAATCTGTAATAAGCCAGAATCAATCGAGCATATTTTATTGACTGCCATGACGCCGTTTTTCTGTGGGACGTCCTACAAAGAACACTTAAAAAAGAACTGCCGATAAGCCCTTTTGGAATCCGGTTTCTTCCACGTGCTGAAACAGGGGAAGCGCCGAGTGATATGCTAATGCTGCTTTGCATGCACAGCGTGTGGAAGACGAGAATGGACATCAGGCATTGTCATATACAGGCTCACTCAGCAAGACACTATTTTGTTGAGAGCATTATATACACACGCGACTTGTTCAGAGAACTATGTGAACCCCCGGAATGGCTTCCTGTACTAGACCAATTGGCTTCTGGGAAGCCCTTTTGAACACCTTACACTGGCCGAGCTGTGGCTGGTGTTTTTAGAATATGTACATGTCGTGTATTTGATCTTCTTGTTTGCGTTTGTGAAAAGGCAATAAAGAAAAAAAAAAAAACTCGTGGCTCAGTGGTAACGTCTCCGTCTCACACTCCGGAGACCCTGGTTCGATTCCCACCCAGCCCATCTTGCAAGTTGTTTTTTTATTCATGAAGTGCCTGCTGGGATTTGTCGCTCACGGCCAACGCCGCCGACACCGACGCCGACGACACCGGCTTTTCTGCGACACGAGCTCCTTAACGCTGTCGCGTTAAAACACGAAAGCTTGCCTTCGGAGGCGGCGCCGCTGTCGAGGCGAGCGCCATCTGGTGGTGGTGCAATCGCAGCACGTGTACCAATCGCAGCGCCGTCGCAACGTGAACCAATCGCAGCGCGTGTTTGCTCCGCTGCGATTGCTCGGCTTATGCGGCAAGTGAACAGCCGGGCCGGAGCGTCCACAGTTACAAACCCCGGCGAAGGGTAGCAGAGGAAAGCGTCGATTTGAAATATGGAAGAAGAAAACGCGTGCTCGAGTGGCGCTGGCGATGAGGATTTATCGAGCGTTAGCTCTGCTAGCACGTGCCGTCGCACTGCGCGGCCGAACGCTTTTGTTGGGCGACTCCGACCGACAACCTTCATTAGGGGGCAGCGTGCGGAGTCGGGGAACGTAAAGCTGCTTTGTGCATCCTTTACTTTCTCTTGTTTCCGTTTACGTTTGTGTCGTTTATGCCCTGCCTTGTTCAGCGTGAGCTTCGCTGTTAAAGCTAGTTGCTAATCCTATCGATTCTCGACACTCACAACGAAAGGCAGTTAGCGTTACTGCAACGAAATATGACAGTCCGTTTATTTTTGCCGGAAGGGGAAGGTTTATTGTTGGGCCCAACTGTGATGCCGCCTATACAAATGCATGTAAAACGCAGAAACGCTTTCTTAGATAACTACGGAGCACATATTCATCGAATTTGCTGTATTTTAGATAGAAAGTGAAATTGACCATAGAAAGGGATGATCGAAAGTGCCTGTTAGAAGAGGAATTTAGATGTAGGGGCTAAATTTTTCAGAAGAATTTTCAAAGATTGGTAAGTGTAAAAAAGAAAGATAGAAAAAACAGAAGCACATACTTTACAAATTTGTAGTTCAAAACCAATAATAGATATAGCGGTTCTATAAAATGCACCTGTTAGAGCATCCAAATCGAACGAATTTGATACATCAATTTATAACTTTCGTGAATTCCTTACATTGCTTACAAGGGCTTTACAAAGTTCTACTCACATATTAGGGGTATACTTGAGAGCAATGTACAATACGTGAATTTTGTCCGCTTTAGATGTACTAATAGGTAAAATTAACAAAACTGGGATATCATTTTTCATTGCTGAGTTAGAGTTGTAGTTGTTGAATGAGTAGTGCCGCCAGACTTACATAAGTGGAACTTTGGCACTCATCACCGCTCCTTTTTGGACTTTATGTAAGAGACAGACCTTCACAATTATGTGTAAAACTTTATTTTGGTAACTTAAAAGGGTGCTGGGTTGGGCTAGTTGGTTTTCAATTTTATATTGTGTGGTACAGTGCGACGCAGGGACAAGATAACAAATCATAAAGGAAAGGTAGGGAGGTTAACCAGGACTGAGCCCGGTTGGCTACCCTACACTGGGGAAAAAGAAAAGGGGACGGAAAGATTAAAAGAAGAGAAAGTCTACTAGGGATATCGTTCGGTCACTCAGTCCGGATCACAGACGCTGACTCAATCCAGTAGCTTCCAAATATCGCAGCAGAGCTTTTGGGGCCTTTTGTAGCTGCGATATGCGAGGCCATGGTCCCAAGATCTTGTTCAAAGTGAACGGTGTTCTATCTAGCTGATTGAGAGCTGTGCAGAGGTCACGTCTTTCGTTTTCAAAAGATGGTCAGTAGCACAGTAGATGTTCTATACGTTCCTCGACACCGCAGGCATTGCAGTTGGCGCATCAGTCATTCCAATCAGAAACGTATATGCATTGGTAAATGCCACGCCCAAGCGTAAGCGGCACAGCATTGTTTCCTCATTTCGCGGAAGCCCTGATAACAGCCGCAGCTGCATAGAGGGGTCGAGGGAATGCAATTGATCTTGGGTGAATTCAGGTGTGTGCCACTTCTCTAATGTCATACGGTGTGCTACCTTGCTTAGGTGTTGGGCTGCGTCGGTCCGCGATAAAGGTACAGAAACAAGGGTTGCTCCTTCGTGTGCTTTCCTAGCAGCTTCGTCAGCGAGGTCGTTGCCGGAGATACCGCAATGGCCAGGCAGCCACTGAAACACGACGGCGTTTCCTTTCGCTATCATACGATGGTGCATTTCTCGTATCTCCGACACTAGTTGTTCACCGGACCCGCGACGAAGAGATGACAGAAGACATTGTACGGCCGCCTTCGAATCGCAGAATATTTCCCACCGATTAGCGGCTTGGTTGTTAATGTAATCAACGGCACCTCGGAGGGCAACAAGCTCCGACCCGGTCGATGTTGTCAAGTGAGAAATCTTGTATTGGATGCTTAGTGATCATGATGGTATAACTACTGCACCGGTGGAGCTGGTCTGAGTGGAAGAGCCAGGAAAGAAGGAGGTTTCTCGCGTTCTTTTAATTCACCTGCAGGACACGGATTTGGCCTTCACATGGTGACCTTAGGAGTGACTATGTGTAGGTTTGAGGTCTGTGTCTGATTTATATGATTTATGTATTTTAAGTGTCACTACGGTGGAGCAATTGCCGGCAGCAACTGCAAGGCTAATCCCACCAGTAGCCTACAACCACTCAACTCAACTCAACTGGATGAGCCATCCGTATAGATGTGGATTCCGTCAAAGTAGAAAGTGTTCAAACAATCCAGAGCTGCTTACTTCAGGGCCAAGGTAGGCAGGTTGGTCTTCTCTCTTATCCCTAGAACCGTAAGACGCACTTGAGGTTGTTTTAAACACCACAAAGCTGAGGTTGAACGTGCTGAGGGTGTGAAGCCCGATGGCAGACAGGCACGATGAATGCTGACCTCGTTGTAGAAGGACGCCTGTGGTCGTCGTTCTGGCAGGCAGGCAAGAGAGCTTGATTGCATGCGTGAAACATGACGAACATGAACCCTAAGCGTGTTGGTGCTAATGTAAGTCGTGATCGGATGGTCTTGAGCCATTGTAATGGATCCTGCTGTTGAGGCGCTCCGCGGAAGGCCTAGGCGAACACGTAGTGCCTGTGCTTGCACGCTCTGAAGTTCTCGAAGATTTGACTTGCATGCTTTAGCAAGCACGGGAGAACTATAACGTAGCAATCCGATAAAAAGTGCTCGATATAACTGTAGCATGGAGCCCACTGACGATGCGCATATTTTCCCGGCGATGAACTTGAAGACATGAACAATAGATGTGAGCTTCTTCAAGTGGGCAACGTGAGGGCTCCACGAGAGGTCCCGGTCCACAATGACACCCAAAAACCGATGATTTCTCTTGTAGCAGACAGGGTGGCCATTGATGCATACCGGATAACGAGACATCGGTTTTCGTCTAAAAGCGACTAACGCACATTTTTGTGTTGAGATGGTAAGGCCTTGTGTGTGAAGATAGTGAGACGCCTGTGTTGCTGCTTTCTGTAGCCTTGCGCGAACCTGAAGGCGAGTGACCGCTGATGACCAGATGCAGATGTCGTCGGCGTAGATTGAGACACTCACTGTTTCCGGTAGGGATTCGGCCAGCTTAAGAAGCGCGAGGTTGAAAAGAATAGGGCTTAGAACACCACCTTGGGGAACTCCTCGGAATATGTAGTGGTCGGTAGTCGGACCATCTTCCGCACGTACGAACAAGGACCTTTGTGTCAAGTAGTTTCTGATCCATCGATATACTCGCCCTCCTAGTTCAATTGTCAAGAGTGCGTCTAGAATGGTTTGATGGGAAGCGTTGGGTTGATAGAAAAGCGTTTCCATCTTTGATCCGCTAGCTTATCCGGGGACAAGGGACAAGGGCCGCAGAGACAAGGGACGCAAAAAACGCTTGTGCTCGTTTTCTTCCCTTGTCCCTTGTCCCTGCGTCGCGCTGTACCACACACGCAATAATAATAATAATAATAATAATAATAATAATAATAATAATAATAATAATAATAATAATAATAAACTGATAGTCTCACTTTGTGAAAATTTTCTATATTTACCATTTTTTATTAAAAAATTGTGACCTAAATCCAAACTTCGCTACTAGAGTCACTAGAGCTTAACTTTTACGAGCGAGCGTAACTGGCCAGCTCGTGATATAGGTGGTGTTTGTCTGAAGCCGCGAACCAAGCGAACGAGGAAGGCACCTGGGTCTCCGTGCTGGCTCCTGTTCGTTTGAAAATTTTGTCTGCGTATTTAATTAGCACTTTGGGCAACGACAATGCAGAAATTTGGCGATAAGAATCGTTAAGCGTCGTTCGTACTCTTTAATATAACTCTTTGAACACAAAAGTCTGATGCGCATATGCCTGAAATAGCGTTGCTCAAATGTTTGCTATTAATGAATGAGGAAAATATTGATGAAGAACCAACCCCGCTTACTATATAAACATACGTTGAGCATGCCCTGGCAGATGGTTATTTGCGTCGCTATATTGCACTTTCATATGGGAAGTGCTCCCCTTCTTACCCCCGTGCCTTAAACCGAGGGTGGAACCCAACCGGTTCTTCGAGTGCCACTTCCTCAAGCAACGCGTTCGGAACCCCGTGCAGCACCAACCACAGCCTCTGATCGCAGACGCTGCGACTGAGGCGCATCGCCTCAACTACAGCGCAGAAAATACTAGCTGTCACGAGAGAAGAGTGCGAGAATGCTCTCTAGGAGCCATATACAGTAACTATAACGCTTCCCTTACCAGCGTGCCACCCTGCGGTACTGAGCGGTACTATCCTGCCAGCGGTACCACCATACTGTCTCACGGCGCGATTGTGCTCGGTCGCGCGGGCTTTATCTTAAAATCGATCTGCTTGAAGGCACATTCTAGGTGGGCCGACGGCTCGTAGCTTTGCGTGCGCTGTGTTCTCACCACTCAGTTTACGTTGAAGCGATAGACAGCACGAGGGTCACTTTGCTCGCTACTGCTGCCGCGATTCCTCCCGCCGGCGTTTTGACAGCGAGCGTCTGCGGTGAGGGAGTGGGAATTCGGCCTGCCGCTTGCATTGAAAACGCTGTGATCCGCCGCGGCGCCACCAGTCGGGGACTGTTGACTAGGATCGGCATGGAAAATGCGTCAGGAACGCGCTTCGAACGCCGTCGCCCCTGGAAATCGACGCGTCCCTTCGTCGAGAGGTAGCGCCGTTCGGCCCAGCCGCGCGGCCGAGAATGCAACTATGGCTGTGATGGTCGGTCCCATTGCAGCCCACCTCACGCGGCAAGCGGCACCCTTTTCTTTTTTGTCAGCCGCCGTGGTTTATGCTTGCCTGTGCGTGCTGAAGTCATGCTAGGTAACGTAGATAGTTAGCGAATCTTTACAACAGGGTCTTCTAATCCGGTGGCTGCTGCGTATGGCGCGGCCACGCGAGCCCTGTCTTAACATTTCTTTTAAATGCAACACACCGCATCAAGTTTGGTGCAGTGGTTGCCGAGAAAGAAGTTTTATCCTTTCCCATGTGTTTCGATAGGAGCCTCCGAGCTAAAGCTTTGTCTTAATGAGTTAACCTATATAGAAACAAATTTATTTGCGCGGGGAATGTTTAAAAGAGAGAAAGCAAGGGTAGGAAAGGCAGGGAGGTCAACCAGAGCAGCATCCGGTTTGCTACCCTACACTGGGGGTGGGGGAAAGGGGAATAGAAAGAGGAAGAAAGGGAGAGAGTAAGCACTGAGTACGTGTGGGAGGGACACCGTACACAATGACACTATAAGCGGTCTCTTAAGCCCGTGCACTTCAAGTACCGCACTAGTGCACGAATCGCTTTTCGAGCCAGTGACGGTTGTGGCCACGGTCCGAGTATCTTTGACTCGGTGAACGGTCTCGAGTCTAGTCTACGTAAAGTTGCGCGCAGAGAGAGGCGTTGGACATCGTAGCGAGGGCAGGTACACAATAGGTGCTCGATGGTCTCCTCGCACCCACAGGAGTCGCACATCGGGCTCTCGGCAATTCCCATACGGTAGGAGTATGCGTTCGTCAACGCCACTCCCAACCACAAGCGACACAACAAGGTTGCTTCGCCGCGGGAAAGGCTAGATGACAGTTGTAGCCGTAGCGTGGGGTCCAGTTTACGTAATCTGCAATTGAAGCCACTTGAAATCCAGAGATCTTGGGACTTCTTGCGCGCAAGTAGGCGAAGTTCTCTGGCAGCGTCCGACCTCGCCAAAGGTGTTGGACGCGTCTTGGTATCTTCGTGGGCACACCAGGCAGCCTTGTCAGCTAGGTTGTTGCCGACGATGCCACAGTGAGCAGGAATCCACTGAAGTATAATGTGGTGTCCTCTTTCCAGAGCAAGGTGGTGCAGTTCCCTGATTTCAGATGTCATTTGCTCGTAAGTTCTGTGACGTAATGCGGACTTGATGCTATGAAGGGCTGCCTTAGAGTCACAAAATACGACCCATTTCTCTGTTGGCTCTTCGGTGATGTACATCATAGCGGCATGGAGAGCTGCAAGTTCTGCCGATGTAGATATAGTCGTGTGCGGCAATTTGAATTTAACTGTAATGTTTAAAAGATGTATGTAATTATAAGGTGGTAATTCGCTCAGAGACTTACTCCTTTCTTTTGTACTTGGCGCAATCGCGAAAACAAAGATAAGCGCTAATTTCTTCCCTAAAACGGTTCACCATATAGAGGAGCCTACATATAAGAGATTGGCCCCTTATGTGATATGAATCAATAATTGTGCGCCAACGTGCAAACATAGCCACCATTTTCTTCAGGTCAGTACTGAACGAGATTTGTCCTGGAGCTCTAACATTAAGTAAACATAAAACAAAGAAAGAAACAAAGAATAAAGGTAGAAAGACTGGAAAAGAAAGTGAGAAACCTGTTGCCTCTTCTGCGCATCTTCACTTCTCTCTGCGAAAAATTGGGATGTACACCAGATGACTCCATCCACGATCCCTCGACCCCTGTACCTGAACTGGCGCCTCTTTGTTCAGGCATGCTACGATCATTGATCTCCACTAGACGGAGCTGGACTCGAGTCCGCTGGCGCGAAGCCACCGGAAGTCGCCCGCCTTGTCTCGGAAGCGAGCGCCAGCGGCCGCTCGATTGCTGCCGGCAGGCCAGGGTATCTTCTCGTTTCCGAAACAATGCCTGCCTGTTGCGCAGTAAAGTGGAGAAGCCGACCAGAAACGTCTTCAGGGGAGACCTTTCATGCGAAAGTATCCCTCAATATAAAGAATGGGAATGTCGCTGACACCTAAATGGTTCCTGTTCTGTACATGAGCACATGTCTGAGTGCATATTGTAAAGCAAAAACAGTATATATATATATATATATATATATATATATATATATATATATATATATATATATATATACGCGATCACAGCGTAAGATCGCAATGACAGGCATAACTGTCTCTGGCAGAAAGGCGCATATCGAGAAGAACGTCAGGTAGTTGTGTATATCTTTTCCTCTTGAAAGGTCCGTTCAGACAAAGCTTATTTGCATATGTGGCTGCTCCCTGCTCTCTTGTCTTGCTCGAGCGACCACGAGCAAGTGATACCTAAAATAATAACGCAGGAAGCGCGATCAGAAAAACAGTCGCAGCCCGACAATGCTTCGTTTGCGCGCATTGAGAAGCGCAGCAGACACCAGCTTCCGGGACCAGCGGCGGAACTTCAGCTGGCTTCACAAGCTCCCGCCACGGGTAGCGGCAATGCGCCATCTAGCAGTGGCTACGACTGGTATTAGCGATTCAGTGTAATCGACTAAGTCATGTGGCCGACGAATACACTTGCGAAGTTTCTGTCGTGACAAGATCAACGAAAATCTCCTCTCTGACTTCCCCGGTTTCGAGAAGAGTCAGGCAAGCTCATCGGCCCACAATAAACCTTATATGCTTGTATACTACAGTCCTAGGCTGCTGGTTTCAACTTCGATTTACACAACACGCCGTAAAAGCTGCAGGCTAGAAGTGTTCTCGGAGCATCTGCTCGAGAAAGCGGGCAAGCAAGTAATCTTTTGCCTAATCGCTGGTACATAATGATCACGTCAGTATTGAATTTGCAAATAAAAACCCGTCCCATCACCAAGGAAATTAACTGCACGCTGCTCTATAAGGTGCTGGCGTACGCCACTCGGCAGTCATCGCAAAAGACCGAGGACAGTTTGTACACTCGTGGCCCCTGCATCGCCTGCGTGCAAAACGGCGACATCTTTCAACAGATTCTCTTATAATGTCCCTGACATATGCAGATGTAACGCCATCAACGTTAAGTGACGTCGTCGAAGAAGAAAACTAAATTTTATTTGATATCTTGTGCTAGCGGGCTTCATCTGCACGTCGGATTTCTTGGCCCTTACCTTGAGAAACAGAGCAATAGAGGTATTTCTCTCCTTCAACGTAGTAAACAAAAATACTGACAAACCACAAGACCACTACCCATAGAGCCATGGAGTGAAGTCGTGTCACGTGCCTCTAATTAGGTCTGGAAAGGAGGAACCTGATGAGGCGAGATCTGTCGACGCAGTGGTTAGCCGCATTGTCCCGCAGAAAGCACGGAAACGGGAAGCACTGCTTCGGCTCGCAAACGACACCACCGGCTGCACCGAGCTGATCGAGTGCGTCGGTAGGCGAGCGAGAAGTTTGTGTTTATTGTTTTACGTTTTCTTTTTCATTCCTCTCGTACTCCAGCAATCGATTCGGTTGTGTGTGCGTGCGTGGTGGGAATCTTGTAACGCGGCGTCTTCCGTCGCTGCACCAGCGATGCGTTGCTGACGGCGCACGACGCAAGCGTTTTCTCGCACGGAGTAGGAGGGGAAAGCGTGCTTCACGGGGTTGATGCGCAGCTGTAATTGATTGCTGCGTGGCAGATGCTCCTTCGCAATGAACGCCAGTCTCACCGCGGTTGTCGACAGATAACAACAAGCGTTGTATACTGCGAGGCGGCGATCGAAATGTCTCACAGGCGTACCGCTTGCAGAAAACTGGCCGTCGGGCGCAATCTGCCCTGGGCCGATTCGTGTCGCCGGAAGTGTTCTGCTTCGGCACGAGCTAACGGCAATATATATAAAGTTCGAGAGAAAGAGAGATAGAGAGAGATATGCTTTCTTTTAGAATCCTGGAGACGTTTCCCAGCATGCCGCTCTAGATAAGTATGATGAAAAATGAAAAGATATATCGCAAAACTAACCACAACATTCAACAAACTAACATATCTCGTTAAGTCGCTTATGAAGTTTAAAAGTGTCTTCGTTGCGTGAGATGCACAGGCAGCGTTAGCCCATCGGATAAGGAGTGTCATAGCTCAAGGGATGACAGTGTTTGATGAATATTCAGTGCGGGCATTAAGGCTCTTCTTTCTCACGTAAATAGCCTGCAATCACCGATTAAGCGGGCGATGTCTTCCATTACGTTGCACGCAGGGCACAGTGACGATTTTATCCACTTGATCTTGACTCATGCGTACGCCACTATGGCGTTCAAACCAGAGAGTTTCACGCTAAGACCGCTAGAAGTAAATATGGTGCTGTAAGTCCACATGCACTGACAATATGGTTGTTGTGAATATAGAATTGGGGAGCACTACGCAGATGTGCCTACATTTTCGTCCTTCCGATATCGAACGACGTTGTGGATTCCTATATAACCTTCGGAAAGCTCATTTTATGAAATCCGCACGAGTAAAGCACAAGCTGTTCCTTTTTGAGTATTCTTAGGATGATCTGGTTGCGACAAGAACCTGCTGAAAAACGTTTTTCACAAGCTGTCTGTCGCATAATAGTTGGAAACTGTTCCTTGAAAGAGTGTCTTCTATTCGTTTCACCCATGCCAGTGGTGTTACTTTTCTTTTGAAGTGTGATTTCCTTTGTAGTTTAGTTGCATATCCGCATACGTATTCGCATGGGATCGGGCACTTGACACCTCGATTGACTGCCTACCTACCCAGTATAAAACGAGCCTCCCTCCACCCCCACCCCCCTCTCGCCGTGAGAGATTTGGTCGAACTCGGGAAACCTTTTTCCAGGCTCTCCGAAATCTTGTTGTATCCAGTTTCGCGAGAAGACAGTTCACACGGCAGGCACTTTTCCATCCCTACCTAGCACTCGATCACCGTCTGTGCTTACTGGACCGCGTAGCGACAGAGGAATATCGGGATTCAGGGCGAGCCATTTTTGCGGGTGAGAGTCACTCGTGGTACCCAAAAGCATGCAATCTTTGCAGGTAAAAAAATTTGCCCCCTACTTCCATCTTTTATCTTGAGACATAATTGAGCAAGCTCCTTCGGAAGAAGAAGAAATTGCACATAAAAACGCGTGAGATCCCTGCTAACTCGTAATAAATATCAAAGCATAATGTTTTCTTCAAAAATTACTTGAGGGGATGCTAGTGTTGGGTGGTTCGCACAATAAGAAAGTAATCGGATGTTCAGGAAGTTGCCCTAAGCTTCGTCCTTTCCGGCTTCAAACGGCTTTGCGACTTTGCAAATTAATCTTTTCACAATAACCTATTGCGTTATGTACGCGACAAATTGTAATGATTGTGCCTGCATTGAGAAACCTATTGTTTCGCTGTGTTTAGAAAATCATGCTGGGAATGATTGAGTGCTAAATTCGAAAAATTGGGAAACAGGACACCACACAAGAAGAGACAATTGGGAAACAGGACACCACAGGGGACATGCTTTGAAATGTAGAAAGGTAAAACGTAAAAGAAAGAGCACCGCAACAACGTCTCAAGTAACAAGTACAAAAATTTGATATAGACAGTTTTAGAATAGCATTTGCAACCAAACGTAAACTCACTGCACACGTAAAGAGTATTCTGGGCACTGCACAGGCTCCGTACGTTATCGTGTTTCTGTGGTTTATGTGCGCTATGATAACGTACGTTATTTGGCGAGTTTATCGTTCAAGACGTTTACGGACGCGAAGAAATTGTGTTGTCGAGCACGACGGCACCCATGGCTCCCGCTTCGCGAATTCTCGTGATGGCTACCCTCTCACTCTCATTGATCGCCAGTAACTACTGAAATGAGTTTTCGCTTCCTCAAAACACAGCTCAAACATTAGTTATTAGCGCGTAGTGCATCCAGTTTCTGGGATCATTCGGCGGTTCCGGCGTACGTGAGCCTAACAAGATGCGTCCGAATAGCAACAGGATGGTTGCTAATGAATTGTCTTGTCTTGGGTACATTTGCCAAGAGGCATCAGACGGCGCCATATCTTCTGATGTCTTCCTTACGTTTACGTTCCCGTACGCTAAACTAAATGTCTCGGAGGGGCGCGTACCGTAACATCAAGCAAAAGTACTTGCGTGTAACGTACCTAAGGCGACAAACACAATTCTAAACATGTCTAATACGTGTACTGGACATCGCTGCCTGGTACCTTAACAATCATAGCGCAAGAGTTCCCTGTAGTAATTTTTGCAATAAGCTCTATATATAATGAATGAGACTTTAACGAGCAACATAAAGTGTTATCAGAGCCTCTTCAAGCCTCTTGTAGAAATGTGTGTTTTCCTAGCGAATTTCAGGGATCAGTAAAAAAGCTGAAGCCTTCCTCACCAGCACTTGCTAGCACTTCATCTACGCGTCAGCTCTGAAACAGGTATGCCCGAAACATTTCACGGCGTAATATACTTCCTATATATGCATAATTCCACTTCGAATGCGCCTACGTGTTACTTCAAACCGTGTCTAAGAGAAGGGGAGGCTAAGGACTAGGTTTTAGTTGACGAGGCGTCGACGATCTATACTGGCAAGAAAAACCTTGCTCGCGTCATTACGGTTCTAAATGTTCGAGCTCTCGTTTAAAGCGCTCTCATTTGAGAATATCTTATCGACCCTTAGATGTTACTGTACTGCACAGCGCCTTACAGCAAAAGCACATTCGTTAACACACAGACGTAGAAGGGAACAAACCCGAAAATGATTTGACCTTTACGGTTCGCTGTCTTTGACTGTCCAGTATCGTTCTGTACTGCTACAGTAGTCTCCATTACGTCAGCTAAGGGGATTTTAGTGCAAGACAAATAGGAGCGCTCAAGAAGTCCAACGTTGTACGCGACCTTGAGGTTCTCCGCAGCAGTGATCCCCTTGAAGGTATGTATTGGGCAAGTATCGTGAAACACAAATTACGGCCATAGTCGCGGAATAAAGAGAGTGGGATAATTATTGCTCCCTCGCTGTCTTTGATTGCGTCAGCTGCACCAAAGCTCAAAGTATGAGCCATTGAAAAGAAACGAGGAGCAATGACACGAGACTCGTCTGAGAAGATCGGGACCGAGAGGATACACTTACGACTGAAACGCAATAATAGAATAATGAGATTTACGACGTAAGAGAGCTTACGTTGTCTTTCTCGACTGCTAAGGGAAGCACTACGGGGAACATCAACAAGAATCTGAGATCGTGCTTTTTCACTGAAGAAGGGCGACATCTGCTGTCATCGTTCACGGCTCACCAGGTCGACGACTCGGAATCCTTTTTGCTCTAATATGGTCAAATGACCGTGGCTTTTTTATCCGTTCTCCCTGCTTACCATTACCCCTAGTTTTGTATAGCACTTCGTTACACTTATTTCGCGACACCAGAGGCAGCTAGTGCGGCCTAATAAGGTAATCGGATAATCGGATTTCTTTAGGCATGTAGCTGCTTGGGGCGTGAAAAGGATCTTTCTTCTTGCTCTTTGACCCCGGAGATGTCGCGATATTATAGTGGCATTATCTGACAAAACGTACATTTCTTCAAAATTTATTCTTATTCTCCGAATTCTTTGTCTTTGTCTTCCATTTGTGAAACTAAGAAGCTTCCATGTTTAACTAATTGGTTAAACGAAAACTCCTTCGTTCGTCGTGGCGTGTGTGTGCGTGTGTGTGTGTGAAAAACGGGGGAGTTAGACACTGGAAGTGAGTTAGGGCATGAAAAGTTAGCGCATAGCCAGTTTTCCTGACTGCTGTCTTCGATCGTGCGCCCTACAACATTGTGTATGCGTGTGTACGCATCTGTGTGTGCTGAAAGAGTTGCGTTCGGGAGTGTGAAAATAGGTAGCTGGCCCATGCCACCGTCCGACTTATCCACGCTAAGGACGTTGTTGAAAGGAGGAACCCATACGCACACACGTGCACACGCACACGCACGCACACACACACACACACACACACACACACACACACACACACACACACACACACACACACACACACACACACACACACACAATGAAATGCATAATTGAATAATTAACAAAAATGCGCTAATTATGTTCTTCAAGGAAATACCTTATTGCCCACGCCCACATTGCAATTTACAAATGCTAGCCACGGAGTTCGCAAGGCGGATCCACTTGGAACGAATCCCCAGGATAACACCAGTGGCCATTACCGCGGCCTTGCGAAAACTACGCACTTATTCCGCACGTGACGTCGTGCCCTTACAAAAATTTTTATAGAAAGTCCATAGACAGTCTATAGACATTTGTCTATGGAGTCTATAGACTGTCTATAGACATTTCTTTAGACTAGTCTATAGACAGTCTATGGACTTATGGCCATACACTTTTTATAGACTAGTCTATAAAAAGTCTGAGTCTATAGACAGTCTATACACTGTCTATAGACTGTCTATAGACTTATGGCCATACACTTCTTATAGACTAGTCTATAAAAAGTCTGAGTCTATAGATTGTCTATAGACTGTCTATAGACTTATGGCCATACACTTCTTATAGACTAGTCTATAAGAAGTCTGAGTCTATAGACTGTCTATAGACGGTCTATAGACTTATGGCCATACACTTTATAGACTAGTTTATAAAAAGTCTGAGTCTATAGACTGCCTATAGACCGCTTATAGACTTATGGCCATACACTTTTTATAGAATAGTCTATAAAAAGTCTGAGTCTATAGACTGTCTATACACTACATATAGACAGTCTAAAGACTTATGGCCATACTTTTTACAGACTAGTCTATAAAAAGTCTGAGTCTATAGACTGTCTATACACTACATATAGACAGTCTATAGTCTGATGGCCATACTTTTTACAGACTAGTCTATAAAAAGTCTGAGTCTTTAGACTATCTATAGACTTATGGCCATACACATTTTATAGACTAGTCTATAAGAAGTCTGAGCCTATAGACTGTCAATAGACTTATGGCCATACACTTTTTATGGACTAGTCTATAAAAAGTCTGAGTCTATAGAGTGCCTATGGATTAATTAAAATTCATGTTTGTAGACAGTTGTCTGCAGAATGTCGATGGACAAGTGTATAGGCTTACAGTTCTACTTTTGTAAACTGAAGTCTATAGAATGTCTATAGATGTCATTTGTCTGTATACATTTTATACACTTCAGTCTACAAAAGTAGAACTATATATACACTTCTACTTTTGCAGACTGAAGTCTATGGAATGTCTATAGACAAATGTATATAGATAGTCTATAGACATTCTATAGACTTCAGTCTACAAAAACAGAACTTTATAATCCGATACACTTTCTTCTATGACATTCTGCAGACATTTGTCAACAAACGTGCATTTTCATTAATCTACAGACACTCTATAGACACAGACATTTTATAGACAAGTCTACAAAGAGTGTATAAGGCCATAACTCCATAGCGGCTACCTACTAGTTTTTTTTTTTACAAGTTAGTTTACATTTTTCTTTACATGCGGTAGCAAAACGTTTTGAATGTATTTATGCATGTGCACCTGTTCCTTTTCATCTGCACTTATGCATTACCGTTAGCAGATTAATAATGCTCCTGAACCAGCTGTACTTTCATATATGTTGCATAAACAGAAAGAATTTATATAGTGTTGAATCATGCAGTGCAAAAAAAATAAAACAAATGCACCGGCAATGCATTAACCGTTTTTATTGCTCGATATAATATATGAATTCCTTAAATTCATGTCTTATGCTAATTATGGAAACAGATTACATATTTACACTACTCCTTGGCAAGCATGGTCGCCAGGCTGGCCTTGACCTTTGTGTCATTAGTCCCAAAGGTGCTGCAGGTGTATGCTGCAAATAAGTAGATGCAGCAATATGAGGCAAAAATAACAAGTGTGTATTCTTTGTATGTTCATTAAGCAGCTTAATATATTTGCTCAAACCATCTAAGTCAATACTTAATGCGGTTTAACTATGACTAAGGGCTGCTTGTCAATACAAATCAGTACCTTTATACAATGTTTTATTGCATGGTATGGTGAACAATTAAACAGTCACAACTGCTGCTCGTGCCAGCAACAGTATGTTCCCTTTTATGACAAGTTCATATATGATGCATTAATGTACTTATCCCAAATGGTCTCTATATTTATTGCTGAAACGTTACCCAGTTGTGCTGTCTGTACAATTTTTTGCTGGTAGTTAAGTATGCCCGTGCAGAGGGATATTTTCAGAAGACGTGACTGGAATATTCACAGTATCATGCCTAAGATTGTAATTTATTTTGCTTAATACACATTTAAATGTCTTTCTCATACTTTTAAATGAATGGTCATTGGCCATAACTTCAACAGAAGGCAGATGGGTTGATTGTATTGATATGGTCACTTAATTTCTTACAGGTAATGAGGCCTCTTGGGCATGCTAACAGGTTTCCAAGTTAGGTATACCACATGAGCACCCGAAATACCACACGAGCACTTTGTGTCATGGCACGACAGATATGCACCTCCTAGGAAACAGAACTGATAAGATAGTTCGAATGAATTCTATCACAGTAAATTATTTAAGGTGCTTTGAAAGATGAAATTTTTTTCTAGGCTATCGAGGTTCAGGACGTTAACGCAAAAAAAACATATTGAGTAAGAAATGCCTTGTCAGTATGCTTGACATTCTTTTTTTTTTTTTCAATAAATAGGACCAATTTCCCTCAATTTTTATGAAGTGAAAGGTTTTAAAAATATATTTAACACAGAGATTCTCTGGTAACGTTGTATGACATATGACAAGACAGCATACCTATGTGGCCATTTTAAGATTTCCCGATCTTTTTCCAAGCCTTCCCTGGCTGTTTTCATGAAAATTTTCTGGCAATCTATGACGCCTGCAGCTTAAGTGCAATAAAAAAAATATTGTGGTTTAATGCTTGCCAAGTACTGCCAGTCCATAATATTTAGATAAAACGAATAACACGTCGGTCACTTGATATGTAGTATTAGATGCAACTGACTTGAATCCCTTGTTTAATAAAGCTGACAAGGGCTTCGGCAAGTTCCTAATTGATGGCCGCACGAGTACAGCACGGAAGACACAGAGACACACGTAAAACAAATGCAACAATGTGAGCGAAAACTATACAATGAGATATTTTTACGGTTCAATAGTAGTTTTTTATATAATTTGCTCTCATCACTTATGCCTCTAGTTTAACTTTGTTTCTCTGACTAAAGACTACATGGCAATATTAATCAGTACCATTATGATGTTTCGTTATATTACAGTGTGATAAGCAGTTAGACAACCGTAATGGTCGCCGGTGCCAGCAACGGTACGTTTCGTTTCAAGACAGGTTCATGTGACACACAGTGTACTTATAAAAATAAAATAAATGCGAGAATCCCAAACGATTCCTATAATAATAATTGTTGAAACAAAGACACCCGGCTGGACTGTGCACATTTTTCAGGTGTTAATGCAATATGCCCGTGCCGAACGAACATGCTCAGCATACTGACTGCACTTTTGAACAATCACGTTAACATTTGCAATTTATTTCCGTTTAGAACAGTCTGCAATGTCTCTTTTCTCATACTTCGAGATGAATACATTTGCCACACTTTCAGTAGAATGCACATGAATGGGGGCGTACTGATCAGGTTACTTAGCAACTAAAACATGTTACAATCTCTTAGGCGTGGTGATAAGGGTAGAACAAATGCAATGTCCACTGAATTATTTGAATAATCTGTGCGTTATCTACTAAGAAAAGACCACCAAATTGATAATCTGGCTCTTTTTTCTTTTGTACAGCGCATATAGTATGCAGTCTGTCCAAGACGACGGCACTACATGCAACAGTAATGAAAACCGGAGCACTTATTACACACGACAAGGGCTTCATACCATGCACGACTGGCACAATGCGAATCTGCGCCAGCAGCTGCCTAGTGATTAATAGCACGTAAACTGCATAACGCCGAAGCATCGAAAAGCGCTTAACGCCTTTCATATAGCTCGAAAGACAACTTCTGCTGCTAAACTGTTTAAAAAAAGAGACAAAAAAAAATCTTCCAACTACCGTCAAACGCAATGCCTTCAGTTTGAAACGTGTAAAGGTGCTTCCCGGAACGACTAATTTAGTGTTCTCCAATTTTTTCGGCTAAGTTGCGAAGCTGCAAGTGACTGAGCTTATCGCAGGTTTGATGCTCCAAAGCGTTTGTGGTTGCATATAAATAGATTGGGTGAATTAGAGATTTTTGCTTGATATTTCTTCAAGTCTCGTGTTTTGCTTGCGGTAACTTCCCAAAATTAACTTGCGGTAAGTTCCCAAACGATGCGAAAACGGCAGCGCACACACTGCTGATGCATGCCCCGCAAACACGGCCTTTCATTCGAGTACGTTAGCAGTTATTCAACTATACGTGTCTGTCTGAACATTCTTGATGCTAACACAATTTCGAGATATATACGTAAAGCCTGTCACGAGAATTTCACTAGACATGCGGCGCAGCATTCATCGCGGCCGGATCAAGCGCCACGAAATTAGATCTACCGCACTGGCTGCCCAACATACACAATGCACAACATACACAACATACAGTATCAAGTTAAAACATGGTGTACGTCCTTCTTTACGCACGTAAACTATAATGCTAAAATCAACAAGCCCGAGCGATCGCTCGCCGTAAAACATTCCGTATACTAGAAGCGAGAACAAGAGCGCGTTATCAAACCATGTCAACGACAAACCGACACTATACCCGAGTCGCCTGCGCTACATGCAGCCGCTTCGCGCTAAGAGATGCGCTCACATAATCATGAGCTATTGACGCAAAACGTCTTTGCTAAAGCTTACCGTTCAGTGTAGTTGACGTGTGATGCCACAAAGATGACACGCATACACAGACACCGACGTTCAGGCATACACCGCACACCGGTACAACCGTTTACGTGCCTGGCGCACTCGTTGAGACGGCGCACCGCCGCGCATGCGCAAGAGCTCCGAGCATGCGCAGGAGCTCCGCGCGCGAGGGCGTGCGCGCTCGGAGGAGTGTGAGCGCCTTTTCCTCCTTCATTTTTTTTGTCTCTTTCTCTCTCTCTCTCTGCGCGCCATGCGCGCCGGAACGGGTGGCATATTCATCTTTAACACCACTATTCATCTTTTTTCATGGACGAAGGAAATGCGCTGGTAGGTTGTATGACAAACGCTGTGGGCTATCGTATGAGACTGGAACGCTAACATGAATGCGCTGTTTGTAAAAGCCGTTACAGGGCCCTTCAGACGTTTCAGACGCATTATTGCCAGCGTCGATTAGTAATACAGCGTACTTGTAGCATATCTTCCAGCGTACCGCCAAATGTGATGCCCGCACGTATGTTAGTGCTAATTTTCTGTTCCGATGATAGGTCAAAGCAATCAGTACAGCATTGAGGTACTCATATGCGTGGCTGCGCAGGCATACCGCCGGCGAAATACTGGGTGGGCTCAGAGAATTTGGCACCTATTTTAAGTGAATGAGAAACTTTGATAGGTTTATAGCGCAGGATATCAGTCAACAAAAAACCGCCCGATGTTAGTGACGCAGCCGAGATATGAAGACAATGTGAAATGTATCCGAGAATCGGACGACACACAACGCGAAGACCACATGCGCGACATCGGTTCATCGCACATTCATAAAGTCCGCGTTGTCAGCTACAAACATTACGAGTGTATTTGCTGTTAGCTTGATGCCTGTTTGGAATCCACTTGTAGCTGAAGCTGGCGTTCATAACATCTATTATAACAATTGGATCGGCGTTTTGCTTACTTTATTCTACTGCCGCAAAAGTGATGCGACAACTGTGAAGACTGTCTTGGGATTGCCGAGAGCGGCTACGTAGATGATATCATGTGGTCAACAAATGCGGAGGTATACACTATGTGTATACTAATGTCTACAAATAGGCTCTACAGCAATCTCAGCAGTATACAACTTCAGTGGCTTATATCAAACGCAGCTACGTATTATCCACCGGTACCTGCGCTTGGTTACAGCGTACACGGGTTGGGCCCAGATTAACGATGTTTGTCTATTGTTAATCTATAGACATGCAAGACCACGACAACTCAGAGGAAGACCAGGTGGTGAATTCACCACCTGGTCTGCCGGCTTTCGCCACTTATTCACCACCTTTGCCACATCATCACCATCTGACCTTCACCATCTGGTCTTCGCGAAGTGTACGTCCGGGAAGCAGCCAGGTTTAGGGCCTTCGGGTGCGTGGAAGACCTTGGTGACTCGGACGGTGCCTGCTCCGCCGTGATCCTCGTTCGGGGCAGCTGCACCGAACGCAGACTAGCAGTCTGCACGGTTTGCCCGCCGCGCCGGAGTTGCGGTGCCGTCGTGCATGAACCAGTGCCATATCATCGCGTTCGCAGAGGGCGGGGGGTATGGGAACTCGGAATTACAAATTATCGACTTTCTTCTATACATATTCAATACACCGGGAGTAGAGAAAAAGAAATAGAAACCTTGTCGACTATATTGTCCATAATATAGAGAGTCTATAGACAAAGTATGGACAAAAATAAATAGAAACTGTATCGGCTTTCGTCTACAGGTAGTCCATATAGAGGGGAAATAGACAAAGAAGAAACAAACACCTTATCGAATTTTTTCTATAGACTGCAAGTAGATAAAAAGAAATTGAAATCTTATCGACTTTCGTCTATAGAAAGTCTATATACAAAGTATATGGACAAAAATAGATAGACACTGTATCGACTTTGGTCTAAAAGTAGCCCATAGAGGGGAAATAGACAAAAAGAAACAAACAC
The DNA here is from genome assembly GCF_023375885.2 of Dermacentor andersoni. NCBI lineage: Eukaryota > Metazoa > Arthropoda > Arachnida > Ixodida > Ixodidae > Dermacentor > Dermacentor andersoni. Next base: position 157,329,800 of record NC_092818.1, on the reverse strand, counting down.
CTTATCGATTTTTTCTATAGACCGTCTATAGACAGCGAGTAGACAAAAAGAAATCGAAACCTTATCGACTTTCGTCTATAGAAAGTCTATAAACAAAGTATGGACAAAAATAGATAGAGACTGTATCCACTTTCGTCTATAGGTAGTCCATAGAGGGGAAGTAGGCAAAAAAGAAACAAACACGTTATCGACTTTTTCCTATAGACCGTCTATAGACTGCGAGTAGACAAAAACAAATAGAAACCTTATCGACTTTCGTCTATAGAAAGTCTATAGACAAAGTATGGACAAAATGGATAGAAACTGTATCGACTTTCGCCTATAGGTAGTCCATAGAGGGGAAGTAGGCAAAAGAAACAAACACCTTATCGACTTTTTTCTATAGACCGTCTATAGACTGTGAGTAGACAAAAAGAAATAGAAACCTTATCGACTTTCGTCTATAGAAAGTCTATAGACAAAGTATGGACAAAATGGATAGAAACAGTATCGACTTTCGTCTATAGGTAGTCCATAGAGGGGAAGTAGACAGAAAGGAAACAAACACCTTAGCGACTTTTTTCTATAGACCGTCTGTAGACTACGAGTAGACACAAAGAAATAGAAAGCCTATCGACTTTCGTCTATAGAAAGTCTATAGACAAAGTATGGAAAATATAGATAGAGACTGTGTCGACTTTCGTCTGTAGGTATTCTTTAGAGGGGAAGTAGACAAAAAGGAAACAAACACCTTATCAACTTTTTTCTATAGACCGTCTATAGACTGCGAGTAGACAAAAAGAAATAGAAACCCTATCGACTTTCGTCTATAGAAAGTCTATAGACAAAGTATGGAAAAAAATAGATAGAGACTGTGTCGACTTTCGTCTGTAGGTATTCTATAGAGGGGAAGTAGACAAAAAGGAAACAAACACCTTATCAACTTTTTTCTATAGACCGTCTATAGACTGCGAATAGACAAAAAGAAATAGAAACTTTATCGACTTTCGTCTACAGACAGTCTATAGACTTTGTATCAACAAAAGTCCAAATCTATAGAAAGGAAAGGTCGTCTATGAAAAGTCTATAGACTTTCTATAGACAGTCTAAAGTCATTTTTGTAAGGGCGTGGTGCTGACGGACTCAAACACATCGTTACAACGATTACACCATGGCCTACCTCGGGACAAGTTTACAAGGCAATCTCTGGCACTGATCAAAATTCTAATAAGCAAGGGATTTAACGTGAAAGTTCAATGGATCCTCACCCACGTAGGAATTGAAGCAAATTAAAAAGCTGACGCTCTTGCACGCCGGGAACTGACATGCGTCCCAAAAAGAAGAGCGCCAAAAATTTTTCAGAAACCTAAGAATGCAATCCGCATTCACTTTAGGGCGATCCACCAGACTTCAAACCCAGCCTGTGTGACCCTTGGACTTACTCGTGAAGAAGCAACGCTGTTGTTCCGCATCCCAACCGACTCCACGTACACCCCGACTTGATTAGACACTTTTAGTTACACGAACGTAGAGGCTTCACGTACGCAAACGTGAAAAGCCTACGTACCTTACGTGCACGCCATCTGAAACGCTTTTAGCTACACGTACGCGACGCACGCCAAGAGGGACCCCGTAGCTCCATCTGTCGGGAAATGTGAACACGGCGGTAGCCAATTCAATCCTGTCGCCGTGTTTCGATGCGAGCCGTCTGCGCGCGCGCGGCCCGCTATCGCTTCTTCGTGATCTTGCGGAACTCCCGCGTGAAGCTGTCTACGTGTGCAAGAAACGTACGCAAAGAATTGAATCTCACGTGCGTCCGTGAGACGCGCGCGCGCCCGCTACGTTCTACGCATGCGCACTGCTCACACGTAGAAGCTCTACGTACGCAAAGCCTCTACGTACGTGTAACTAAAACTGTCTATTATTCAAGACTGGACGATGCGCTTCCCAGTTCTGTGTCTTCTGTGTTGATATAGCCGACATCGAACATTTCATTTGGATATGCCCGCAGTTCGACACAGAAAGGAAAGCGATGGTCGACAGCCTAAAAGAGAATGGTCTTTCGCACATGACCTTTGAAGACGTCGTTTTCCCCGGAGGGTCTGCAGCAATCAGGAAGAGTGCACAACGACTGCTGCTTGCCTTCATGCGAGACACGAGGCTCTTCGACACCTGGTGACGCACACAGTGTCACTCATAAGAGGCTCTGGCGGAACGATTGCCGGCTATGCATGCCAGGCTAAACCCGCCTTCACCACCACCACCACCACCACCTTTGCGGAGAAACACATTGGCTTTCCAATTACTTTTGTGCTTCAGTGCATAAAACTACGTTTTGTTAAGAAAGTAATTAGAACGCCAATGCATTTCACAGCAAAGTTCGGGAATTAACGCCTCGAAACTGGTGCCATCCTGAGAATTTGTTCCAAGTAGTTCCGCCTTGCAACCTCCATGGCCAGAATTCGTAAATTGGAATGTGGGCCATAAGATAGTTAGTTTAAAACTTAATTAGTTATTTTTTACTGGTTGGTTGATTATGCATTTAATTTCTTTTGCGCAGGTGATGCCGCCTCTTCGAGTAGGCGTGCTCATGAACTAGAATTGTGCTATTTGCCACAGGCAACCTTTCAAAATTTTTGAAAGTGTTTGCTGAAACACCCGGTATATAATACAAAAGCTTTGCCCCTTTGGTATGGATCGGCTCTTTCTAGTCGATACACTGGAATTATGCCTTATATTGCAATACTGATTACCGCACTTGCCTGTTAATAAACCTCTTCATTATTTTATGATTTTCGTTCGAATGAGTCGTGTGGCATTTTGGTAAAGGTAAAGAAAAAAGGGTGTAAATGTTTCAAGCAATATTAAATGTGGTTTCCCTGCCACCTATTCATCCAGTGGAGAAGAAATTGAGGCCACATAGTCGGCTTTTAGATAACTTGTGGTGTCTTTCAAAGCAGTTGGCCTTGTAGCGTCCATCTTTAACAACGACGTCTCAAGAAGCTCCTTTTCTTGATAAAGCTGAAAAAAAAAATTGTGAGCCATTTCACTCTGTGAAGGTGGTTGATCAGCGAAGCTGTTTAGCACACGTCACGGAGGTGACACGTAAGTTTGAACAAAGGTACAAACTCATTTAATTTATTGTCTTGATCGGCGGTCATTATTTCACTCGCAGCTCCAATCACATTCTTTGATAATGTCAAATCGATGCTCGTACGCCACTGGGTGGTCGCTTGGGCCGGATCGGTGTGGCATCGCAAGGGATATGTCTGCAACACGGAACGCGTAAACAGTTTCCTTTTCGGTAATGACACATCCACATTGAGATCCCCGACAACGACAACAGGGATAGTGTTATCGCAGATAATTCAGGCAAAGTGAGTAGCCATGAACCTTACTGTATTATGAATAATTCATTGCTTTTGTTGCTTGCTCATGGGGGTATGAGCCATTGATGATGACAGTTTTCAACATGCTGTTCTGTATGTTGTATGTGTGATTAGGAAGAATGTAAGCACTGTACGCTTCACACTGCTGGGTGCTTGTAGCCTCCGCTTTACGGCGCTATGAGCCATTGAATATTTTACTTGCTTACGGGAGCATGAATGCTTACGGGGCTATGAGCCATTGATGATGATAATTCTGGTTTACGGAGAAGAAAAATGCATGGAACCCAAGCCATATACAGCCTCGCTGTAAACAGACAAAAGCGGACAACAAAGCGCACCACGATGGCATATACAGCGAAAACCGACCCCGGTCTGACAAGCCATGAAACAGTGGAACAGACACAGGGTGCCTCTTTCCCTCCACTGTCGTTCCCATCAAATCCTTGGCGAGATGGCTCTCTCGAGTGAGCTCGTGGATGCACCTGGTGATTGTCTCACCGATGTATTCTCGGCTCTGCTCGAAGTGAGTGCTGGAATCCCCACTGCCCCATTAGCTTGCCTCTTCAGCGGCGTGTTGATGCATCGCTGTCGTCTCTCCCTGGTACTTTTTGTCCTCCCCGAAGAGCAGACAAGCGTCGCGCTCTCTCCGGTGGGAGTCGCCAGCCTGCTCTTTCCGTTATTTTTCGTTGAGTCTATGTTCATGTAGTTGCACATTTTCAAATCAAGCTGCCGTGCGAGTTATTGTCGTTGTTCTTGTGTAGTCACGTGACCGGTCACTTCTATGTGCGAACGCGAAACGGCGTGCTTGTTTGCTCTAATGTGCAAATATACGTGCATCCGAATACACGCGTTGCAAAACAATCCCTCGCTTTCTTCAAACCTACTGCAGTTGTAGGCCGCATTCGTGCGGAGAGAAAGTTGTATCTCTGTTGAAAAATAAAAGAAGAAAAAAAAGGAGAAAATTTGAATTGGCCGCTCAAACGCCTCGATGCACTTTTCTCTCTTGGATGCCACATCGGAAATTCGAGATTTAACAAAAGCAGCGATACAAAGAAAGGCAGGAAGAAGAGCACAACTTGCAATCTGGAGCGAAATACAGTATAAAAAACCTTTGGTGGCGGATGTTGTTGGTCCCCGAGGAGGAAGGAGCGACTTCAGCAGAGGAGGCGGCAGCGGTGGGTAATTGACGAGCCTAGATGGCGGCCAGGAATGTTTCTCTTCAGCCCACGGTACCAAATGACGACGCGGTGTATGGTTCCCCAGTGTATCCTCTACGCTAGCTTCGATGGCTGTTTTGCCGTTTTTCTTGCTGTGTTCGTCATTTCGTGCTTCGCTTGCCCTTCCTGCGGCACCGGATTGACTGCGACTCGGTGATTGGCGCAAGCATCAAAGGTATGTGCAGAGTATACCACATAGCGAGATACCAGAGGCGCGGGCCTTCTGCTCCGTCGGCATAGGAGAACCCCTTGAGCGTCTTTCGGCAGACTGCCACCTTGGAAGGAGATGTCAATGTGCGCTTCGTTGGCGGTTGGTTTTTGAAACAAAACAACCTCACGAGAAATACTTGGAGCGCACGTTATGCGGCCCACATTGCGCGACTTCCAGAGAGTTCGGAGGGTGACCACGTTTCGTAGACTGGACACAGTGACTGGTGCGGTGAGTAAGTGAAAGCTGCAGCTTCTTTGACTATATTAAGTCTAAACAGCGCAGTTGGATAAAAGCTCGATGAAGCGATAGGGCCTGTGCGCACACGATGTGACAAAAACAGAATAAATCGCCTAAATGAATAAGCTCTGCAGAGAATTGGGTTGCCCAGTGTCAACAGGGCGACAATAGCTGATGCAAGTGGATGGATGAGCATAATGCTGTGCTGACGTGTCTGCACTAACATTTTGCGTCTCTTTGAGGCGCATAAATGTTTGGAGACGGGCAAACAAAGCGAAAGGATATGTCTTACGTGATTTCTCGTGTGCGCGCCTGGTGCAACATTTTTGCCCGGAAGACGAGCCTGCTATTTACAGGTATGCAAGCCGACTGTCTAGGAGACGGCACCTGTTGTGCATGGCACTAGCTCCCTGTAGGTAACAGATGGTGCTCATCCTTCCGTGCGCACCTTGTGAATGGTGGCCAGCACTTCATTCTGTTTTGCCCTACAGTGGTCACGGCGCGTGCTGAAACTTTCAATGCGGGCATCACAGGCTTCGAATCATGTGTCTTCTATAATGCGCGTACTAGCTCAACACGTACTCTTGCGTTTTGTTGAGCAAACTTGTTTATATTCGTGCCTGTATAGTCGGTTGACGGGGAGTCGCATCCAAGCCATTGCATGTTTTACGCCATTTGTCACGTTTATTGAAAAAAAAAAAAAGAATGGGGGAAAAAGGGCGGGGTGGGGGAGAGGGAGGCGCACAGAACGCAGGATGGAGAACATGTAACACTGTAGACGAAATAATCGCTGCACCCGCAAATACGTTTTATTAAGAAAGCTGCTCTATATATATACACGCACCAGCGCTGTACCGTGCGACCGAGAATTGCGCTTTGTAACAAAAAAGAAAAATCTTGCAACATTCATGTCTACATAATGTAAGCTTTGGCACCTATTTTGCTGGCGTGCCACGTATACGTAAATTGGCGGTTATTGAGTAAGATTTATGGATGGATGTTATACGTACTTTTAGTGGCGTGTTTTGTGTTACAAAAGGCCTCGATGATTTTCTTTGAGCGTGTGCAGACACACACACACACACACACACACAATATATATATATATATATAATATAGTCATTTCATAAGAAGCCAACAAACACTGACACCAAGGACAACATAGGGGAAATTACTTGTGCTTAATAAATGAAATAAAGAAACTATAAATTAATGGAAAATAAAGTGGATGAAAAAACAACTTGCCGCAGGTGGGAACCGAACCCACAACCTTCGCATTACGCGTGCGATGCTCTACCAATTGAGCTACCGCGGCGCTGTTTCCCCATCCACTTTCTTGGGTATTTATGCCACTTTCTTGTGTATTTAGAAGAACCCTGGGTTGTGGGTTCGGTTCCCACCTGCGGCAAGTTGTTTTTTCACAGGGAACATTATTTGTACTTATTAATTGAATTGATGCACCGATAAAAATGCCAATAGAAATGAATGAAAAAATAATTGGTCGCAGGTAGGATACGAACCCATGTCTTCCAATTACGCCTGCGATGCTCTTAGCAACTGAGCTACCACGGTGCCGTTTTGCCATCCACTTGCCAGGGTTAGTTCTAGTGGATAAACATAATTCAGAAAGAGTATAAATGATTATATACGTATTAATTACTATTTACTATTTATTGTATACAATTATTTATACATTACAATTATTAAATGATTAATTAATCAACTTCTCAAATATTGTAGTCAGATGAAAAGTGTAAATGAGGAAATTGTAGAGCAACATGAAAAACTCCCCATACAGCTTTCTGTTGCTCAATACGTGCTACATGAAGTGGAAGAACGCCCGTGGCCCATGCGTTGTGGACATGTTAAAGAACCCCAGGTGGTCAAAATTAATCGGTAGTCCCCCACTACAGCGTGCCTCATGATCAAATCGTCGTTTTTCGCTCGCAAAACCCCGTAATTCATTCAATACGTGCTACTTAAAATTGTTCTTCCGAGCGTGAAAGAAGCCCGCGAATACAGGCAAAATGACATGAGCGGCCAGTAGCACAGCAACTACTGGTATGACGTGGCACTGGTAATATATTACCAGTGCCATGCCATACCAGTAGTTGCCGTGCTCCTGGCCGCTCATGGCACCTAGCCATTCCACAGCTCTGTGGAATTGCTATTTTTAAGTGGATCGTTCGACCATGTGCATTTCTTTTCGACTATGTATACATTTTGTCGTTCTCAACCGGCACGAATTCCTAGCATCCGCGGCGTTGGGTGGCCTGGCACCATTCTTTTCTTTTTCAGTGCTCCCGTTACGTGTGCGTACAGGTTTAGCAGCGCTTGCACAAATTCGTGAAACTTAGTGAACATGTACAACGATTTCTCCAGCGCGAGAACTCCGCAAATGAGAAATGCGCTTTCTATCCTTGTGTTTAAACGAACGACAGCTCCAAAGAAAAAAAAAAACAAAGAGGAAAAAAAAGATCAAGCTCGTCCACGTGTCGGCTCGGCACGTTGTTAACGCCCTCCGAAACACGAGACGCTTCGAGACGGAACGCCATTCGTCTCACTTTCCTGTTAAGGCGAGCGGAAGCCCGACTCCTTTTCCAACCAGGCCTCGCGACCACGGTGAATTGTAGGGCGTGTCAAACTCGGGCCATGAGTTATGGCAGGGGCCGACCACGCGTCGGCGGCCGGCCGTGGGGTCGGGTGCGCAAGAAAGTGTCGCGTGACTACGCCACCGTAATCACGCTGCCAGTACAGCGACAGCTAGTGCAGTGACACATGGAAGGGGCTTATAGCTGGTAATTCATTTTTTTTTAATGTACGGATCAACGACATACCGTGTACAGGAAAGAGGACGTGTAATCCGTACTCTTCTTAGGCCGTTCATTGCCCTTAAGCTATAAGAATTTATTTATGAAGAGTGTAGACTCGGTGTTGTTCTGTACGATAATCTATGCGTTAGCGCGAATGCCAGTGCCTACAATTTGAGGCTTGAGCTGGCTGCCTGAGAAAAATGAAATAAATATGTGCAGATCTTACACACTGGTGGAAGAAGAGGAATGGGGCGTTGCTTACTGCAGGCGGATCTAGCTCTGCAAAAAGTAGCCTGCAACTGCTCCGCCTGAAAACCACCTATCAAACGTGCTACGGTCTGAAACACTTCGCAGTCTAGCTAATAACGCTATGTATCAAAAACATGTTGACACGGAGCGAAATACGTGGCACGTTTTTCAAATCACGAAAACCCACAGACTGTACTCGGCTTGCAATTTACTGAAATATTAGAACGCCATACGCCACCGTGGTCGTATGAGTGCGTGTATTGTCAACTTGACATCCCGCATGTTCATATATGCACTGGTGGAATCAGAGTTGCGCAACGCATGTTGAATTAGGTGGTTATCCGCACCGTTTAGGGATCCGCAAAGAGTTACCAGATGGACAAACGTGTTAGAGTAAGGCGAGCAGTTGGGTGTGTGACGTGTGCTAGTGTGCGACTGAACTGAACTGAACTGAACTTTATTTGCAACAATGTTGCAGGTGACCAGGCGAAAAAGTAAACAAGCAGCTTGAGAGGCTCTCGCCATCCTGCACACACGTAGGCATATTGGTATTTAACGACAAAAAAAAAATTAAAACATTACAAGCTTATACAGTGTTGAGTACAGTGGACTCTATATTGCACAAACAGCGAATCTGGCACCTAATTTCGTAAGGCCTGGTTTGTACTTCACCGTTATTTAATGCATGCGTCAGTTGCAGACCACTGTAGTAAGTGACAATGGCCAAGCTGGTGTCATGTGCCCAGGCTCCAAACTGCCGGTTTAGATTGTCCCGAGAGCACGCCGGGAACCCCTCACGTCCAGCGCAGAAGGGCTCTTCATCGACGCAGGCAAACCAACGCGAAGCAGCTCGTCTCCCAGGCCATGTATAGAAAATCAATTACCGCTTAGGCAACAGGTGCGACCGCTTGTATTCTTTCTCGTTTTTCTCCAGGGTAGCTTGCTCTCACATTCGCTTGGGAGACAGAGAGAGAAACATCTCTCTGACGCAGGTACATGCATTGTCACGGTGGGTCAACAAACATTGTACACATAAATGAGGACTCGGAAAGGAAAATGAGAATGAAGTTTGGGCGTTATTGGCTGGGATGCAATAAATAGCAACGGTTGCCAAAAGGAAAAGCAGCCGTCACCAAGACAGCTGGCAGGATGTTATGACCCTGGGGAAAGGGGTGGTGGGAAACCGTGCTTTATGTAGAGCGCGTAGGCGAGCATCGCCACTATTGAGCCTTGTTATGCAAGCACTACTCGTGTTGTAGTGTAATCGGACGAACACCGCATAGAGAGTGATGCCTTAGGGATTTTTAAGTACGTGACAGGCTCTTCTGTGGGACAATCAGATTGTATGCAAATTGGCATGTAACTGGAACTTCTGTTCGCAGTCTTTGAAGTCGTTGTAAATAGTTTTCCTTTTTATCGTTCCCTATATACTGTTTCTAATAAACAGTTCACCCCTTCTAGTTAACGTTCCCGTATCGCCTCTGATAATGCGACGATGCGACGTCCACCAACCCTCCAATCTGCCATCACCATGATAACCACCAGCGAGGCGAACAACTGAAAGGGAGAGAAAGAACAGTTAGGGTTACTCCAACACATACTGTCTCGAGTGTGCATTATTAACTTTTTTCTGTTTTTATTATTATTTTTTAATAATATATTGTGTTTCTATGGTTGCCAAACGAAAGCGCGTGCTACGAATACTAATGCGAAGCAGGTCGTGGTACGACAGGCGTAGTTTCTTGCATGTCTCTTTTTTTCTTGAGGTTGCCAACAGTATACTGCTAAAGTAAGTTTCCGTATACCTCACTAGAAAGCGTGAATGTCTTGATTGGATGACTAAAGAGCTGCCTAATAAGTAAATAATATGTTTTCTTCAAACTATCGGTAATCACCGAAATTTGTTTTGAAGTTGTGTGAGAGCCACGAAGTTTTCGGCGCAATAAAACGCCTTATCAAGAGCAACATTTATAGACAGCTATGTATCTTGAACCAATCCTGTCAAAACTCTTGACGGAATTCTTATAGGTATACGAAACCTGCTTTTTAAAATGTTTTATAAGTTCTGGCAAAAATGCACTAATTTTAAAAGAAGTGTCATGTTTGCACGTAGCTCAGTTCACGAGCCACACTTCAACAGTGCTGCACATTCTAGAAGAGAGTACGTAATACAATTATTACGCCGCAGTATATCACTAAGTGAGGAAGTTGATTGTTTCCTTACTGCGCTGCTTGGACGGGCAATAAATCATTCCACTTTATCTTTCTGCGCGGTCTGAATCAGTTCGGAGCGTGGCACACTTTTGCGAATAATGCCAAGGCAAATTATGATTACTTTGGCAATAACGGCACTTTCAAAATTTCGCCTGAAGGCACATTTTCGTGACACATATTGGTCGCGGTGATCAATCTACTGCAGGAAGATATGAGCGCAGGCACTGAGCTCTTTTGAAGGTGTAGTCGACGATTTAGAAATCCCGACCTGTCAATATATGGCGTTTCACCTAAATCCGCGCTTCTCGTTTCCGGCATTCGTGCAAAGTGAACGAAACCTCTCAACTTCTCCATTAGGCAGCCGCCAAAGGTATATTGTTCCTTTTACAGCCGCGTGCTCATTTTCGGCGATGAAAGTAAGGACGAAGAAGATTGCAGTCATTCATAATGGATTGAAATGGCATTCCCTCTTTCATTTAGTGACCATTTGGACTTATTGCCTTAAGATTGCTTTAAGCAGGGCGAAAGGAAGAAACTAAAGCTTGAAACACGAGTCAATATCTCGTATCTGAGAGCAATTTTCGCAGCGACAGCTTAATATTCCGCAAGGCCCATTACGGTGTAGGCCTTAATTTTTTTCAGATAGAAAATTCCTATTTTTTTCCTTGATTACTATTTGTTTCCATGGCAGTTGAGCGTATAGCTAGCCATTATAACCATCGTATTGATTTCGTCGTGGAACTTTCCCAGTTTCGCCCAAGAAGCAAAACGAAGTATGAGGCCATAAAAATGTCAAACTTCCAGGCTGAAGGCCTAAATAAGCATTAGAGCATTTGCTGCTTAACTTTCAGTTAAATTCGTTATAAATTTCCAAATAAATTTTCAGAAAGTGGTCGGAGGGCTTCTTCTTTGAGGACTGCCTGCCACACAATCAAAAAGTAATATATATATATATATATATATATATATATATATATATATATATATATAGATGTAAACTTACCTTGGAAGTCTCCCCTTGAGTTTCTCTAAAGGGCCCAAAGCGTTCGAGGTGCTTAATGTGCTCTCAAACTACAGCTAAAAAGCAAGAAGTTATCTTGAATTGCGCAAGTCACAACTTACGTCGAACGCCATGCATTACTGAAACAATAAAAAACTGCAGTAATCTAATACTAATCTCATTTTCTGTTGTTTTTTCGACGGCCTATTTAGCGTCATATTAATTGTACGCATGCTTTTTAGTCGCCCGCATGTTCAATAGGGTTTCGACTGGGGCTAGCTGTATGACATCGTTGTGATTACTGCGCTTTAATGTTACGCAAAGGACGAGAGACTGACACGTGTGTGTCAGTCTCTTTTCGTCTTTTGTGTAACATTAAGGCGCAGTAAACAGAACGATCACCCACAAGACTTTGTAAAATACAAGGTCGTAGAAAAAGATTATATATATTATTTTATTACTGCAGCGTAAAAAGGGTAGCCACCCTCACTATAAAGTGACTAAACGTTGTTCTTTTTCATTCGCTTCAACAAACAAATAAGAAGACACTAACTATGGCTATAACTCATTACGTAGTGTCGCTCACTGAGGAAATAAAAGCTCTGGCGGGCAAAATTCCTACACCCGAGGCTTGTTTGGCCACTCAGACAGTGCCTGAAATAATGCATCTGGGCCCGCACCTGAGTTCCGAAAAGTCTCGACACCTAGGACATAAATAAGAAAGGAAATCGTGTCGCCATGTCTTGCCGCTCCCACCTTCGTTCGTAATCCCGTCTAATGGCACGAAAATACGCCAGCCAAGTTATCGCCCCCATCTAATTCGTGGGCGTACGCTTCGCGATAGCCCTCCGTATACGGTCGACGACGTGAGTGATTTCGCTAATGACGTCGCTCTCACGCTGTGCAGCGCCCGGTCCAACGGCTCGAGTTTCGTCGCCGCGGAGGCTACAGTCTCGTGGCGCGCGTTTTTCCTCCGGGGCAGTGAGACCGGAAAGGACCGGAGAGTTGCCTCGACGAGGTGTATAGCCTGTTTTCTCCTACCGGATCACGGGACATCATCCGGGGATCTGTGTGCTGCGTGGCTCCACGGAGAGTGATCACGCACCTTTCCGCTTTTATCGTTTCGCCCGGTACCACCGCCTCGGCGGTCTGAGAGGCGTGTGTTTCGGCGTAGCGGTCCGCTCCGGATGTGAGGTCGAGTATTAGCTGCGGGGAAGTGCGTACGGGGACCCTCCAACGCTAGCGGACGCAACTCTTCATTGTTCAAGCATTGATAGCAGTTCGCGTTAGGAATGAAGTCCTGGAGGATAGCATTCGGTCAACAGGCTAGTGCTTATTATATTGTTTCCTATTAATAGATCGGCGTCCTTGTACATGATGCGCACTTTTCTCAGTTCATCGTTAACGAGTATATGAATCTTGTGTCCAGAAAAGGAGGCTAACTGCAATTGGATTCCTTTTTTCTTTGTTACATTAATGTTACACCAAGAAGTAAAAACAAAGGCATGTAATTTCACATTGCCTATTTATATCTTCCAACTTCAGCAATGTAACTCCTACATTGCTGGCTTCGTCTAACAAACGAAAGGAAGTACCTTTACGCACTTCTACTCCCCCCCCCCCCCCTTTTTTTTTGCGCACACATGATACAATAAGCTTCTACGTTTTCTAGCGACGCGACTGCAACTGGTTAGCTAGCGCTATGCAGCAATACACCTGAAGACACGTCTGTTGAAATTTATTATTATTATTATTATTATTATTATTATTATATTAAAACAGAAGATACACGCACACAAAGGGAAATAGAGAAGTAGCAGGCTGTCAACTCCCACCGAGAGGGCTATAATGCCTGCCCTTTCTTTAGGAAGGAGACATTGAAAAGGAAGTTGAAGGTAAGAAGAGGGTGTTAAGAATGGCCGTACGGGGTGGCAACGTGCCAGCTTTCAGCCCGCTGCACGTGTTCCAAGCCCACCAGACGGGGCGCCCTTCGGAGAACTGCGAAGAGCCGGCAGCCACGTGGCACGCGATCAACTCAGGAAATTGGTACTTGGCCGAGCCATCCGGGACAAAGCAGAGTTCTACGAAGCCCTCTGACGTCGGCACTGAAAGCTGGGCGGTACCGAGAACTGTCCGGCCTTTTCACCTGTGTGTGAGTGCAACACGAACATTTCCGTCCACGGGGCCCTCGAACGTGTCAGCCTTTGTGTGTGTAGGCTCGAACGTGTGTGCCTTTGTGTGTGTGAGCCATACTGCGGGGCGGCGGCAAGTTTACAATGATTGGACGAACATTCCCGACCATTCGTGCTCCGTCCACGCCGAACGATGACGTCGAACTATGACGTCAAGCGGAGAGCTTATAAGCAGCGTTTGCCGGCTGCTAGAGTGTGCTCGTGTCGTGCTCGTTGTCGGGAGCTGAGTGCTCTGTCATACTAGAAATGTACTAGTGAGCTGTGTGCTCGTAAGCTGTTCGCTGTATGTTAGTCTTGCGGGCTCCATATGGGAGTCGCGCTAGACTGCCAATGTATCTTGCTTAAACTGTTCATATGTAAATAAATCCTGTTCACCGAGTTCCTGTCTACGACCTTCATTCCCTTCAAATGGTGGCAGCGGCGAGATAGTCCGACGACTCCAATATCTGGTTGACAGAGGTAGGACCGTCCGACAAATCTGACAAGGGGCAGTAAGGAAGAAAGAAACAGCAAAGTGACAGGCCACAAAGGTGAATGTAAAGCAAGGCATACAGTCACCAAGTAGGAGTAGGAATGCGTTGCTGCTCAGCTTAAAGTCACAACCACCGGGATGTGTTTACGGGCAGAGGGGTGCAATGAAGGAGTAATAAAACGCTCTAAAGAGTGCATGAGACTGAGGGACCAGGGAAATTGGTTCCGCTTATAGAGCATTGCACGAATACAAGACCAATCAACCATGAGGATGGTGCTCCGTTTAAGCGATTTCCGTTATCTGCATTCCGCTGTATGTATATATATATATATATATATATATATATATATATATATATATATATATATATATATATATATATATATATATATATATATATATATATATATATATATATATAAGGAGTACGTATATACAGTTTAGAAGGGAGGATAACACATACGAAAAATGCGTGTTTACTATCTTACGTTTCGGTCATGGCACGGCCTTCGTTGAAGTAAAAAAAACGACAGTCAGTTTAGCATACACCAAAGAGAGTGAAGGGGAAAACCTGCGCGATGAAGAGACATTCGTTAAATTATTGACATTCTTCTTCGAACGCGTTGTTATTTCTTATTACTTGTTTTCTCGCACCAAAGGTCGTGGGTTGAATGCCTTAATTCACGCTACTTTAATTAATTATGCTTTAATTAGCTTCGCCCTAATTAGCACTAAAATTCGTGGGTTCGACACCCACCAAAGGTCGAGGGTGTGACAGCCACCAAGGGTCGTGGGTTCCAGTGCCTTAATTTTCTCTATATTAATTAATAGTACTTAATTCAATTCGCCTTAACACCAAACGTCGTGCGTCCGACTTCCACATAAGCTCGAGAGTAAGACTCCCACCGAAGGTCGTAGGTTCGAGTGCCTGAATTAACTCTATCTCAATTCACCTTGCCTTCTTCTTGTTTTGCATAATAAGCGGCATCGGAGCCAGCTGTATAGAACACGACGACGAACGGGCGAGCAGTGGCGCGAGCAGTGTCTGGGCGTGGTGAGCTCACATGGCTTTCTGTACCACACGTCACGTTTTCCAGACCATCAAGGATATGAGCCACTTAAGGTTTACGCCTTAAAAACTGAAAAAAAAAAATATCGACATCGCTTCTCCGTGACTCATCGCAACCACTCTTGTGTTGTGTTCTCCTGTCCATGTGTTAATTCCTGTTTCAAAAAAGAACTTCTACTTTACCTATTTTTGTTGGTTTGGTTCGTCTGGAGTCACTTCTCCTTCCCACGTGTTCTTTCGCATTCTGGCGCTTAGAAAACGAACATGTTCTGTTGTCCCGTTCACTCTGTTGATGGCCGGGCCACCGGCCGAAACATAAGTAAAATAATAGTATTTCTATTGATGTTAAACGTGCAAGTATTTCTTTCACGATTATTTCTTCGGTTTCAGCGAGCGCTTCTTTTCGACTATACTTCCCCCCCTTCCCCACCACCACACACACACACACACACACACACGCAGACAAACGCGCACGCGCACGGATGCACACGAATTGAGCTTTTTTAGAATGATGGAATGCGCGATGACCGGCTGTCCCTCTCAATCCTAGGATTCATTCATCGTGCGCGAGAAAAAGTTATTCTTCCTCGTCGCAGGTATAATGAGATTTGTATCGTGGTTCCTAAACATTCAGCCAGAATAGCACAATGCCCTTGCCGATTTTTCAACCTTAGATAGCGCTGTACTGCTTATTTTTGCGACGTGCCTATCTTTACTCTCACGGATAGTGCCGGAAAAAAGCTTTTATGCCATCATTCACAGCAAGCGTAACGAAAACTGCTCTTTGTGCGCTCCTCCTTGCCGTGTTCAAGGATTCGCTGTGCTTACTCAAGCATTGGGCGCCACGCGCGCTTAGGCCGTTTCGCAAGTAACGAGATTTCGATCCAGAGCGTCTCGTTGCGCCTACCTCGAATTCACCTGTACCTGCCTCAGAAACGCCAAGCCCTATACTGAAGCCGCGGTCGCCGTTGGTGCGAAAGAGCATGTGAATATTGCACGAAGTCGTACCACTTGGAACCCGTCTCTATTTTAGTGCTCCCTGAACGCGTTCTTCACCGGACTTCGTTGTGCAGCTGTTATGCGATTCTTAGGCTTAGCTGAGGCGGCACGGTTAGAGAAGGGGCTGCTGAAACGTGTGAGCGCAATAAAAGTGGCCGTTCAACATGTGCGGAATCTTTTTGTCTTAGTTCAGCCGGCTGTGTTCAAGTCTTAGCCCACAGTTTTGGCGTTTACCTAAGCTATGCTAAACTTAATTTCAACGCCTGCTGTGAACGCGTGAACACATGAAAGTGGTCAGGCTACAATTCCCAGCAATTTCTTTTTGTGGAAAATTGTATTTGGCATTACGTATTTGGCATTACTATATGGAGTGTCGGTGGTGCTGATGGAGAGCTTGAGGCTAGGCTGCAGCAGGTGGTAACGCTTACGGAGGAGTATCTGGGTCTCATGGGGCTCAAGTGCTCCACTAAAAAGTCGGAGTTGTTGATCTTCAAATCTAAGAAGCTAGGTCGTAGGCCGAGGGGCTGGGTACCGGATGTTGAGCCTTGCATTAGAATTCATACTAGGGAAGGGTCGGTGACACCCAAAGTTGAAGCAATCAGGGTCCTGTGTTTTGTACTTGAAGCAAACGGATCGAACATTAGAACCATTCAGCGTATTACCAAGAAGACGGAGGAGGCCATAAGACTTATAAGAAGGATCTCTAATAGGCATAGGGGTTTAGGAGAAGAAGGTGCGATGCGCTTAGTTCACGCATTTATTATGTGTCATTTCTCGTATGTGGCAGCTATGCTAAATTGGTATAGGGGGGAGAAAAATAAATTGGAAGCATTAATCAGAAAAGCCATCAAGGCTGCGCTTGGTCTGCCTATGACTACGTCAAACGATATGTTGTTACAAGTGGGTTTGCATAATACTTTAGATGAAATTGCTGAGGCTCAACGTACCGCACAGAGGGAGCGGTTGCTAGGTACACCAGCGGGTAGGTATATTTTAGAGTCAATTGAAGAATCGGTGGCTGTGTCGCACGATAGGGCGCCCCTACACGAGTTGAACGTGAACCTTAGGGCAAATATCATGGTTGGTCCGTTTCCGCGGAATGTGCACCCCGTGCACAATGTAGGGAGGCGGCTCGCGAGAGCTAGGGCTTTGTTGCGAGAGGCAAAGGATCAGGAGGAACAGTCTGCGTTTGTTGACGCCGCATGGATTAATGGTAAAAATGCTTATTCGGTGGTGGTGGTAGATGGCAAAGGGAGCGTTAGAAATGCTGCTTCCATTTATACCAAAGATCCGGTGGTTGCTGAACAAGTGGCTATTGCTCTAGCACTAATTGATTCAAGAAGAGTTTTGGTGTTTAGCGACTCGCGATCTGCGATTACAGCCTTCTCGAGAGGACTTGTTGCGAAACAGGCTAACAGACTGCTACAGGGTAGGGATATCACTTCGCATACAGTTACTTGGTTCCCGGCGCACATGGGGACAGTGGAGGGAGCCCCGCGTAACCTCAACGAGGTGGCGCACAGGGAGGCACGAGGATTAGTGTGCCGTGTACTCCCTAAAGGGGCTGTATCTCCCGCTCCTGAGTACAGGGACCAACTGTTAACCTACAACGAAATCACCAAGCACTATTACTTAGGGCGCAGGGAATTCCCACTGCCACATCCTAAATTAAATAGGCCGCAGGTGGTTACATTAAGGCTTCTGCAGACACGAACGTACCCTAACCCGGTCATCATGAATAAAATTAATCCGGACTGCGGGGTTTCAGTCTATTGTAGTAAGTGTGGGGGTTTGCTCGATTTACAACACATGCTGTGGCACTGCTTAGCGTTGGCCGGTGATGGTTCTCGAGGTGAACAGTGCTGCACAATGCTGCACAGTGAAGTGCTGGCGGACCAACTCAGGGCTGTCCGGAGGGCCCGTGTGATGGCAGAGGGGCTCGGCCTCTCTGTACCGACGTGGGAGCGGCCCGCATCAGTCCCAGACTGATCCCTCAGGACCTAAATAAAGTTCTTCATACCATACCATACCATTACGTGGGAACGGTTCGTATGTATACGAAGTGCCCCAACTAACGTTAGCCAAGCTCTTAAAAATAAAATGTAGAACATACGAGGACGTAACCAATAGTATTCTGTCAGCAGTGACGTACAGCACCAGGAGGATATTTTTTTTCATAATTGAACTATCGATAATTTGATGTAATTAATTGACTAACTTTTAAATTACTGAATTGATGGCGCGAATGCCGATAGAAAAGTGATATTAGATCAATTTAAAATCTCCGATTTAGTTATTTCTTTAGGGTGCAGTGTCTAACCTAACTGTTTTTTCCACGTTATAAAGAAATCGCGGTCCCAGGCGTTACTTGGAAGAATTAACTCTGCTCAATGCCTCACTCGGCAGCCTCGTCAAAGTGGCGAAGCATCGGCATTGGCGTTGGTCACTGCGAGCTGCCTTTTCCGTGTGAAGCGCGAAGCCAATGCAGTGAGCAGGCGGAACTGAGGAGGAGGACAAAGGCACTGAGCAGAGTTAATTCTCCCGAGTAATGCCTGGAACCGCTAGAGTAGCGGCGCGCGAACGAGTAATCACGAGGCTATTTTCATATTTTGCACGTTTCCTTTATAACGCGGAAAAAAAAAACAATTACGTGAGGCATAACACACTGAAAACAACCGAATCGGGTGTCTTAAAAACAATTATTAATTTTCTATCAAAATTAGCACCCTCGATTCGGTAATACAAAAGTTCGTGAATTAAACTCATCTAATTATACATCGTTTAATCATGAACAGAAATTGTCCTGGGGCGGTACGTCACTGCCGACAGAATACCATTGGCTGCGTCCTCGGTTATTCTATACTTTATTTTTACGAGCTTGGCTAACGATGGAATAACCTGTATATATATTCCATGTCATTTGCGCACCACTATTTCCCATTGCTCTGTCACTGCTTTATCAGTGAGCCCCAGCTTTGTCAGGCACAACAAAGTCGAAAGTAAGTATCTTCGCCATTAAAACATGACGAGGTGTACGTCAGTGTGTGCGTTTGTGTGCTATCACGTAACGTTTCTTTTTTCGAAAACATAAAATGTTCAGCGCACTTTAGACTCGCCCTTTGGATTCGCTTGTCGAACTGCTTATTATACTTGAAGACGTTTATCCTGCTTGCTATAAAAAACCGGTGTGTGTCTTATGTTCCCGCGTTGCTCAACCGATGACTGTCCTATGTACAACCAAGGATGTTGACCTTTATCAGGAGGCATTCAGCCTTTCTCTTTTTGTGTTGCATCTCGCAGGCGTGTTCCATACAAGCCTTGAATAAATTAAAATTGTACTCACTACGCACTTGATAACATTGACAGCTAACATCGTGGTTTCCTGAGGGACTTCGAAATATCAATCGCCGTGTGCACAAATTCTGTTTGACTCAAAGGCCTTGCTCGATGCCGTTATGTGGCCGCTGCACTGGCCATTGGCCACTACGCTATAGCCACTGCAATGAAATAGCCATAGCGCCCTAACAATGCTGCTTCGTGATTTATATGATATGAATTTAGAACTTTCAGATAGGTGCATAAAGTGCATGGTTGCAAGATTTCTTGGTTATGGATAACTGAAGAATTTTCTTGTAGCTGAATCACTACTACAATTGGGATAGTGTTGGACATGTATGCTGAAAGCTGTATCTCAGTTCTCTGAGGTTATATCTGACGAAAAAGAAAAAAGAAATTAAAACACGCTCCTGTTTTAGTTGTTCCTTCTCCGTTGCTTAGTGTTCCTCAACCATGTACACGAAGTCTGATAGCAACAAATACGAACCTACCAAGTGCGAACATTTGACAGCTCCATAATGCTCACTCTAAAGAAAGACAAACTACACAAGTCCGCATACCAACTAAAGTAGTGTTTTAAACTTTTTACTCGTAGCCATATAGCCAAAACAAATTTTGCTACCATCACTCCGAGTACGTACCCAGTTGCTCAGTCGTTACCATTACAAAACATAATGGGTTATGAAAATTTGTTCGGTACTGTATTACGACCATGTAGTTACCTCGTCTCGACCGCTATCCGCCTCATTTCAGGCAATCGATCATAAGATGTAAGCATTAAAATGACGGCTGTCGACGCCGTGAACCAGAAATCTGCTCTTGCGCCTTTGTTATTGCAGAATCGCCTAGTGTCTGCGACGGTGTAGTAGACGCCCAGAAACTGCCAATACAAAACTATGAGGCGAAACTTAGCAGTCTTTCTCCTTCGTTCTCGTAGCCTTGGAACTAAGAGGGCCACAACCTTGAACGCTGTCTGATGCAAAGTCCTGCGAGAGTGCTCGTTAACTACAAGCTTTCTCCCCTAGGGCTCTTCGCGTTGGCCTGCACGGTTGATAGCGGTTCATTTTAGACCGGGGAGGGCTTGTTTTGTTACGTGCTTGGGCGTCTCTGTATTGACCGCTCGCCAGAATGTCCCCGCTCCCCTTCTACACGTTTCCCTCTAATCTTATATCTCTATCGCGTCTTCGGGCAAGTGCACTTTCATCTCCATTCTCGAAAGCGGCCTTGGAAACACCCGCTTAATGAAAGATAGCGGGGGGTTCGCTAAAGGGTATTCCTCTCCTGCCGACCGCACAATCACCACCGTCCTCCTTTCACAGCATGCCCTACGCGCCAGTTTATTTCTGTCTTTCCCTTTATTTACGTACCCTATCGCTAATGGCTCGCATGTGTGTGGCTAGCGGTTAGCCTGATAGCGTTGCAGCCTTTCGTTGTCTGCGCCTCGGCTGCTCGTGGTTTAGACGGTGCCCAGCACCGGAGCTCATAAGCGATTCACCAACGGGTTCAACTCGGGATCTATTTCGCCCCGCTTCCCCTACTGCCCCTTCTTGAGATTCTTTCGTCAGCACGATAGCTCATACGCCGTAAAATGCCATAACCGTTATTACCTGGGTAATAAGGTATGCACCCTCGGAGCCTGGTCGGTAAGGAATACTTATGGTTAAGGTTAACGAAAAGGCTGTAGGTTCCTATCGAGCACAGGTCTCGTAGGCTACGTAATTACTTCTCTCCTCTGTTACCCGCCCCCCTCCCCTGTTTTTCTCAGTTCCAGCTCAGGCTAAGCTGAATCTTAAAGGAAACAAGGCCGCGGAAGATAGCAGTAGGCAGTAGCAGGACGCCTGCCTGCCTGCTTACTACACTCTTGTAATCAAGACAGGTGATCTCACGTTCTAAGGTCAACAGATAGCAAAGCTCTGCAGGGAAGAGAGTTTTGAGCGTAGTTTAAGTTGTAAGCGCTGTACTGTGCTTCTCTGCAGATGCAGATGTGAGATAACTGGCGCAATTGTGAAGCAGAGAAAGCTGGGAGTCCCGCGAAGAAACACGTGAATTAATTAGGTTCTGTCGATTGCAGGGTATACGAAGAAACCTATAGAAGCAAGTGGCAGTGCGATTCCTTTTGTGAATAGAAACGGATGGTCGGGAAACGAGAGCATGCGCACGATTTATTCAATTATGAAAATTTTCCTTATCGCATATTGTGAACGCGTGGTGAAGGATGTTCGCGAGTAAGGCGAGGCATTGGTGATCCAGTATAATTTCACGGCAGGAGACTTCGATGTCAGGGATGTTGGACTAGAGACTTTAGACATAACGGAAATCAGGGGCGCGATAACATAAGGACGTTTCATTTTGATTTTATTCTGCTTTTGCAATTAACCGTCCGCGATTGGTCAAATATTTCGGGCCACGCTCTCTTCGCCTGGAAAGTTATCGAGTTATCCAACCGGGAAAGTTATGCATCTCAAGATGACGTGCGCACCCTGGAAATTCATAATGATGCTAAACAAAATAATAATGAAAAATGTTTCCGATACTTTATGACTTCGTCGCAATTAGCCCTTCGCTATAGCAAAAAAAAAAAAAAAGATATCGCCCCGCTTTTTTCACTTGTCTATCACGGGACGTCATGAAACAGCAAAGACTCACTACATCAAGTGACGTGTACGCACTAATCGTGCATTATTATCTCGAATGAAAGGAATTTTTTAAATAGCCGGAGATGGCACCGTTACGAAAGAAATAGAAGATGGCTACCCACACACGTCGCTGGCTGTTCAGAACCGCCACCAAAAATTTTGCCCGGCGACGCGTTTAGTGTTCTGAATGTGTTCTATTTCGAGGTCACTTTCGTCTACTTGACAAGACTCTGCGGTAACTGCCTGATAAATTAGGCAAGAAACTCATAACATGATCGAGCGATAGCGGTGCCTTGTCGAACGGATGGCGTTGTACGTGGTGGGCTGGCGCGTGATGAGCTGGCTTACATGAAGCCGTGCCACCGCCATCGCCTAAATCGGCAAGTTGGTTGTATGGATGATAAAAAAATTAATAGGATTTAATGAAATAAATCCTTACAAGATACAGCCCGTGACTTCAATGTGAGGCTGGAGAATCCCGTCTCTAATGGTAGAACCAAGAAGGCAAGCTAGTATATTGTATGCATTTTCTTTCATTCGTTTTCTACGTAATTTATGTAACCTCTACATTCAACACTCACTTTAATGATACTCGTATGAATATCGTATGAATACTGTTTCGTAGCAATATTTTGAACTTATAAACCGGAAAAGCTTCCTCGACAGCGGTCCCGCGCTCAAACGCTCTCTCCTGTAGAGAGTGCTCCACTGTATGAACACTGCAAATAAGGTGAAGCTTTCTTAGGCAGCAGATCTAGGATTAAAGGCAGATCATCAGTGTTGCTGTGCGAACCCTTGTGGTAGGTGTTCTCTTATGATCATACGTGATTATTGGGTATGCGTCATATGGGCCATATGAGGTTTTCTGATAATGAATGGATATTATCCGTGCAAGTTTTAACCCTATAGTTATTGAAAGCACGTGCACCCATGGTGAAGTATCGCGAGAAAATATGAATGGTAGTTTGTCTGCATATTCAGTCTATAAGGGAATATATATATATATATATATATATATATATATATATATATATATATATATAGAGAGAGAGAGAGAGAGAGAGAGAGAGAAACTTCTGATAATTGAAAGGCAGGGAATAAATTCACATACCATTTGCATGCTGGCCGGTCTCTAATTGGCTAAGCTGTCTGATCACCACTATTAGGGTATCTCCGACCTTGGAGTACTTCACAACATTTACTGAATTGTCCTTACTAGCGTCCTTTGGTAACTGTTTTTATTGTGCAGCGTTACTGATGTTTGCACACTTCGTCTCGCCCAAGTGCCGCGCTATTTTAAGACGTACCGCTCGCATTGTGTGCATCAGTAATGTAGCGCACCTGTAGACACCTTGTCTTCACTTGTTTTCAGGAGTACCAGATCTATCGTATCAAATGCATGTATGAAGTACCTCCTGCAAATAGGCCGAGACAGACGGCGAGACTTGTTAGAAACGAAATCAAAATCAGGGCAACATTATTTCTGATGAACCTTCGTTAAAAGCCGATAGGTCTTATGTAAAGCTTTGTTGTGGAGTGCATTTTTTAAAGCTTGCGGAAAGTATCCGCATCTTTCTAAACCACCGAAGAAGATAGGGTTGGAACCATTGACGTCATCCGTGACTACTGTTGTGGATATTGCACTTGTACTACTCGATGACGACTGTGGCTCACGTTCACGAAGCGAAGAGCGTACGTTCATTTATTATTTTTTGCAAGAAATAACCGCAAGGACTAACCATAACCAAGAGAGCTCGAGACGCTTTGTGAAGAACAAGATGCTTCTGATAACATAAAAAAAGAGAGAAATGATACTGTCGCCACACTTAAGTAAATGGGTTTTGAAAGAAGTGGTGTAAGTTTACATGCAATGCAAGGGGACCATTCGAGACATGTTGCAAGCATAAAGATTTCAAGATCTTCGAGTTACCATCCTCTCCAGCGTTCGTAAACTTCGCCAAACCTTTAACTTTGGGCAGATGGACACTAGGCTGTATCTTTTTATAGCTATACAGCTATAACTATAGCACACATCAATTACCCAAGAGCTAGCTCCCGATCAATGATTTGCCGGTTTGAGCACATCAGTGCGTTCTCTCCGGAGAACGGTGGCAATCGCAGCCGGTTCGTTGGAAGTGCTACCTGCCAACCACCCAGAGATACTCGGGGAACTAATCTTGGTAATGGTTTCGGAATACCAAAAAAAAAAAATATGTCCTGCAACGAGAAAATGATACAAAGTGCGACTGCAGCTGTTCGGGGCATGCACCATGCTTGCTATAGCAGAGCCCAAAAGGCACAGCCCCAAAAGAAGGCACACAGATACACATCACGGGCCCTTGTGATGTGTGCCCACGTGCCCATCTTTCCTTGAGGCTGTGCCCTGGCGTTAAGTTGTCTTTTATGCAAGCACGAACTTGCGCAACAATGTCCTTCGCCAAGCAGAATCGGCATTCATGAATCCTCAGTTCAATATGAAGTCGTGACAGGTAGCTTGGTCCGCTGCAACATTTAGATAAACAGTTACTTAATAAACGCATAGTGATCAAAGTGTAACTTTTGACGTAAGATGACGTGTTCTAGCGATTCATAAGCTTTTTGTATGCGTATCATTCTCTTTATTTATCTGACTATAGTTTGAAAAAATTAAATATGGACTTCCAAGAACGGGAACCAATAGCATAGGAGGCAAGTATCTCGGTCAAATAAGTAAGTTAGCAATGATAATGATACGTCTCTTTAGCGCTTTCATCGCCCTGAAAGTTCTGTCCTTTCTGTATATATTGCAACCGGGAGAAATACGATTCCTACATAGCTTCGTTTCATGGCGATGCTATATTTTTTCAAGTCAGCTGAGGCAAACACAGACATACGCGGTGTTTATACAGGCTCGTTTTTTTTTTTGCTGCACCAAATTTTAAAAAATTGCCTGTAGAGGATAGCGCAATTCTTACCACTGATCTAAATTACGCAATGAGGCGGCCATTGCTACTACTAGAAATCAGAATGCCTAATAAATGATTAAGGTAATTAAGCTAACTAACTTTTTAATTAGTTACTCTATTTGCGGCACATATATCAATCTACGAATTATATGCAGTGAGTTGGCAAAGCCTATCCACTTAGAACAAACTTCTCAGGACTGCACCAGTTTAGAGATGATAATTTTCAAAATGTCAGATGAAATGCATTTGCGTTCCAGTTAATGTTTTCAAGAAACCGTTGTTTCATGCATTGAAGCACCGAACTGGAACACCAATGCATTTTGGCTGGCACTACGAAAATTATCTTGGAACTGGTGCCGTCCAGAGACTTCGTTTACAAGTGGATACGCCTTGCGAACTCACTAGCATTCTCATTCGTAGATTAAGATATGCGCCATATAATAATGGATTAAAATGTCGATTAACGTATTTATGTTAATATTTATTTATTCAATTATGCATTTTGATTTCTCTGACGTAATGGCTGCTTCGTCGGGTAACTTAGATCGACGGTTAGAATTCTGCTGTCTGCCTTAGGCAAAAATTTGGTGCTGTTAAAGAAAGAAAAAACACCTCGTACAGCGCGCTATAGCTTTTGGCAGCCCCCGCGCACGCTGACGCGTGACCGACACAAAACGCAAGTATGTAAAACCTCAATGGCGCTTGAGCCCTCAGCGTTGGGCCATGCCTAGTACCCGGTCGAGCGCTCCAAGCATGAACGCTTGCTAGCGAGGGAGATTTATCGTGCAAGCAATCCGCTGGTGACTGCGTCGTGGCCCACAAAGCGCGGAGTCAAAGGCCATGGCATCTCTTTCGAAACCATCATTAGGGGGCCAACCACCCAGTTGGCAGGCGTGGCGGGTTCGCGCTTTGAAGGCTCTTCCTTGCTTGTTTTGCTCTGTTTGAGTTTGGCCAACCATTGCCACTCGTCTATTTTTTTTTTCTATATAAAAAATAACTTCCGGATCCATTACTTTCTTGTAAAGCTGAGGTGACAATCTTTCTGGCATCAGAAGCGACACCCCTGAAAAGAAAGTATTTATGCGCCCTATTCTATTTTTTGTTTCCAAAGCTAGGGGATAATTTATGAAATACGCAAGGAATCTTTAAGGCTCGTAAGGACTTTCTACAAGAAAAAGAGATTGAAGACTTTGCGACATATAAAAGAAGGCTTCTAACTTTGGGGGCGATGTGACAAATCTCCTTTAACTGTGCTTGTTTGGAACGATAACGTGAAAAAGAAAGGTTCGGCTTAGAAATGTGGCACGTAAGGCTGACGAGGAGCAAAAGTATATACGCCACACTTTCACTAGAAAACATCATACTGTGTGAAACATGATATCCGTTTTTAAATATAGGTGGTTGAAGAGAGATTATCTGGGATCATGTCGTGAGTGTGCAATCTTGAAACGGTTGGAGTTGAAAGGTTGAGAGAGCGCGTATAACCGGGCGTAATCGATATACTGAGGGAATCAAAGTAGAGGACGACAGGGAAGTTGACGGCAAATATCCCACGAACCACTTGCGTGCAGGGCTCGCGGCGCTGTTGAATGCACAGTACGACGAGGAAAATGTTAGGCAATTCTCACTCTACACTTGATGCACATAATTTGTTTTTATGGCACGCTTAAGTATAAAAACTTTGAAGCGAGATAGTAAGGTGGGCGAGTTGGTTAGAATTCTCAGCGCCCGTACTCTCACGCTTATTTTTTTTGTCCGTGTCCCTTTGCACTGTTCGCAAAAGAACGATAAAAACTTTCGTTATTTCTTAACTTCATTTCTTTTCTTTGTGCGCCCCTCCTTCAGAGCCGCAGAAAAAACTTCGCTCTCGAAGAAACAGCGTGATTCACCACATCGAAAGGCATTTGACAGAAAGCACGTACTATTTTTTTTTTTTACTCTGAACAATCTGGCGTTCAAATGCGGGTAAGAACGCAAAAAAAAATTCTGGTTTCCGATCCGCGATTTCCCGCTTTTGCTTGCTACACATCAGAAATGTCTGAAAAGTAAATCCTTGGTGCTTTTGAAAGATGACTTTTACGTTAGTGAGAGTACTCTTTATTTATTTATTTATTTATTTATTTATTTATTTATTTATTTATTTATTGATGAAGGGTAGCCATTTATTATATCAAGTGTTATAGCTTAAGGTTTTGATTTACTTGTGACAAGTAACACCGTACCTTTCCAATAAAGGGTCTTGCATAGAAAAGCAGCGACAACTCACGTGTTGGCACCTTTACGTAACATAGTAGTAGGGAGGGTGCAAAATCAGCAGGGAGGGTGCACCCTCCTCTAATAGTAGAGAAGGGTCAAAAAGTATCACAGCAGTTCGTAGAGGTTTCCTACATTTGTACATGCCCTTAAAAGGTTTAAGCAGGACGGTTCACATTGGGCTTCTTCGATTACGCAACACCGGAATGCCCGCAAACCGTCCGTGGCTTCCGGTCTAACTAGCCCTGACAGAACGGCACGCCACGGTCACGTAATCCAGCTGTCGGGAACTGTTCGCGGTTTCACTCGAACGCACCGTAACCGGAAGTCATTCTCCGAGCTGCCATTATCTGCTCGTAGGTACTCGTAGATAGAGCCACTGCGAAGCATTGTGGCCTAGGATGCAGCCATGTCACTGACGCAACCATAACCTTTGCATAGTGCAATCGCAGCCTGAGCGCATAGTGCGTGCTCGCAAGGCGCAGTTTACGTCATGCTCTTGCTCTTGGTGTTACGTAACCGCTGTATTTAAGCTTTATGATTGCCTGCGAAACTCAAACAGAATTCTCATACGAACATAAGCAATGTCGCAATCGTGCCACGTCGCTGTTCACGCAGACAGGGGCCACCGATATCCCGGAAGTTCGTCAAACCATCTACAAAAGGCCCGACGCGCATCTCGGACAGAACGCATGTACACCATCTACTAATCCAAAAAGCAAGTGCTCGAACTTGGCAACAGAAGGGATGAGCATATGTGAACAGCAGTCACAGAAGCTCCGACCATATATCATCTCAGCTATCGGTGAGAAACAGCGACATATGATATGCTTCCTCACGTACCACTCTCACTCAACTTGAAGGCGAAATATACCTGTTAACTATGCATATAGTAGTGAGCCTGACATATTTCGCGAAACGCATCAAGAAAAGCAAGCATGTGTGCTTCATCGCCGTGCTTGTGTCTTAAAGAATAAAATAGGAAAACCAAAGCTGCAGAATCATACGGCTCATGAAAAGCTCACATGGTGGCACACAAAGCACCGATGCATCAGACGTGATCACTGAGTGTACAATATTTGCCGTCTGCATATGAGCACAAGATGCATGAGCATCTTGTGGGACTGCATTAAATATCCAGAAGACACTAAATCAAGAACACTCCCACCGCGGCTCGAGGCAGCCGCAAAGAGCTACGACCGAGACGATCAGCTCTGGGCCGTCCAGCAGGTCCTCGAGGCGCTCGAAAGGCACGGACCCAGCGAGCCGGCAACGGCGAGCGGAGACCCGCGCCGAGTAACGGCAACTTCGAGGATGACGTAGGCCCTCGTCGGGGCGCGCGAGCGCCCAACTGCAGGCATAAATAAAGTTTCTCCAATCCAATCCAATGCCGTCTGCACAGCACAAAGTGCGCAGAAGCGCATGACTTCTTTCGTAACATGGCGGCGTACACCGTGGGCATCTTTTTTTAGACAGCCGTCGTCGGCTAGCTGCTTCCGCTTGTCCGTGCGAAGATCTGAGCGCTCTGACAGTCCGCGAGCAGTCCGGAACTTCCGGTCTGTGAAAAAACGAACGCGCTTCTGACAACTATCGGACTGGTGGGTGGAGTTTACGAAGCTGTCCGAGCAAAATCGGATGCGGCACAGCAGTTCCGAGCAGTCCGGGGCATTCAGGGACTCATAATCGATGAGGCTCACTGAGACAAAAGAAGCGGTTGCTATTTGATGCTACAATTAGCGTTTCCAGCCTATCAAACAGTCTTTACCTCTTCGCTATACCTTACCTTATCAATCGCATTGCGCCGTTATCAAACCATAAAAAAATTGCAACCAGTGTCGAGCCAGCTGCCAAGTTCCAGCGGTTGTTTTATGTGCTTGTCCTGTATACTCACTTCTAGTCCTTGTCGATCTTGCGGAGTATGTATATATTTCTCAGTTATTTCACGTGTTCTCCGCCTTTGGGGCTTGCCACTCGCTGCTACTATGGCTTCAGTGGAGCAAAGTGCCATGCGCTTACTCAAACTCTAGCTTAAGTTATCGAGCGAAAGCACCTGCTTTAGGAGGCGAGAAAAGCACGTGCGTAGATGGGAGGGAAGTCTCTGCAGCACTATCCAAACAGACATACGCGCATATCAACTCAGGCTCGACTCCCAGCGGCTGCCGGGAAACGGAAGGAACGGGAAAGTGGTGCATTAAGGAAGAAGCCGAGGTTCAGACCACTCGCGAGTCAGCGGCACGCCCACGCTCATTGTTCACGCTTTAGTCGCACAGCGACACGAGAATCCTTTCAGCTCAAGCGCCGGTCAAATGGCCGGCTCGGCCGCTTTCTCTTGCCACCCACTTCGCTTCGTTCCCTCTTCCACGCTTCTGCGTTCTTTCATTTCTTTCTCTCTCTATATATATTTTTTAACAGCACGCTGTTCGCCCCGACGGCACGCGTTGTAGACACGAGTGGAAGTTAAAGCAGCCTAATTAGTAAATGTGTGCCTTGGAGAGACGTTGAAAGCATACGTCTGCCTTGCGACGAGGACGAAGTGGCTACTTTTCTCCTTTCTGTCTATATTTCCAGCAGTGTCGCCTCCTGAGGTGTCGGCGCAGTGCTTTACTTTAATAAAAAAAATACGGCTTAGCCTCTGCTCCACTCATTGGTTCTACAGCTTATCTTCGCCGCATGGAGTCAAGGACCGGCAGAGCTACCACACTAATCCTTTCTTTGAAACGTGCAGCTATTTCAGGCCTCTTCATGACAAAGCTGTACACTGAATTTGATGCTAATTTCTAGGCGTTTTGTGAACCAGGCTTCACGGAAAGCGCAGCCAGCATCGTTGAATTCTTTCGTCGGAAAAACCCGCACTCTTGCACGGATCACAGACAGACAGATAGACAGGTAGATAGATACACAGATGGATAGATAGATTAAATTATGGGCTCTTACGTGCCACAACCACTATCTAATTATAACGTACGCCGTATTGAATGAGTCCGAAAATTTCGACCACCTGGGGTTCTTTAACGTGCAGCTAAATCTAAGTACACGGGTGTTTTCGCATTTCGCCCCCATCGAAATGCGGCCGCCGTGGCCGGGATTCCATCCCGCGACATCGTGCTCAGCAGCCCAAAAACATAGCCACTGAACAACCATGGCGGGTAAAGATAGATGTGTGTGCGTGTGTGTGTGTGTGTGTGCGTGTGCGTGTGTGTGTGTGTGTGTGTGTGTGTGTGTGTGTGTGCGTGCGTGCGTGCGTGCGTGCGCGTGTGTGTGTGTGTGTGTGCGTGCGTGCGTGCGTGTGTGTGTGTGCGTGTGTGTGTGTGTGTGTGTGTGTGTGTGTGTGTGTGTGTGTGTGTGTGTGTGTGCGTGTGTGTGTGTGCGTGTGTGCGTGTGTGTGTGCGTGTGTGCGTGTGCGTGTGCGTGTGTGTGTGTGTGTGCGTGTGTGTGCGTGTCTGTGTGTGTGTGTGTGTGTGTGTGCGCGTGTGTGCGTGTGCGTGCGTGTGTGTGTATTTGGCGGGAATAAACCGCGACGGCGCTTATTAGTAGCACCATCTATTTTTTCTAACAGAAGAAAAGTTTTTTGTCGTTTGAGCACACAGCTAAACGTAAGCGCTATAAATTTCCGTACATCAGATTTTCAACACCAGATTCGGGTAATGTGTGCTCAGAAAAGTGATCAAAGTATGAAACTTGCTGGTAAGTACAAAGAAGTCGTAATGAAAGGTTCATATTGTCGTAACGTCTTAACAATATCAATGTTGCATTTCTGTATGTTTTCAGAGTATCACACATTGCGGATGGTACCATCATCATTAATCAAAAACTCAGGACGCCTTTTTGCGACAGCCTGTGCGTGAATGTCCATTTTCTTGTCTTACTGTGACAAAATATATTTAAAAAATTAAAGTGATGTGTCGGCGACATGAAAATGTAACGACAATATAGGTAGCGTTTTCAAGCACACTGCTAAAGGTGCCAACACCAACTTACACACTCTCCTTACGACAAGGCAAGGCCATGAAAATGATGGAGCTTGCAGTATATTTTTTTCCAAGAAAGAAAGCTTTCAGTTCATACGTTTCAATTCGGAGAAAATACACGCTCAGGCAGCCACCAGTGCACCGAGATTGTTGTCGTGCGGCTACCGCACATTTGAGGTCGAAGGCGCAACAAAAAGTTTGCTTCGCACTCCGGGTGCATGTTCGCCATATATCCAGAGTCCCTGACCACCATCTCGCTCGACTGCCTGAGAAAAGACCCAGGGCAGCGTTCTCCATATCAATTGCGGCTAACCGGCACTCTTTGTCTTTGAAGCACTCACCCGCAACAAGAACGCCATCCCCTATGTGGTGCTTGAAGAAGCCTCCTGTGTACCTTGCTGTTCCAGGAATAGTGAAGAAAGCTAGCCTGACCACCGCGGCTCTCAAGCAGATCACATTGGAACTTCTGCATTGTTCATACGCTAACCGAATTCATGTTTACACGGATGGTTCCGTTTCGGAATATTCTATGGGCGCCGTTGTTCTACCATCTCAATCGGTCGTCATCAAGTTTAAGACATCACACGTAACGACAGCTACAGGCTCTGAACTGGCCGCTCTTCGCGCTGCTGCCGAATACATTGAAAAAGAACCGCCCAACAAATGGGCAATATTTTGTGACTCGAAAGCAGCCCTCCAGAGCTTGAGAAGTTTACGACGTGGCAATTATGAACAGCTGGTGTCACAAATCAACGAAACCTGCCATTGCGCTTCTGAAAGAGGACATATCATATTTCAATGGCTGCCGGGACATTGTGGCATCGTTGGTAATCACCTCGCCGATGACGCTGCCCGACGTGCCCAGGCTGGCTCACCGACACTCCTTATACCTTTATCCAGAGTCGACGCTGCAAGAGAGCTTCGCAGTCTCGCTCGTACAATCACGTTAGGTTGCTGGCATACGCCTCAGAACTCTAAGTGTCGTTTACACAGCCTCGACCCATCACTGAAACTTACATTACCAGCGAACCTTCCACGACGTGACGCAACACTGCTGTGTCGGCTGTGGGTAGGAGTAGCATTCACCAACTCCTACAGCTATCGTATTGGAATGGCGGATTCACCAATGTGCGCTAAGTGCAAGTGTGAAGAGACCATCAGTCACCTTCTGTGCCACTGTTCTCGCTTCGATAATCAACGCGAGACTCTCCAGTGTGCCTTAAATAGACTGGATGACAGGCCATTTACGGAAGCGAAGATCTTGGCAGCCTGGCCTCACAGTTCATTGGCCCAGAAAGCAGTTCGAGCGCTTTTTCGCTACTTGAGGGCAACAGACTTGAGTGCCCGACTATAGACATCCTACATCTAAGTTCTCTCTCTCCCTCTTTCACTCACCATTCCCCTCCCCACGTGTAGGGTAGCAAACTGGACTCAGTCTGGTTAACCTCCCTGCCTTTCCGTCTTCCCTTCTCTCTCTCTCTTGCTTCCTCCAACTTCTCTTACGTTACCGTGGAGAAAGGAAGCGTTACAAGAAGCTTTATGGCGTATAAGAGGACAATTTCTCACGCCTAAAAACTGACACTGTGGCAGAAAGAGCAGCGCGTATGCTCGGTGAAAAATTGCCGGCTTTCGGAAGGCAGGGGAACAACTGCGTGCCTGGCTTCGAGTAGTTTTTAAAGCATGCATTTTGCTTTATGTACCTGAATAGGGGACAACAAAAATGACAAGGTTGATTTAGTTGTAAAAATTTCAAGGCATCCTGGGCGCCTTCTTGTTTGCCGATGCAACGGCAAGATGTGGGCGTATAGACGAGACAGGACGCGATAGCTGAGCTGAGAGAAAAACAAGTGTGGTCGCAATTAAAGTTTTCAACATAAAGAGGGCCTTGGCCTCGTACTTCATATAGAAATAGACGAGGATGACCACATTTCTGATGCGTAGTAGCATAAGCTGCTGTGTTATGATAATACCAACGATGTTTCTAATGACAACATGCTTATGCTATTCATCACGTATGATTTCGTTCGATCTACCCAGACTAAATTGACGTAACTGACGGCATTGTGCCAGCACATTGACTATTCCGAAGCAGCTTATTGTCCTCCATTGCCACATTTCTACGCGCACGGTTTCAACAACGCCGAATGTCTTGACACAAAGGACACCGATTGCTATGCCGGGGAAATTTCGATCACATAAGCGCATGTAGGGTGCATGCCGCACATAACATGACGAGAACACCAACGTTCTGTTCGTGCGTTTGCTAGTTGCGTGAAAGTTAGTTCCAATAAGGTGTTGTTGGATCTCTCTGGACGAAGGTTCATCCGTAGCGCTGCCACCAGTTGTTGGAGTTGAGGAGGACTTTGAGAAGAAAACTGGAGGTTTATTTACATTATTTACAGTGATAGTACAAAAAAATTAACAGTCATAAAGTCATTACGGGCCGGCAGCAATTCGGACGCTGCGTCCCGCGGCAAGAAGCTCGAAAAAGATAAATGAAGGAATGCTCTACTGCTGCTCCCGGTCTCGGGATTTTAAGACCTTCGGTGTCTCGAAGTCACGTCACGTTCGGCCAATCGGCGAGCCCGCTCAAGTGACGCCATTTTCGGCCAATCGGCGAGCCCACTCAGGTGTCGTCATTTTCGGCCAATGGTAGGCGCCCGTGCGATTGTGTCACACCCGGCTCACAGGGTCGCTCCTTCGTCCCCAATTGTCCGAGGGCTTACTTCTCTCTGCGGTATTGCCTTCCCGGTCTGCAACTGCCTTCACAAAGGCGGAGGGGGGGATTACTTCCAGGGCTTCACGGTGCATTACAGCCGTCTTGCCTCGGGACCCACGTTACCTGGAACCGTGCCAGGCTCCCGCTACACTTTCGGGAAGAGTCAAGCAGTGAATAGCTCCACCTGCGGCGCACGAGGTGGGGGACGCCAATTCGTTTGCACGTGCCGCGCCTCGGGAACGGGGTAGATGTGCTGCTGCGCTCCTTAATTAGCTGTGACGCGATTCGATGTGGTCTGGTGAACTCGAAGTAGGCTCATGAAAAGGTCCCGTATCTAACAGTGTATGTGTTAAGAAGTGAGTGAGAGATCGCGATAAAGAGATACGAAATGAGCTGAAGTACCTGTCTTCAGACTCTTCTGCACACTTCCACACTTTTACAGAACTCTGTGTCCCTCAGTGTCCTTTTACTTTCTTCTGTTGGCAGAACTCTGCTAATATTCGTGCTATTTCACTGTCACCAGTGTATACTGCCTTTTTTATGCTTTTAGTTTTCCTTGCCCCTCGAAAAGGAGTAGCCGGCGGCAATAATGGTGCCCTCTCTTTTATTTAATATTTACAATGGCAATAACAAGAACAACAACAACGGCAAAAACAAGTAAATGGAGGAACGTTGAAACCTGCTAGGAGATCGCGGTTATGAAATTCCACTAATTTTCTACTAGTATAAGGATATAGCAGCAATCTTCCGATGATATCTACAACACATTAGAGGCTGTTTTGAAAGGCTAAATTTTACTGTCAGTGAGAATTAGTCTAGTGCGTCCGCCCGCTTTTCCTGTTAGGCTGTTCTCATCTTGTAAACATCGTGGCAATGGTGCCGTCGTCGTAGCGTAGTCGTTATGATGTCCTAGCGTTACCTTTTCATCCTCAGCTTCACCCTCACTACAGCAGCGGAGATAAGCAGAACTTCATTCGCTACTATCATGGCCGATTAGTTTATTTATTTATTTATTTATTTATTTATTTATTTATTTATTTATTTATTTATTTGATGAAACAGCAAACGCTTCAGACGCGAAGCTTTGCAGTCTGGATGCGCTGTTATTCTTTGATAACGACTCAATGGCAACCTTGAAACCAAGGTAGATCGGAGTGTAGCACCAGCTTCTGGGAAGCGAGTTCCTGACCCGCACAATCTTGACGAAAAGAGCGCACAGATGAGTAGCAGTCTGTGCAGGTGGAGGGTCGACGGCTTTCGCCTGGTTTACGTGGCTGGCAGGACGCTGAACTGACAAACTCCTCGCTGGTGTTGAACTCACGTGTGCCCCAGCGCCAATGTGCAGTATGGAACCGGGCGCACTAATCACTGAAGTGCCGCGCAATGTCGTTGCTTCGTAATTTGTTCATTTTTTTGCGCTATGTAACACCTGATAGTGGAATCTGTACATGTAGTACATTTCGGAAACCCTGGAGCCAATGCTGTAACGGAGGGAGACTACGATGCGCTTACGGAAAATAATAAGATGTTCTTGAAAAGGTGACCGCGTTCGTCGCGAGAGCCTGCTCCTCCTGCAGTAAATGAGCTAATGTATGGAGGAATCGCTGAAGCCAGCTGGTTTATTTCGCATGCACTTTCCACCCATCTTTGTTTAGACGCGTGCACTTCAGGAACTTCAGCAACGCAGATACATTGCAGCCTTCAGCGCGGAGCTCCCTGTGCCTAGCACTTCTGCAGCGAAGCTGTGTATGGCTAGGATCTGGAAAAATATGTGTCCTAGATGTTGACAAAATGCGCCGAAGCGATCAGTCGTCCAACTGTTTCCGCGTGATGTTTATGAATCGCGGCGTTCGCTCTGAATGTATTGTTTCTTCGGGCAGGCAAGTGGAGAGGGTGAGAGAAGAAAGATTGGGCGTGGGGGGAGAACTTTTGATTGTTATTTCGCTCGCTTGTTCGTCGCGGGAAGGGCTGGGAAAGGGTGCGTGCACTTGGGCAAGCGCCCTTTCCCAGCCCTTCCAGCGATGACGGCAAGTGGATTGTATCCTTCCTGTTGGAACGGCTTAGAATTGAGCGCTACACGGACGTCATGTGCCGACCACGTGTCACCGGTCATATATATATTTAACTGTTGGCAAGAACGCGTCTGGAATAGCAGTACAACAAATCGCCGTGTCCGACAACGACCACAAAGCTATGGTCACTGCGGTAACGAATGAGACAAAATAAAGACCATAACAACCACGAAGTTACATGTGTCTTTATTCAATCAGTACAACAATATCCATATAAATGAATATAGTTATCAATATAGTCATCCCAATACGGCTTCGCTGGTTATCTTTCCTCACAGAGTAGGAGGGCACAAATTTTTTTGTTCAAGACAAAAGCACCTAGCACTTTTTTTTTGTTCTGACAAGGGATGATTTATCTCCATCCCTGTAACTCCTGCCCCCTGTGCAGAGTAGCCAACCAGAACTATCTCTCGTTAATGTTCCTCCTTTTTTTCTACTCATTCTCTCTCTGTCTCTCTCTCTGTCTCTTAGATTCGTCTTTCGATTAGTTTTGCTAAGCGCTACCTCATCAACTTATTTAGCGATAGTCGTTCCTCGCAGCAGGTTCTTTGTACGGGGATCTTCCCTGCAAGCATTCTGTGATTGTTCATTGAGCTTATCCACGACTTTATGAAATATAATTTTATGGCATGTAAATGACGTAGTTTAGTGCGCCGTTCAATATCAGTCATCTTGTCGGGGGTTCATATGCACATCTTTCTCTTCTATACGCAAACCTTGTTCTTTCCTGAGGCAGTCGAACGTCATGCTCGTTTTCCAGCTACGGAGACACCCTGGAGAATCATTCGATATAATGAAAAGACGTTTCTTTTTCTTCTCTTTTCTACGAATACGGAGTAAGTGTAGGGAATAGAGACTGAAAAATGCAGCATAATTGAATGTATAGCAATCAGGGGCAATCAGGAGCACTTGCGTCTTGAGGCGTGAATGTGCTTTTTAGGAGGACGTTACTGATTTTAGTTCCTGTAGAAAGACTTCATTTCTTCCTGCACCGAATAATAATTCATCATTTCCTTCGTCAAAACAGAAGCTAATCAACGTAATTAGTATGACATAATCTGTACAAACGTCTTCGCTTTAATGACGTTCGCACATCGAATGCGTTTTCCGCGCTAGAGCGACTGGAGCAAGACAGCGGTGCGATAATGAAGCTCTAGGTTCTTTCTTAAACCGTCAGACACAGCAACGCATAAAACACATATCATATTTTATACGTGTGCCTCTCTTCGGAGCTGAAAGCTTAAATTTGAGAAACTTGTAGATTTGCTTCGTTCTACGGCAATGGTGGGTATAAGCGCTTCCTGTAGCAATGACTGTTGCTATTTATGTTGTACACTTTGACACAGCACGCGTGCGCGCACGCGCACAACTCTACAAATGATTGCAAAAGCCGAATTCTTCATCAAGCGCCCCGTTGATGCCTCGAAGCATGCATACGACTTAAAAAGAAAAGTGATTATAGTTCACTTCTAATACTCAAAGCATCATTGCTCTTACGTAAGGCACGCGAGGCCAAATAATGCTATATACGTTTAAGTTTTTTTTTCCATGGGAATCAAAATAGTTGCATTTATTATTTGGACGTTGACGAATCTATTGCATGATTTTTTTATTGCATTCAAAGAAATTTTGTTACAATTTAGCACTTTTGTTGCCAGTGCAGCGAGTAAGCTTCTTATGCTTTTGGAAGGATGGTGAATCTATAGCGATCAGGTCTGTTGCACGCCATTTTCTGGCTGCTTTGGAGAAAGCACGCAGAATCGGATTTTCAATTTTTATTCTATTGACTATTTTCATCTTTATCAACTCCCTTCAGCTTAATGTTTTCTTGTGTTTCTCATAGCCATAAGTTTTGACGAAGCCCAGAACTCGATCGCCTGCATATTCACCAACAAAGTTTCTGTTCACTCTCTGCATAGACAGACATCATTAGGGGCTTTGATGCGAGCAAGAGGCTTGTCTAATGCTTGTGTTCCTTTTTCTCGTCTCTCTGGAGGGCTGCTGCGGACGACCGAATCGCAAATAATTTGTATCTGCAAAGGGCGCGAAAGTTAAATATGACGGGAAAGCTTGGCGGACAGCGTACGGAAAGTTCAGTTTGGTGTAGATAGTTTCGTGGTGCGTGTCGCTAAATTGCGTACCTTTCTCTATGCCCCGGACATGAGATTTACGAATGATCCGGGGTTTCGCCTGACATGTGCGTAGTAAGCCAAAGTCGCATTCACTCTAGATGCTTAATGCCGGGAGGCAGATCAAAAGGAATAGCGAACTGATACAGCTAACAGTTTTTGCTCCGAAACTAAAGCACACTAATAAGATAATCTGATTAAAAGGTAATGCCAGGATAAAGGAGAACCGAACACATTACACGCGCGGAGATTTACCGTCAAAAGCTGCCGCGGGGGCTGTATTCCAGAGAACCTTCTTTGACATTTCCTTATGTCTATACAAGATTAGCCCTGAGAGTGCTAGGCAGCGTCGCTCACGGTCATGGCGGTAGATTTACAACACTATTTTAATCGTAGGCGTCACGTAGCACGTTAACCTGGGAGGAGGCAACTGGCCCAATAGGCACCCCTAAGCTACCTCGTGGCAGCAGACCTGCCAAATGAACGCCCTCGTAATGCAGGGAGCGGAAAGAACCAGGGGAATGTGGGTTCAGTTGCAGAGCTTCGGAGAGTTGTTTCGTCCCCTTTCATTTCCTTTTCTACGATAATTCCTATATACCATTTGGAAATAAGCTGCTTTACCCTAGGCGTCATCTAGTTACATTGTCTCTGTTTCATATCGTTATAAATACAAGGATAACTATGCAAGCATATAAGGCGATACATATTTCGCAGACTGCTGCACGTTGTGTATGATTTGCGAATTACATTTTCAATATATAAGCTAAATCTATTGCATCCAAAATAGTATAGTTTTCATGTGGTTGGTTAGAAATGCACTGTCACTGTCTCGTGGATGCAAACTATTTGGCTTGTTATGAGTGACACTTAGATCACACGTTGAGAGAGAGAGAGAGAGAGAGAGACAGAGAGATGGGATATAAGGAAGGCGGGGATGTTAACCAATCAAGAGTCCTGTTGGCTACCCTACGCTAGGGGAAGAGAGAGAAGGGAGAGAGAGAGAGGGGGTACGTGAACGGACAGTACTTGAGTCAACAATGCTCGTACGAACCTCAGAAAGCCCAAAAGTGCCTTCACCGCCTTCTGAGCCGATGATCGGTGGGGACGGTGTTCTAGTACTGTCTTTTAACTCGGAGGACGATCATCTAGTTTCCTCAATGCGTTGGACAAAGATTGTCTTTGTGCTTCAAATTGAGGAGAGTTGCAGAATAAGCGGTCAATGTTCTCCTCGCATCCGCAAACATCGCATGCAGGACTACCAGGCGTTCCAATTAGTGCTACCTTTATTAAAACGTATTTTAATTTTCAACATACGCTCGAAATTTTGAGCGTTTCTTGCATTTACTCGATAATATGCACTGTGCCTGGACATCGCTGCAAGCGTTTGGGAAAAGGCAAGCTCCGATTTCAATGCCTTCCCAAGAGCCCATGCAACCATGTCACTCTATTTAGCTCATACCGCTTTTCTGTGGGTATAAGCGTCACTTAAAGAATGTTGTCTTCTCTCTTTCGTGCATAAAACACAGGCCTGGGATAGCAGTACCACAGCAACCGACGTGTGACGCTTCTCCCCAGTGACGACGACCGTAAACGGGGAGATGCCGTGACGGTAACGCGCAAGTTGAATCACACGTTTGCCTGAGCTATATTTTATGTGCGCTTCTTATGCTGAATACAGATGTCATCATTATGCACTGAGCAAAAAGTGGTTATATCATTGTCGGTGACATAAAGTGCAGGCAGGTGAGCCCTGATGGTGCTTCTATGAAATAGTCTTGAATACGAATAGCAGTTGCGCCAGTGCAGCAGAACGCACACGCAAAAATTATTTAAGTCACGTAGAAGGAAGCAATACGGTACAGCAGCAAGCAGTATGGCTATACCTATTGTAAATAAGCACGGTACCTTGCAGCACTGACCTGCCTGTTTAAATTATATTCTCTTAAGAAGATGGCGCCGGCACAAATACGAAAGAGAATGTGATATTCTGGGCCCAACTGGCGGTGGCAAGCTTTCTGGCGACACTGTGGTTATCCGTTGTCAGGATTGGGGGCTCAATCCCATCGCTCGTAACCCGTTGTCAAGATTGGAGTCCGGCATGAATTCGAAGGTAGCTGGCCCATGCCGTCGTCCAACTTGTCCACGCTGAGGACGTTGATGAAGGGAAGGACTGCTTGTCATCGAGAACGAGGAATAAGGGTTTATTTACAGTATTTACATGCAGTTCATCAGTCTAGCATGACTGCGAGAGAAAGTACGTCAGTCTAACACGACTGCTTGAGAGAGTGTCTCAGTCTAACATGACTGCTTAAGAAAGTGTCTCGAGCATCCGCACAACAGCCGTTTATAAACACTCGGTCCTTCCCCGATTCCAAGGTGGCGGAAACGTTCGTCCAGTCATCGTAAACACGCCGCCTCTCCGCGGGACGGTTCACACAAACACACACACACACACACACGCACACGCACACGCTCACGCACACACAGGTTCTCGGTCCCAATCCGACATCACATGAATTTCGTAGAATTCGGAGCTTCGCGCAGTGCGCCCGGGTAGCCTTTGTCTTGCGTCTTGGTTGGCGCGTGGGAAGGGGTGTCCGACGACGTTCCCGCGGCAACTCCCCCACTCATAGCAGATCAGGTCCGCGTTGGGGAGTTCGGTAACAATAGTTAGCCCGCCGAACTCATTCAGTCACAACGGCGACGAGGCTAGAGCGTCACGGTTTCAGCAGAAAGCCTGCTTCGTCAAACGCATCCTAGCTGAAGCGACGGAGAGTGGAGGACGCGCGTATTGTTCCCGACACAAAGTCGACTTAGTCACGCCGTGGCTAGAGGTTGGCGGCGGCGCTCCAGGAAAAGATGATGCCCGCGGTCGCAACTGTTTGGCAAAACTTGCACTGCAGCTGGCCGTTCTTAACACCGTGTATTTGAACCGTGACAACAAATTCTGTCCGTTCAAATGGTGGGGTGTAAAAAATATGGTTGTAGTAGTGATTGCGAGAACGTCTTTTATCGAAGGGGCTGACATGAAAGGCTGTGTTAAGCGTTGTGAGAAATGAATCATCTACTACAAAGCAACAAGAACAAACCCACCTCGCCATAAATTAAGGGATACGCAACCATATTTACGAGCGTTTTCTGTTCTCGATATTGACAAATACCATTTGGCGGCATGGCGAGGTAGCCGTACAAGCACATGGCCCGTCATTGTATTTGTGTCGTTGCGTCGTACTTTTGTCTGTTTTTATTCATGTTCAAGGCATCAAGTGCTCATGCATGAGCTTACCTCTGGCGCCAAGGAGCAGCTGAGCTCAAGGTCATCACCGAGTCATCTGAATGCTCTGTTTGCTCGTGCGCAAGAAAAAAAGAGAAAGAGAGAAAGAAAAAAAAGGTTGGACGATGCTTACCGCCCGGCGGTGTGTTTTCACCCATGAATGTTTTATACAGAGTTCCCGACGCGAGGCCGCCTCGTGTTATGGCGGGCCGCTCGGCAACCCTGAATATTTAACCAGAGGCAACATAAGGCGGCGGCATCGGCATTCTGTCCCATGCACTACATCGCTCCTCCCACGTCACGTCTGGTGACGTAATTTTACTTCTATTGTAAGCTTTCTCTATAACACTTTGTGAGGCTTCGCTACACGCAGCAGCCGCTTCTGTCCATAGACAACACAATGAAAGGTAGCTGAAGCCAGTGACTCCAAGAGCTCGCGTATTGGCGAAAAGCATCCTCATTTAGTCGGAATAATCCTTGAACTTAATCAGCCGGATTTAGTAAAGCAATCACCAACGGAGTCAACCGACAGTAAAGCGAGAGAAAGAGTATGATAATTTTGAAGGTTTCAATTATTGATGGCACTTACTACACATAATATTTTTTTCATAGCCCCGATTAGTTGAAAGGAATACAGTCTAACTAAATATCATACTATCATGGGTGCGCAAATGTGTTTGTTTTTCCGAATTAGTGTCCCCGACATTGGCGAGTGTAGCGTGACTGGCTGTTCTTTCTTCAATATTAAGGTAGAGTTAGTCACATGTGGCATCTACGGAAGGTTCAGAGGATTAGATAGCACCGCTTAGGTCCACGTACACAAACGTGGAACGTTCTGTGTTTAATCGCGGTATTCAATCACGAAGATGCAAACAAATAAATGGCTGCAAGACCCTGTTGCACAAGAGGCTGCTGTACGTATACACGATTGTGGTCTCGGTTCAGTTTCCTGTAACCAATATTGTGAGCCCACACCTTCCACAAACAGACGTCATCACATAGGAGACGCAACGAACCGACATTCACACGTTAAAGGAGGTAAAATAACAAAAAAGAAGCATTTTATGCTTATATTTAATTCCGGTTGCGGCTACACAGAAAGGTTTTATATTTCTCATGTTCTGTCATGCGAAATACAGTCACGGTTTTGGTGCGAGAAACTTTCTCATTTATCAGCTTGCTTCAACAAAGGCGGAAAATCTGTAAA
Organism: Dermacentor andersoni; assembly: GCF_023375885.2. Classification (NCBI taxonomy): domain Eukaryota; kingdom Metazoa; phylum Arthropoda; class Arachnida; order Ixodida; family Ixodidae; genus Dermacentor; species Dermacentor andersoni. Next base: position 157,287,220 of record NC_092818.1, on the reverse strand, counting down.
CGGTAGTATTATGCACTCATTATACGGTCATTTACTTAAGTAAGGCTTCCGTAGCGGGTTTGTTTCTTATTCTTCTTCTCTCGCGTTTATTCTGGTCGCTTGAATTATTTCCAATTTTTACTGTGCGCTCTTGCTTACTTTGGCTATATCACGCCAGGAAAACCCTGGTCCATAATGTGTACGATCTCCAGCAAGGTATGTATAGCGAGCACAAAAAAAAAAAAGTCGTATCCACACTGACCCTTGCATTTTCGTTCAACGTAATTTAGGTAGTTGTACGTCTGCTGTTGAATGTTTACACAGCTTTCATTTCGCTACAGGCGAGTAGTGAGGGCTTTTGACAGCATTCGCTGGTCTGCGCAATGTTTGCAAATGATGGCTCGCCTTCTGAAATATAGCGAATGAAAGAGGTTGAAAGATAAACATTACCAGAGCGTTCGTGACTATGCGGACTGAACGATTTAAGAGAGGCGCGTTGGAAGATAATTATGCATGAATTATAAACAAGCCCGGGAACACGTGTCAACAATGACCGGGAAGAAGAGCTGCTTCAGAAAGCAAACATCTACATGTTTTTTCTTTATTTTTTTATCAGAAGCGAATAAGCGTCTTATAGCAGGAGAGCTTCCAATCAATCATGAAGCGTGTTATTCCTCAAAAGTAGCCAGAATAATAAAAAAAAGAAACCCATGATGTGAACATTGTGGGGTACTGTAGCGTCAGTCTGCAGTATCTGCTTTTTATGCCCAGAGGGTAAAACTGAGCGAAGAAAAAAAAGAAAGCTGCCAGATTTGATGTATGCTTGTGTGTGTGTGTGCGTGCGTGCGTGTGTGTGTGTGTGTGTGTGTGTTGTTCTAATTAAGGTCTTTTGAGGTAATATTACTCTGATGTGATTGTCTAAAAAAATTGACAGATTGCTAAACTAATTGTGGGTATCCTAAAAGACCCAACGCAGACATTATCTCTATATACGGCATGACATAATAGCGCTTCTAAGTGCACTCGTGCAACTTGTACATCTGCGGATAAAGGGATAATCTTTACAAATTTTCTGCCAAATATTATCAGCTATTTGTTCGATGAAAGCATGCACGGATAGAAAATGAATCGCTCGGAGAGATAGGCGGTACCATGCAAGCGCTGTCTAGTGAACCAGCTGAATTGACGCTGTAGCCAGCAGCACCTCTGCAACACCATATATATCAAACAGAGAACTGGTATCGCGAAGACACCTTCTCGACCACCAATGTTGTAATGCGAATAGAAAAAAAAAAGTCGCCGTTTCGCCCGCAAGACGAAGCATCGGTTGCAATAGCAAATTAGTGCACAGTTATACGAACCGGGATAGTAGATTTATGGGCATATAAACTTGGAAACATTCGCTTACTAACTGAAGTAACAAGCATATGGTGTCCGTGCGCTCGAGCACACATGAGCGCATCACACTCGATGAGTGCGGACACTCGCTGTCGGAACGCTGGTGCGAGCACGCGCGACAGCAGCAGCGAGCGAAGTGACCTTCGTGCGTTCTATCTTTTCAACGCAAGAGCGGAGAGAACAGCGGGCACACAAAGGTACGAGCCGTCTGCAGATCACTTTCATATACGGCGTGCGCCACTGCGTGCGGCCATGCAAACTACACACTTCTTTGTGTCGTCGACGCCACCGCCCCCCCCCTCCCCTCCCGCGCTGCCTCCCCGCTTGCCTTCATATATGGCGCGCGAGATTGAGCCACGATTGTCAGTTCCCCTTGCGCCCGGTCGAAACGCGCAGTTGCTGCCGGCGCACAACGCCGCCCCCTCCGTCCCAACCGTACCCCTACGGCCTTCCGCGCGACGGAAGACGGCGCGTTAGCTCTCCGCTTTGTTAGTTCCATGCGCCAAATTGAGCCGTGATCGAAGGCTTCCCTCGCGTGCTTTTTCAATCGCACATACAGCATACAACGTGCGGCGACGGTGTTATCAATCTTGGGACCTTATGCGGAACATCGCGGCGACCGTGACGGCAAAAAAAAAAAAGCGCTTGGAGTGTCCATATAATTGCTAGAGCAGTAAAATGCAGAATAATAAACAATTTCGCCCAAGTGTACTTTTCTCCGCTTGGTTGTTTTGGTCTTCTGCTGTCGTTCCTAAACATGACGTCTTATCAAACTTTATAGCTTCCTTCTCGTTGGAAAGTTAGTTGGCTCTCAGCGCTCTTCGCGTCTTTTGATTCACTGCAGAGTTACAGACGCTTGGCGCGTGTAACAAGAGAACAAGGCGCCGAAGAGCTCGCCTAAGCGGACTCGCCCACCCGCGAACACAACATCCCACTCGACGCAGGAAGCGCTTAATGAAAGGCCCGCGGGGCTGCAAACAGCCACGTTTGACCCGCCGAGCTTATGCTCGCACGCGAGGCACTCCGGCGAGCAAGCACTACAAGCTGCGTAGAGTTACGCAGTCGGCTGTATGCCAGAGGAGCAGCAGGCGGTGCTGTCAGGCGGGACTTGTGCCTCTGGCGACTCCGCGGAGGCAGTAATTAAGGCTGCTGTTATGCGCGCTCCCTGCGGAGTCAGCATCGCAGTGAATTTGTGGGCTCCCTGTTGTTAGAAATGCGCGTAACGACGATAGCGGAACTTTTTTTTTTTGTGGATGCCTATGTTGCAACGGATATAACGCATGCGAACTGACAGTGCTTTGGTTGCCGATGACGGATTAGGTACGCAAGATTTGTGGCCTGCGTCAAAGAAAAAAGAAGTGACCGGCTCTACGATGGTATTCGGGCATTTTTCGTATGCGCTATACGTATCCTGCCTTGTTTACGTAGGCTGTTTTCGAGGCACTTAGAAATTGCATGCGAACTACAGTTACGCGGTGTGGTGTTGTCACGACGCGGCAATTAAGCTTGAAAATCTTATAAGAAGGCAATATTTAGGTTTCGGCGAAGCTTTCGGAGAGGCTCATAATCTCGTGCACACCACGTGCACTTCGCTTCTAATCACTGAGTAAAAATGCAAGTATTAGGGCGTGCGGAACCAGGAATGGAGCTTGGAACTCCTTTACATTGGCAACGGCGACCTACGGCCAAGTATAGGAGCATATACTTCTACTTGTTGAACGCGTGGCGAACGTTAGAAAGGGAAGGAGTTCGTAGCAATAAGGGGGAAATGTGAAGATTTACAGGGAATAAAAGTGACCTTAGCAAAGTGTCCAGCTCTTGCCATGACAAAATAGGCAGGAAGCCGACGGGACTATCAGCGACGAACAGGAGATAGCGATGAATAAGTGTCACATTACATTAATAAATGCGGCGGCAGTGACGACGGTGACAGAGACGTAGTGGGCTTCAAAGAGTAGTGAGCTGGCGCTGAGGTACTTATGCCACATTGATGCTGGAAGCTGGTTGCAAGCCATCTCAAAGCACCTGTTTGACTTGAAGCCCCGATTCTTCTCTAAACCTGCAACAGCTTGGAATTTGCTGGTTTGGTACAGCACAGTCTTCCAATATTAATGAACTGCACTGAACTGAACTGGCCCCTTTCCGTGTTCTCCAGGCGGCAAGTATAATTTGGAAGACAAGAAACGGCAGAATAAGGCAGTACTTCGAAAATATGTCGCTTTTTTTATGCGTGGTCAAAAGTGAGTTATAATATTTCAGCTCTATTCAATCAGAAAACACACAACGCTTTCACCATGTTAGCCTTTGCGCACGGCGCCGCGTGAGCGCCCAATGCGATGGTACAGATCGAACTAAGACCGTAATAGTGCCACGTTTGCTCTTGTTGATGAACGGCCAACAGCGCTAGACGTAGTAGCTTCAAATGCTGTAGCACCACTTGCTTGATACTTTAAGTACAGATAGTTGTTGGTACCATATATGTGTGCGCGGTGCGTAGGTGCAGGTATGGTTTAATGATGAATTAGCCTGTTTCCTTCAAGATAGCCGAATGGATTCTTGAGGTCTACGTGATGTAGCTAGAACTATTCTATAACATCCGTTTCACTTACTCGGCCCGCTAACATTTAGTTCTTGGGTCATATCGTACAAGAAGCAGGGGTATCACACAAACTGTTTCGCCATCATGGTGAGCTGAAGTGGCTTTCCAGAAAAATTACGCGCCGCCACCACCTTGTCCTTCTGTGTTAGCTAGTTGCCGAAACACATAAGTGTATGACTGTATTGATAGCGGTACCGTGGAAGCACGAGTGGCTGACGCCAGGCCATGCTTGAGAATGTTCCCGCACATTAGAAGTCCTTCTGAGTAGAGCAGACTTGGCCCTACCTGAAGGGCGGAAGGAAAACAGCCTGAAAACAGGCATGCACGTGTACTTCGCGTCTTTGTTAACGTGCACAAATGGGGGCGAAGAGCGGCACATTAAGAAACTCAGGGTCGCGTCCTTCACCACAAGGTGGCGTGCGCTGTCATTGTTTGCGTTTTTAGAGCCAGCAGTCGACATAAGAATCCTTTCAGCTCAAAAAACGACGGGAAGGACGGCGCGTTCTTCAACGCACTCTCAGCGAATCTCGTCCATCTTATATTTTTCTATCTTTTTTTTGTAATTGTTTTCTTTATGTAGCTTCGTATTCACCTGAGAAGCTGTCTGGGGATCCAAGAACAACCCTTCGCCTAATTAGGAAATGTACTTTCCTGCGGGACGTTGCTGTCAGTTGCTTGTGCCGAACTCTACTCCTCATAGTTTATCCTCGTTCTGTCGCTTGCACGGTCTTCGGATGAAGCAGTTCGTTCCTGCGGTAAATTTTCATTTTATGGCGCTATATCCTCGGTTTTGGGATATAGGCCCTTTCTTAAAAGTTCTGGGCCATGCTTTTGAGGCCATACACGCGCGTGACGCATCGCAACGATGGAAATGTTCGTTATCATTCTGTATCATTGTAGTTGTTCCGAGCCTGAGGTTTCTTGTATTTACTCCTTCCGTGAGAGGGATTCATTTTAGGGAGTTACGTCTTTGGAAGAAGTTTATTCAGACAAAAATAATATATTGGGCGGTGATCAAAGGATGACAACATAAGCTGATATGATCAGTGTTCTAGTAATAATGCACATTTTGTCAACGGGCTGAACATTCAAAACATATAAAGAAGAAAACCGCATCACAACGGCGCATTCTGTAGTTTCTGTAATTAAGCACAATTTTGTTTCAACTATTCTAGAACAAACTCTGCTGTATAATCCCGACGATTCCGCTTCGGTTAGCAGACAGCTGGCGAGCAGAATTTAGTCATGTGAAAATGTTAATAAAGTTGAGGCATGAAATGTTGTTCTTACAACCAACCGCCGCATATATGAGTCGTATTGAAGCCACGAGTTTAGCTGCTGTTTCTGTAACTTATCGCTTCTGTTTCCTTTTACCTCGGAAATGAACTTCTCTCCAGGTAGTAATGACATGGGCCGATATATGTTTTTTTTTTACTCTCTTAATGGCGACAAAGCTAAATTAGGTTTAATACAGGCATACGAGACTATTCGAACTTTTCTATATTCATGCACGTGCCCTCAGAGGATTTTCGGGCAACAGAACTCCGGCATAATCAGAAAACGTGACGAGCAACATTCCCTGCATATATTGTTTTAAAGGCTTTATATTGTTACACTGTTTCGCACTGCCAAGAAAAGGTGAGTAATAATGAAATATAGAGGCACAGTCACGGCACTAGGTCTTCACGTTACCGAGCAGTTAAGGGTTAACGACCGAAGCCGGAAATTCAAAATGTACACGTAAACGCAAAGGTGCACCGCTCAAGAAGGTCACCGCAGAATTTTTTTTCTTTTTTTGCGTTATTCACCTTCAATTTCACTTTAACTTCGCCGTTTCTTCTATCGTCCGCCAGTTTACGCGATTCCACTGCTTGCGAAAGGTTCCTGCAGCATACGACGCGCAGAGACGGTATTATTGCCATTGTACTTTATATTGAACATCACGGCGATGCCGACGGCGACGGCAGAAATCCGCCTAGGGTGTCCATATAGTTCCTATTGCAATATTACAGTATATAATTGCTTTAAACAACCTCGTTCTCTCGGGTGGCGACAATCGGAAGTCATTGTCACAAGGGCATCTCTTTTTGGGTATCTCAGGTGTCTAGTGTTTCTGCTGATACTCCCTGTCTTTCCTCCCCATTTCTCTCTCTCTTTCTCCTTCTATTGATCTTTATCGTTTGCTTGATTTCCTGTAACCAAATTTTTTATTCGCCTGCATTTTTTTCTGACTGCATTTCTTTTACAGTAAAAAAAATGAAAACAAGAATTTACTCGGGAAGAAGTCCTTGAGAAACGAACTCGCTTCTGCGATCTACTTATTAATTTACACGGTCCCCGCTTAAGAATGCCGTGCTGTCTTGTGTTCAAAGTTTCAAACTCAATGCCGTTGCAGCCAAGCTGTGCTGCTGCCTTGATGAATACTGAATAAGGCACCTGACGAGAGGGCGCGTTAGCTACTCGAGCTCACAAGGCCGCCTTGATGAGCTCCTCGGACATTTACGTGCTCGCACAAATTCGCTTACAACCGCGAAGCAGCGCATAATTCAAGTGACCTCGATGATTTTAATTTCTTTATTTTCTCTGCTACTGAGCGTATAAGCGTGTTTCTCATTCTGCAGTAAAAAAGAACGTTTTCCCGATGCGTGCAAACGGATAAAGAGGGCTTAGAAGAACGGTAAGTGGCACCTGTGCAAAGTAAACTGACAGGTAGTGCACAGCGACTAAAAAAAAAAACAAAAAAAAAAACACGAACATTTCACTAGTCCGGGGCCGGCATAATCTAGCGGTTCTTTTCGCTAAATCCTATTTCTTTTTTACAATCCACCGCTGGCAAGCGGCCAATCCTGCTGATAGCGGAGGTGGGTCGCCGCTCATCCCGCAGACCAAGTACCAAAACGAAAAGGCTTGGAATAGAATCGTTACACTATGCCTTCTCTGTACTACGTTTCGACTTCAGGCGGCTGTGGCAGCCGATGAGCAGCCTCTGTTTGCAGTGGTGGCAGTGGTGGCATAGGGTTTCTCACTACATCACCTAGAGAAAAGAGAGAGAGAGAGAGAGAAGGGAAGACAGAAAGGCAGGGAGGTTAACTAGACTGAGTCCAGTTTGCTACCCTACACGTGGGGAGGGGAATGGGGAGTGAAAGAGGGAGAGAGAGAACTTAGGTATAGGATGTCTACAGTCTGGCACTCAAGTCTGTTTCCCTCAGGTAGCGAAAAAGCGCTCGAACTGCTTTCTGGGCCAATGAACTATGAGGCCAGGCCCCCAAGATCTTCGCTTCCGTAAATGGCCTGTCATCCAGTCTATTTAAGGCACACTGGAGAGTCTCGCGTTGATTATCGAAGCGAGAACAGTGGCACAGAAGGTGACTGATGGTCTCTTCACACTTGCACTTCGCGCACATTGGTGAATCCGCCATTCCACTTCGATAGCTGTAGGAGTTGGTGAATGCTACTCCTACCCACAGCCGACACAGCAGTGTTGCGTCACGTCGTGGAAGGTTCGCTGGTAATGTAAGTTTCAGTGATGGGTCGAGGCTGTGTAAACGACACTTAGAGTTCTGAGGTGTATGCCAGCAACCTAACGTGATTGTACGAGCGAGACTGCGAAGCTCTCTTGCAGCGTCGACTCTGGATAAAGGTATAAGGAGTGTCGGTGAGCCAGCCTGGGCACGTCGGGCAGCGTCATCGGCGAGGTGATTACCAACGATGCCACAATGTCCCGGCAGCCACTGAAATATGATATTATGTCCTCTTTCAGAAGCGCAATGGCAGGTTTCGTGGATTTGTGACACCAGCTGTTCATAATTGCCACGTCGTAAACTTCTCAAGCTCTGGAGGGCTGCTTTCGAGTCACAAAATATTGCCCATTTGTTGGGCGGTTCTTTTTCAATGTATTCGACAGCAGCGCGAAGAGCGGCCAGTTCAGAGCCTGTAGATGTCGTTACGTGTGATGTCATAAACTTGATGACGACCGATTGAGATGGTAGAACAACGGCGCCCGTAGAATTTTCCGAGACGGAACCATCCGTGTAAACATGAATTCGGTTAGAGTATGAACAATGCAGAAGTTCCAATGTGATCTGCTTGAGAGCCGCGGTGGTCAGGCTAGCTTTCTTCACTATTCCTGGAACAGCAAGGTACACAGGAGGCTTCTTCAAGCACCACATAGGGGATGGCGTTCTTGTTGCGGGTGAGTGCCTCAAAGACAAAGAGTGCCGGTTAGCCGCAATTGATCTGGAGAACGCTGCCCTGGGTCTTTTCTCAGGCAATCGAGCGAGATGGTGGTCAGGGACTCGGGATATATGGCGAACATGCACCCGGAGCGCGTCGATATCTATATAGGTCCTTATTGGGTGGTCTCTCGCGGTGGCAATTGTTGCCACGGTTGAAGCATTTCGAGGTAGCCCCAGACATGTTCGAAGGGCTTGGCCTTGAATGCTCTGTAGGACATGGATGTTAGTTTTGTTAGCGTTGGACAGCACTGGTGTGCTGTATCGCAAGTATCCTAGGAAGAGCGTCCTGTATAGTTGAAGCATAGATGCCACGGATGTGCCCCACGTTTTACCGGCGAGAAACCTTAGTATATTCGAGATAGAAGTAAGCCTCTTCTTCAAATATGTGATGTGGGGGCTCCATGAAAGGTCTCTGTCTATAATAACGCCTAGGAATCGGTGAGTTTTTGCGTAGGAAATTGGTTGGTGGTCAATAGAAATGGGGTACCAGGTCATGGGCTTGTGGGTAAAGGCGACTAAGGCGCACTTCTCGGTCGAAATGCTGAGGCCTTGCGCACGCAGGTACGATGATGTTAGGGTCACTGCTTTTTGGAGCCGTGCACGCACCTGGAGACGTGTAACTGCCGAGGCCCATATGCATATGTCGTCAGCATATATGGAAAGGTTTACTGTATGTGGTAGAACGTCGGCAAGGCCAAGGATTGCAAGGTTGAACAAAGTGGGGCTAAGAACCCCACCCTGAGGGACGCCACGGTAAGTGTAATGGTCAGCAGTTCGGCCATCTGCACTGTGCACAAAGAAGGATCTTTTGAATAGATAGCTTCGAATCCACCGAAACATGCGTCCACCTATTCCATTATTTTTCAGGGCATCAAGGATGGCTTCATGCGTTACATTATCATAGGCGCTTTTCACGTCGAGGAATAGTGCAACCGATATACGCTTGTGGTGTTTTTCCTGTTGTACAGACGAGACTAGGTCGATGACGTTGTCAATAGAGGAACGGCCTCTTCTAAAACCAGCCATGGCATCGGGGTATACGTTGTGGCGCTCAAGATACCATTCTAGGCGGGTGAGAATCATTCTTTCCATGACCTTCCCAACACAGCTGGACAGCGCAATGGGTCGGTAGGACGCTAGGTCAAGTGGCGACTTTCCAGGCTTCAGGAGTGGTATCAAGCGGCTGGACTTCCACCGCTCAGGAACGACGCCATCATTCCATGACTGGTTATAACATTCCAGCAGTCTGCTTCGGCCATCTTCACCTAGGTGGCATAAAGCAGCGTAGGTGATGCCATCTGGTCCTGGCGACGATGAGCGCCTGCATGTGGCCAGAGCAGCGTCCAATTCCTCAAGTGAGAAGGACACATTCAATTCTGGGAAGCGTGTCGCAGGAACTTCACCCAGAATTTCACTATTGATGGTGACCACACTGCCCGCAATCTTCACACAGAAATCTTCGGCTATCTCGACCTGTGAGCGGCCTTGATGGAGGGCTAGGGCTGAGAATGGGTGTGGTTGCTGTGGAGACGAGCCAAGGCCGCGCACCGTCCTCCATATGATAGACAGAGGCTTGCGGGTGTCAAGTGATTCGCAGAACGTCTTCCACCGTTGTTCCTCCAACCTGTTCATACGACGTTGGATTTTCTTCTGTATACGTCGAGCGACTCTAAGGTCATGAATTGACTTCGTGCGCCTGTATCGCCTCTCGGCTCTTCTGCGAATCGTTCGAAGTCGCTCAAGTTCCATGTCAAAATCCGTACGTTTTTTCGCAGATGTAAATGTGTACTTAGACGATTCCAGTACACTTGTAATAAGGTTTTCAATGGTGCCGGTAAATCCTTCTTTGCATGCCTCTTCCACCTTTGTCTTATACGTTGACCACCTTATATATGCTTGTCGGGAAGTACAAGAGGAGAAGCTTCCAAATCCATTGATAATTAAGTAGGTGGGAATATGGTCACTACCATGAGTCTCGATGTCAGAGAACCATCGACCATTTTGACCAAGTTGCCGTGACACCAAGGTCAAGTCTAAGCAACTGCTATAGTTCGCACCACGCAAGTACGTCGGACTGCCATCGTTCATAATGCTAAGTTCATGGTCGGAAGCAAATTCCACAAGTTTCCGGCCCCTGGAATCTATTCTGGAGCTTCCCCAAGCCAAGTGATGAGCATTAAAATCTCCTGTGAGAATCCAGGGTCCAGTAGTTGCCGTCAGGATGTCTCGCAATCGGTCGCCGTCGAACCGACTATATGGGGATATGTAGATGCCGATAAGGGTGAAGGCCACTTTATTCTTTGTAATGCGGAGACACACGTATTGGTTTCCATCATGAGGCTGCACTGAGTGGGGGATGTAAGTCAGTTCTGTACGGATGTAAACAATTACTTTGCTGGGTTGCCCGCACGTTGACGCCATAAAGGCTTCGTATCCAGAGAGTCTTAGCGCTTTCGACACGTTCGGTTCACATATTACCACTACAGGAAATCGGTTCGTGAAAACGTATTGGCGGAAACATGAAATCCGTGATTTAAGTCCTCTGGCATTCCACTGGAAAATTGTCGCGCTACGCACTTCATCACGGAGTGAAGGCAGTGGAAGAGCCATTGTGCTTATGCAAGATTTGCAAGCACTGGGCTCAGGGCATCCAACACTTGAACTGCGCTTCGAGCTGTTGGCGTATTCGAGTTGCCCACAAGCGTGCGAATCGCATTTATCAAAGACTTGAGCATTGTTACAATTCGGCGGTCATGCTCTGTCAGCTCATCTGGGTGAGGGGTGGAGCATTGTGGTGCCTTTCCTTGTTGGGGTTTTTCCACAGGGCTTATCCTTGGCAGTGGTGGCCATTCCTCATTCACGGCAGTCTTTTCAGATGCTCCGTTATCTATACACGGTTTGGAAACATTCTGCACTGAGGTTGGAGCAGATTCAACAGCAAGAGGCTGTGCGGCACGCGTATTCTTTGTGCGGAGAGCAGAATTCCTTGATGAGCGTCTGCGACGAGAACGACGTCGCCTGACGTCAGCAGCTGCTTCACGATGGGTCGACTGGTCCCTCACCATTTTCTTCAAGATGGAGAGTTCTCGCCTAACTCTAGGACAATCCTTTGATGAGGCATCGTGGGGCCCTTGACAGTTCGGACACTTATAAGCTTTTGCCGGGCAGTTGCCTGCAGAGTGTTGTGCTGCACAGCGGGAACATATAGCAGACTTTCCACAGACGGCGCTCACGTGGCCGAATTTCTGACAGTTTCTGCACTGAAGCGGCTTGGGAACAAAGGGCCGGACAGCATGTCGAAAATGACCTACCTTCACATGCGATGGAAGGCAGTCACCTTTAAAGACAATTTTCACGCATCTGGAAGTTCCGAGACGGGCCACCTGTAGTATGTGGGTCCCATGATTGGCAGGCTTTATCAAAAGTGGTAAATCCTCGCCTGAAATGGCCGCATCAATGTCATATATGACGCCTGTAGTAGTCTCTTTTCCCATCGGGATGATGGTACGGACGTTCATGCCACCGAGAACAGTGACAGCTCGCAGAGAATCTAACGCCGACGCTTGGGCGACGTCTACCGCGACAATATTCTTCCGAGGGTTGACTCGTACGTCCTCAATGCCATTTGGCAACAGTCTCTCGAGTTCAACCGATGCAACTTGCCTGTTGAGGAACCTCATGTTGTCGGACGGTAGCACAGGTAAGAAAAGGATGGTGTACTTTGGCCAAAGTTCGCCAAAGTTCACCTAGAGAAAAATCTGGCGCCACAGTCTATGGGAGCTTTCTGACGAGAGCTGTGCCGTCAGGGGAATGAGGGTATATGGGTCTGCGAGGCTTCTGTTGGGTAATGTTGTACGAGGATTCGTCCAAAACTTGGATATGGCTAAGCATATAACGCGTCATTAAACATAAAATCTCATAAAACGTATTCATTCACTCATATTGCATCTTTCAATAAAGTTTACACACCGACATTGCACAATCAAGCCAAGTAAATCAAGAATAGTAAACAAACTGTTACAAAGCGACCGCGAATATTGTCGTATTTTTTCCAGCTTTAACTACCCACGGATAATTTTTACGTTTCATATAACTGTACATCCAGTCAAAGGTCCTCCTTCTTATAAAAAGCCTGTCTTTGTGGGATAATAAAGCTAAAACAGCTGTTTAATGGTGTTGTAATAGAAAATCCATAACGTGACAGAGGGAACGGTGCTAGCCAGGCTCATCTTCAAGGTGTACTAGATCTCCGAAAACGATGCCAATCCGAAGTCACCATCTACCGGCATTCCCATGGATACAACCGCGCAGGAGCGCCACATTGCCCTCTGAGTAAAAATATAGTAACTATATGGGGGACAGCAATGTATGTATGTATGTATGTATGTATGTATGTATGTATGTATGTATGTATGTGTGTATGTATGTATGTATGTATGTATGTATGTATGTATGTATGTATGTATGTATGTATGTATGTATGTATGTGTGTGTGTGTGTGTGTGTATGTATGTATATATGTATGTATGTATGTATGTATGTATGTATGTATGTATGTATGTATGTATGTATGTATGTATGTATGTACGTACGTACGTACGTACGCGCGCGCGCGCGCGCGTGTGTGTGTGTGTGTGTGTGTGTGTGTGTGTGTGTGTGTGTGTGTGTGTGTGTGTGTGCGCGTGCGTGCGTGTGTGTGTGTGTGTGTGTGCGTGTGCGTGTGCGTGTGTGTGTGTGTGTGTGTGTGTGTGTGTGTGTGTGTGTGTGTGTGTGTGTGTGTGTGTGTGTGTGTGTGTTGTGTGAAGTCTGGGAACCAAATGGAACGGGGGCGTACAAGGACATTGCGCGAGCATGACGAACGAACAGCTTGCACAGTTGACAGAGAAACTTCAAAATATCTACTCCTTGTGCATGTAACTAAGCTACGTCGTTTTTCCTATAATAGCTTTGCAAGCATAATATGCAAGCATTCCATATACATGACTATGTCAATACTTCCCACTTTAAGACAAATTTTAGCTGTGCATTGCTATTTACAGTAAATGTGGAAGAAAATAAGCCATCAGGCGATTAACATTGCAGAAAACTAGAACGTGATATGTGAATACTCGTCCAAATAAAAAGCACTTCACTTTCGTATACGCCTCATCAACCAAGAAACTTAGATTATCCTGTACACCGCAGTTCGAAAAAAGTAAGCCAAAATTCATGTTTACTTGAAAGTTTCATAGTCACAAGAGAAACGAGTCTTTAAGGCACTCTCCTAACAGCAAAGTGACAAGGCACTTAAAGAAATTATGCGTGATTTTATTTCTCGCGAATGCGATTACATGTTATTGATATATGCAGCCTATGGGAAATGTAAGTTCTGTTGTCAAACCCAGGATAAAAGATTAAAGGCGTCATTCTGTCTCCATAAATTCGCTGCGAAAACCTGCGTGAGTACGCAGGATAATGATAATTTCGTTTTGTTCTAATTCCAAGGCCATCAACTATTCTCCAAAGCGTTACTCGTACGGCGGGTGATGGAGAGTGCGCCCCGAAAGCGCGCCGAGGCAGGAATCGCTACGTAGATGTTCCTTAACGCAGTAAAAGAAAGCTCGGCGCACAACTCCAAGAACCCTGATTGCCTAACTCGCAGGCAATCAAGCGGATAAAGGCGTAAACTCGATTTTCACAGAGCTGCCGTGGCTGCTGCTTCTTACACGTTCTTGGAATTCCGCGTCCATGCGTTTAACGATTTCATTCAGTCTCGCACTAAAGACGCCGGTGACCCAAAATGCCAGAATCGAAGTGCGCTGGATCGGAAAGAATGCTAGGGTTCGCATTTCTGCGCTGTTTACTTTCAGAAGAGCGATCGCTTGCTCCTGAAAGCATTCTTCCCCGAGGAACGTTACCTAATTGCTTCTTTATCAGTGTATCCGCGGTTAATGTATCGACTGGTGCCCGGCTATAAAGTTTGAATTCGCATGTGCGAGGAAAAGAAGGGCCGCGCAACGACCTGTTAGATCGGGGGCTTTAAATATTGAGCCCTATAAGCCCGAGGGCTTTTCTCTTCTTATCTTTTAATTTCTTTGTTCTTGTCTTCCCGTGTTTGATGTAGTTTTCTCGAGTGCAAGACAGATGGCAATCTGAAGCTGAAATCAGGAACAAAAGCTACATGCCCTACGCTTATGACCGTTATTTCACTAATGACCCCTTAAAACATTTCGTCACGAGTAGTAGAAGCACACTTGTTATGATTTCTTGTGTTACTTCTGCTTCATCCTTTTTTAAAGCAAGTTATCCAATGTTATTAAATGCTCAGCGTGAGACTAATTATCAGAGGGCTTAATGTTCTTGCACGGTCTCTTTAATCAGTATCTGTTTTTTTATCTGTAGAAGTCATATATTGTGCGTTTTATTACAAATGCTATTTGTTAATTTGAACAGCTGCACGCCCTGCGCTAGCAATATCTTCTGAACTACGTCTCTTCAAACAGTGTGGAAATGTGCTTGAGCGTAGCAGTTATAAAAGCGCTGACTAGTTTATTAAGAACATATATTAAAATATTCCGTACGAGAAAACCCTTACGAGAAAAATTCTGCTGCATCAACGTATGTTTGATAGTTTCTTACTCCGATAGCTTACGCAAGTACTCGAACTCTGATGCAAACCGCCATACTGATTACTCTATGAACTAGAAAGTGTCGACGTCTGCTCTAACGATTTTGCAACGAACGATAAAGCTTTTGCTCTCTTCATTCTTTCAGAAATAATTTCGATTAACAAGACGACGTAGAGGAGAAAAAAAATGATACTGTCGATTGAAAACCCAAACAAAATGTCGATTTGAAATGATATTGGGCAACCCTTTCCTGCAGTGGTGTCGGTGTAGAAACACGAGAGATTACTATTTTTCTGGGACATACTCACGTTAGCTACCTTGATTAGGTTTTTTTTCTCCTTTCCGTCCAAATCTCTTCTCCGCCTACCCACGTGCAAGGTAGAAAACCGGAATCTCGCATCGAATTGACCTTGCTGTCTCTACTCCCTCTCTTCTGATCGTTTTTTGGGAAAACAGTTGTCGTACTTACGAATATATACGCTGCATACGCATAGATGAGCCACCCCGAAGAAATAGAACAAGGCCTTGAGGAATACAAGGGCTTCAGGTTACAGTAAAGCGTTTATTACTGTGACAACCTCGCTGTACCAAGGCACTACATGTACTGAGCATGCGCTTCTGTTTATCACATTGTCACTAACCAAGACGAAATGGTTTCGTGACTGCATATGCTGTCGTTTGAAGTAAGCTGACAGAATAGACCGATTTCACGACGAGTTGCGCTACACCAGCGCTGCCGCAAAGCATGATCGTAGTGGTAGACCTTAGCGGGCGGAAGGGCAACTGTGCGGTAAGGATCGCGTTGTGTTTGTGTCATGAAAAGGGCGCTTACCCTTGGTAGGTATAAATGCGAGAATAAAGGTATTCAATTAATAGGAGTGGGGTTGAGCCGATGCACATCCCGACGTTTCCGTAAAATACATTGCAAAAATCTGCCATTGGCATTCCCCTCTAAGTTTCCTTCTGCAAATTAAAGCGGGAAAGCGCCAACAATTACTGCCATGGCGCTGGAAGGGCTCCTCCGTATGCGCTTCGGATGTTGTAAAATTTGTGAAGTGAATTATGGAAAACTTGGGGTTTTTTTTGAAGACCTTATTGACCGCTTGTGCTACAGGCACTGCACAGTCACTGTTCAGTTGCTACAAATATACTCCACTGCCACGGCGGCAAGAAGCATTTGCTTGCTCTCTTTTTGTGTGTTTTCAGTGCTGAGCAAACTTTTTTGCCTCGTTAGCGCATCAAGGTGCAGATTCTGTAACTTTATCACATCTCGCGTCTGCTGAAAACAAACGGCGCCCTTGGTTATAGGAACCTAGGAAGTGACTTTCGTTTTGCATAAACGATGGCTGCTTTTGGCACGCGATTCGAAGATTAGGAAGCATTGAAGTTGTTTTGTGCATTCGACTCGTGGTGCTTTTATTTTGTGTACTTCAGCAAGTTGATGACTGATGTTAAATGGCTAAGGTTCATTACATCCAAAAACCTTCTTCTTGGTCAATTAGTTTGATTGCAGTGTTTCTACTGTTATCTCACTTCTTTTCTTTTCTTTTTTTGTTATAAAGACATGGTTGGGCTATCACATCGTAACAACAAATCTATGACGTTGCAAACTAGTAGAATGTTGCATGGAAACTACTTGAACACGTCTTATCTTCTCAAATCTTGCAGTACATGGCTAGCATCCCCATTCTATTTGCAAACCAGCCTGGTTTTCAACAAGGCCGGTCATGTGAATCCCAGCTCCTTGAACTAACTACAGACATTCACGTCAACCTTTACGAACTTACACAAACTGACGCCATATTTATAGATTTTGCTAAAGCCTTTGACCGTGTGCCTCATAACCGCCTCATATATAAAATGAAGCTGTTTAAAGCTAAAGATAAAGTAATAAACTGGGTTAAAGAATATTCAAGTAACAGACGACAAGCTGTCGTAATTAATAATGTCCGTTCGTCATTTCAACCAGTTCAGTCCGGTGTGCCGGTGGACGCACTCTATTTTTAATTTATATAAATGATATTCATCAGGAACTCAGAAACCCGGTTATATGCCGACGACTGTGTTTTGTATCGGTCGTTAAAATGCAAAGCTGTCTGTGTTAAATTACAAAATGACTTGAACAGGACTGAAAGATGGTGCTCAGACTTCCAAGTGAGCGTAAATACCTCAAAAACTAAACTTATGAGATTTACTACTTGCAGTGAAATTACGAAACACACATACTTTCTTAATGGTGAAGCTCTAGAAACTGCAGAGTCATTTAAACATCTAGGTGTTCATCTTTCTCCGACTTTGTATTGGCATAATCATGTGGGTTGTAGTGTTTCCGCTGCATGCAAAACTCTTGGCTTCATTCGTCGTACGCTTCGTCAGGCTAATAGTGTTACCAAGCTTCTTGCATATACCACCATACTTCGTTCAAAGCTTGAGTATACCTCATTTATATGGAACCCGCACCAAACGCATCTTATTCCCAAATTACAATCTTTTCAAAAGAAGGCAGCGCGATTTATTACAGGTAATTATTCACAACATTCAAGCATCACCAAAATAAAACATGACCTAGGACTCATCCCATTGCAGACTAGAAGAAAGATATCTCGGTTAACTTTCTTCCATCAGCTTTTTCATAACCCAAATATCTTCTCTCAGGCACACATCTTACCAGCCAAAAGGAAATTCCCACGAATTGATCAGGAATTTAAGGTCGAACAACCATTTGCACGTACTAAACTATTGCAGTTTTCATGTCTGCACTTAGCCATTTCGGAATGGAATCATCTCCGAAGTAATATAGCCGAAATAACTGACCATATTATATTCAAACAAGCACTTAATGAAAGATTCAGTAATTACCATTTCTTCTTGCATTTCTTTAGATGTCAGAGGATGTATTAATATTATTTATATAATGTAAGAATTATTGGCGTATGATGTTGTCGAATCAGAAGAGATGTGAAGCTTGCATAGCATGTACGACTTCATATAAGAATATTCGACTTACATGCACGTTGCCTTATACCTTTCTATATCAATTTTTATTCTCCCCCCCCCCCCCCCCTATGTAATGCCCAAGCTGGGCCTTTAGGGTAAAGAAATGAAAAAAAAAGTTATTCTGTCCTTGCGCAGGCAATATGCAAAGCTGCGTTTAAAATCTGGCAAAGAAAAGTTCTACGAACTCTCGCACTATATAGCATAAAATGTAAGGGACAGTTTTTCAGCAAGCTATCCTTAACTGCAATGCCTGCTGTTTAAATAGGCATGCTTTATACGGAACAATACATATCGTTGCACTGGTACGGAGCCCTAAGAAAAATACAAATCTAGAACTTTTACAGCTTGAAAGTTTCTTCGAGTGAAGTCACTTGCACCAGCTCTTGTTATTCATTGCATTCTTTGCTAATTGAACACAAATTGCAAAATTTTGGAAGAGGCAAAATGACGTGGAGGCGTGCGTGTAACATGTTCTGCAAGTCATTCACTAATGTGCGGTCTGAAATTATATATATATATATATATATATATATATATATATATATATATATATATATATATATATATATACAATCCGTAAGCTGATTCTGAAACTACATGCCTTTGTAAAGACGCTCGTGTGTGATCTCCTAGATAACTTCCATGTTGAATAAGTGTTCTGCGATGAACTGCACGACTAATTAGGGACGTTCGGAGATTACGGCTAGTAAACGGCGCTAAACAACAGAATGAAGAGAGGGGCACAGACCGCAATGCTGACTAACAACCAAGTGCATTTATTATTCCAGTCAGCATATATATATATGCTTTTCTACCGCCATCTCAAAGCACAAAAGCAACAGACATTCAGCCTAGTCAGCGCTGTGGTCTGTGTCCATCTCTTCGTCCTGCTGTTTAGCGCTGTTTACTACTCGTAATCAGGAACCAACCAGCCCAAATGCGTACTCTTCCGCAGTTCGCAGATTGTTTCCTCTGTCCGCAAAAAGCACTGACCATAATTATTTCCCAATGATCTGTTCGTGAAGCGTAGTTGCTAAGAAAAGTTGAGCAATCAGGCATACTCTATTCCTTCGATATTAACCTTCCTAAAGGGGTTCAGGAACTGTACTTCTGTTTCTTATAATATGTGGCGGACGTCTCACGCACGCAACAATTCTTCGTGTCTGGCTGGTTAATCTTTCAAATTGCCTCTGCACAAATTGACCGCATAACTCGCCTTCACTGTTGTGGTGTGAACGCTCACATTCCAGAATAAATTGGTGAACATAATACGTCGGTATCGTAGCCCTGACAACGTGATATCTTATTTTATTCATGCTGCATACACACTGTATACACTGTCGTATTTTTCATATGGCAGAAAGGTTTGCCAGAGTTGAGATTAAGGTGAAGTTACGATATATAACGAAATCTTCTGTGTGCAACATTTACTGCTAGGAGTGGGTAAATAAATGTATTTGTAAAGATAAATATGAACAGCAGTCCCTGCAATGACTCCTGCGGTGATTAAGACAATAAACAAGTGCATTTGCGTGTTCTTTATTCGTTATGTTCTGCGGAATTATCTCTGACCTAAATTGCAGGATGCCTTACGTGCACAGATTTGGCCAAATATATGAGCAAGCCAAACCCAAGTGAGCTTATCGCGGAACCGCATTCATACAGCACACCTTTTCGTCCAGGTAACAATTAGGCGTGCTGTTGCAAGCGACCTTGAAACTTGTCGAGGTTATTCATATTGAATGCGTATTGAATGAAATTTCATAAGGTCCGCAGTGATTGTCGATTTCATTGTTAGGCGGGCGAGTTCGAAGAAATCCAGCAACGTCCAATTCCACACTTGGTTACACAAGCGCTTCCCACCCCGGTTTGCCGTTTAATCTGCTAAGACGACAAACGCCAGAAGCCTTTCGCGGCAGAGGTGCTGTGGTAAAGCTTGCTGTTAAGTCGTGCTTCGCCATCTCTCGCGCCCTTTTCCCTTCGCAGCACATCGATATTACACGTGGCCGCACAGAGGGGCATGGACTCACACCGATGAGAAAGGGTTTGTCGCGGAACCAGCTGCTCCAGTGTCCGGCGCAATCAACAATGGCACGCGAATAAGAGTGTGCGTGTTAATTAGAAACTTTGTGCGGGAGTGTGCGGGCGAGAACGGTGTTTATGTTCACCTGACTGCCTCCGGCAGCTAAAGGGAAGGCGTGCGCAATACGTCCGGGAGGGTTCTTGGCATGGAAAAATATCCGCCCAGCACCGTCTTGTTTTAATTAGCTAACTTAGAAAGAGCGCGCGGCTAATCGCGGTAAGCGTGCGAGCGCATTTCGTAAAGAGCGTCGTCGAGCCTCTTGCGAAAAAATGAGACAGACACGCAACCCCATTTGGCACAGTTCACCGCCTGCTGAGAAGCAGCCTTAAGCAGAAGCAAGAGTGAAGCGCATTATCGTTTTTTTTTTTCTTCGTTGTCACCGAGCGAGCGGATAAGTGCCACTTCTGGGCTCGATAAAGATGTTTATAAATGAATAGTAAAGAAGGCCCGGGGCTGAAGAAAGCCTCAAACTTTCGCTGTACAATAAACTAAAAAGATCTTGGGGTGCCTTGAAGCGGTAAGAAAGTAGGGTGTGGCGCGTTTTGGTTGAAGCTGGAGAACCCAATTACGAGAAGCTTCGCTAATTTGAGCTCGTATTTCTCGCAATTATATAACGGTATGATGATTACGACATCCACACAGAAAAATCGTGACCATGTTTTCCTAAAGGGAGTGCAAGGCCGCAAACACCCTTCGCATGCTCTCCTGACAGAATATAGTTCGTCCTGAACCAACTTTCCTTAAAGCCTCAAAAACGCCTTGGAACGAGTATGGTGCCTCCCAGAAATGTATTACCTAAATAACATGTCAGAAAGACATAGTACCAATGTAGATACTATGAGCGCGATACCTACCTCATTCCTCCTCAACGTCCTTCGTTGAGTAGGAGCGGGGTGGTTTCGGGGATGGGGGTGCATCGTGCGGTTACGTCACTTGGCTTCAAATGTTGTGTTTCTTCTTTCAGTAAAACTTGACGGGCGCTGCATGCAACGTATACTTCCAGTAGCTATTAATATAGTATCGTTGGTCTTATCACTTTGATGTGTTACAGTATGACATGTTGCACCCGCGGTGGCTGTACGTGGTACCTGCGCTATGCAAGAGACGCAGCTACGCGAAACTATAGTGCGCGACGTTTCCTATATATATTTGCACCACAGGGCTGGAGTGCACGCTCGGTGCCATGTGCTCCCGTCTTGCCACCCTCCATGGTGCGTAGCGGCTTTGTTCTGCAGGGACTGTAGCCGAATCCAGGTTGCTCATATTGGAGCCATATCAATAACTCAATACGAAGCAATTTCTACCAAGGCGTCAAGCCAGCTGGGAGCCAGCGGGAGTAAGCGAACGCTGGCGCCTATCCCTTGCTAGCATGTACACGCTAGCGCGTGTTCACGTTAACCGCCTTTCTTCGCGAGGAGCTGCAGGCGTAGCGCACGTGTGGTCTTGGCTTAAGTTTCGCGTGATTTGAGGCTTTGGTGAGGGTACAAGGCTAATCAAAATTACCGAAACCGGACGCCTACCACAGCGATGAGCATTGTGGCCAAAGCTTCATTCCTATGTGGGTGGGCGCGGTGGAGCGTAATGGAATGGCAGGCGGCTTCTTACGTAAGTGCATAATTATTGTCGAAATACAGAACGCACATTTTCGCTTACTTAAGCGTGCTTAGTTAACTGCGTCAATTAATGCACAAAGTAAGAGTAGGAAGAAGTGCACTCATCCAAACCCCCCTCTTGAATTATGTCAGCTATCAGCCAACAGCAGCTGTGTATGGGAATCTTGCATTGCATATGACGAACTATAGAAGTCAGCGGCAGATTTGAGGAGGGTTAGGAAAATGTCTGTGTTCGAAAAAAGGGTGTTGAGAAAAAGGGAACTACGTGTGCCGCTCACGACTGCAAAATTTGGCTGAGATGTTGACAGCAGCATATGATTACTCGCGAACTGTGTTTTTTCGCCGAGCCTGAAGGGTGGTTCAGAGCGTGCAAAAACCTGCTGAATTCAATTCAAAAAAAAAAAAAAAAACGTAGTTTGTTTACTACAGTTAGTACTCAGCATGGCATATGGGCGGTGCTAAACGACTATAACTGAGCGGCAACAAAACACTCAGCCACGTTTTTCGTCGTCTAGACATGTGCATAGCGTCTACAGAGTCTGTTCATTACGTGATACAGCAGAATTGTTCCGCATGAACAAACCACGGTTTAAATGACGCGTAGCATATAGAACACAATATCCAACCTAATGACACCGAGACAATGCAAATGGACGAGAGAGTAGTAACGTGGCATCCTTCATTGCGCGGATGGCACCATATGACTTCGGTTACTACTCTTAACTCGTGTTACATTGCACTAAATTAGCAAAAGAGTCAAACCGAAAAGCCATGTCGCCGATCCAATGTCGCTTCGTTGAAACGCCTGAATGGAGCCGGTTGCGGATTCAATTCCAGCGGCGCTGGAGTGTTTGCTTATCTCATTTGCGCAGATCCTGCCCAGACACTAAAGCGATATTCGTTCTGCCGATAGCACGTGATTTATGGACCCGACAGTGTGACTGCGTGGTTGGGCGGCCGCTCTGTGCGTGTTCGGTTAGCGAGGGAAACAAAAAATGAATTGCCTTGAATGAGGCCTTGGATAATCAGCGATGCGCGAGCCCGTCAGTCCTAACAATGAAGTGGAAGGAAAGAAGGACGCATTAATAATTCTTATTTGAGAGCTGGTACTCGAACCGTTCTATGCCGTAGTGCCTTCTGTCAAGGTAAAACAAAGCAATAAAAAAAAAGCAGGCACACGAGCGTGCGGGCGTCAATGCTATATGTCTTTTGCAAATTATTGATAGACAGGACGTCCCAACTGTCAACGAGAGTGAAATGATTTGCAACGCATTATTCTGGCCAGGTAATTTTTTTTGCGCATTGATTGAGACTATTTACGACTTTTTAATAATCTGCATGCATAAATGCCATTGGTTCGATAAAGTATTCTAACGGTGAAAAATGCACAGTTTCCTTCGAAATTGAGGTGAACCCTTTTTGAGGGCACGGGACGTTCGCGCCTTCGGTAGAGCAAATTTTTTCGTCTGGATTAAAAAGTTGCGTCTTTGGCAAAACAGCGAAAGATATTGCACGATCTCAAATTGGGGCTGCAACACCTTGTGCCGGGAAGCCAACTTTACTCATTGTGCTCCAGGGGCCTTCTGTTCGCCGGAAATTGCATGTTCATTTCGGCGATCTGCGACAATAACACACGACAGAGGAATGCGCGGCTCTTCTCAAGTCTTCTTTACTGAAGAAATATGCTGATCAAACATACATGCTACAATCGATGTAAAGCGAAACTTTAGGGACGCGGGTAAATAAGTGCTGTGCAACTAAATGCGATGCGTACACTTGTCTTCAATGTTATCCTATGCCACGTGTTATCGCAAGCAACGCTCACGTTTATGCGCCGCACTGGTCGCAATTTTAATGCCATGCAAAATTTATATTTATGCACTACAATCTTTCACAAGATATTCCGAAATGCGAAGAGCAGTTCATGTGAATGCACACAGTGAGACGTCAACACAGTGATGTCGCGAGTACGAGGATGCCTGATGGTTGTCAAGAGAAGGATGCTGAGAAGAGGTGTTTACGAAGGAAAGCACGGCGTAATGTTAGTGGTAAGGTCCACTATTATTCGCCGGTTTCATTCCTGCATCTTTGCCTTAATGAGAAGGGACGCCAGGCTATCTTTCGATGACTACCGAGCCACTAAGATATTATCGGCGATGAACGTGCCCTTGAAGCTGCTCGACTGGTATTAATCGGCATGTATTAATCACGTTTTAAGAGAAAGGACGCTGCAGGAAAACTCCGCGTGTTCGTACCCGCCAATACACAATATCTGATTAGAATAAGAGAGAGAGAGCGAGAGAACCGAAAAGAGAAAGGTAGGGATGTTAACCAAGGACTTGCCCGGTTGGGTATACCCTATACTTGGGTAGGGGGAAAGGGAAGAATAGATAAGAAGTAGAGAGAAGAAAAATAATTAAAAGTCAGTCATTCGCAGAGTCATGCGCAGAGGAATGTCTGCTGTCACAAGCGCTCGTACAGACCAGTACCGTTCCAGGAGTACAGAAGAGCTTTTGTGGCCTTTCTCATGCAAGAATGCATGCGCCATGGGCCCAGGATCTTTTCCTCCGAGAGAAGTCTATTATTTAATAGGCTGAGTTTAGCTTGTAGAGTACGTTGTTGAGCGTCGAAGGATGGACAGTGACACAGAAGATGCTCTAGATTCTCATTACACTAGCACAAATTGCGCGCCGCACTGTTGGTCATTTTTATTAGGAATGAATAGGCATTTCTAAAAGGAGCGCCCAAACACACGCGACGCAGTAAAGTTGTTTCGCAACGGGAGAGTCCAGGTGGCAGGCGAAATCACAAGTTAGGCTCGACAGAGTGCAAGCGGCGTCAGTTGGTGAAACCCGGTGAATTCCATCGTAGAAGTGTGATGTGGCGAGCAAGTCATTGAAGTTTACAGAATTCGAGTTGATCACAATAAACCTCAGCTAACATATACCAGAAAAGGCCTGTACATTTACTGGATCCTACCTCACGTTTTCGATTTCTGTCGAGACTGCCCTGAATAGACGCGACCGTTTAGACGTGACTTTCAGCGACGCCTGCACGTTCCCCATAGGGATGGCCGACACTGAAGCATCTGACCATAGCGGCGACGCGTAAGTCATCTGTCATGTCCTGTGCCACGGCCCGTGCTACTGCGTGCAGAGACGCCATAGGCTTTGTTGCACTCAACTACCTGAACGACCCGGCGTATGTCGAAATGAAGAATACAACATCCACGGGACCCATCCTCGTATCAGGAGTCTGCGCAACCTAAGCCTGACCTCTAACCTGAACCTAAACCTAACCTAAACATAACCACTAAGCCTGGCGACGCAGAATCAAATTCCGGCCGCGGCGGCCCCGTTTCGATGTGGGCGAAGTGCAAGAATGCCGGTGTACCATGCATTGGGTGCAGGTTAACGAACCTCAGGTGGTCAAAATTATTCCACAGTCACCCACTTCGACGTGCTTCATAATGAGTTTGTGTTTTTGGTGCGTAAAACCATATAATAAAAAAATCTTAAATACTGCGCTCTTTTTCAGTCCACAGGCCTGGGCAAGCGTCTACAATGAGAATGCCTTCCTTTCCTTTTTAATTTTTTTCCTCCTTATTACTCATTTGTTGTCAACCGCGTGTATTGTAACAAACGGAAAATATCATCTGTTTAGCCTCTCTAAACCTCCTCTCTCTCTCTCTCTCGATTGTATAGCATCCCACCTTACGCTTTTACGTTGTTTCGTGGCACACCAAACCTCCAATACAGGCAAATCACACTAATTTTGTATTCCGATGGTGCAAGCTATCAATCCAGATTGAGTCAATGTTTTCTTTTAATGTCCTTTTAGCAGCCGAAACAAAGAGGCTGCCACCAATCGAAGGAAAATGTATATGGACGAAGTTCGCACCTCTTTGTTAATGTACGGCGTGGGGAACTTGATACGAGCACCAGTGTACGTGCTCCACCGACAGCCATTAAGTTTTCGAAGCACGCTTGGAGTCTTCATTCCGTTATACGTCTTCGTTCGACGAAGCCGCGGAGGAAATTGGATCTCCTGGTGACTGCAGCCCCCCCGCCCTCTCCCTTACTCCTTCGAACCCCTACCCCTTACTCCAATCAGGGTTTAACGGAAGTCAGTGCGTTTCTCTCTATAGTTGCACGTGTTCTCCAGGGAGGAAATGCTCGGCGATTAGCGGAGAAATAATAAGTATTTAATCGATGCCTACGTCGCTGAAAGAAGGATTTTCCGTTTTTCAATGTCCCTTCCTACATATGTAATTTTAGTGTAGCGCTCGCAACAACCCGGGAGCGCTTAAATAAGCTAGCCCAGTGCGTTTCCTTGTTATTTATTTTTATTTTTTATGTAGTAGAAAAGAGTCGTGCACGCAGCAAGAGCTCGCAAGGGCTCACTAAGGGATGTAACCACTACCGCTGGCAGACATAAAAAAGTGTGACAAGGGATGATTTCGTATACGGTACTGTTAATATGCTATTTCTAATTCACGTACGTAAATGGCCATAGATGATGGCATGGTGTAACTAAGCAATGCGCTCCAGCAAGAAATGTTTGGGGGCAATTTTGAAGAAGATATTGTAACGATGTTAGTAAAACAAGGATATTTATTAAAGGCGAACTTGTGCCCACAAGTAAAAGTCACTGCGGTCGTGCAGGAATCGGCGGCAGTCGCGTTCTCAAAACTGGGCTCGAACCTTCTTCCTCTTCTCCTCGCGTGACACCTCGTGCGCATGGCGCATGCGAGCCGTGTCCAACTGGCTGCCCGTGCCACGAAGATCGCTGCCTGTTGTTGCTGAACAACACCACTGTACGGCGTGCACAGTGCCCAATGCAAAGACTTGAATGTCACCAAGTTTGTCGTGGCATTATTGGATTATCTCCCGAAGACCACCGAAAAAAAATAGTCACCGTATAGTTAACTCAACCGGTGCAGTGTGGCTGGTATTTAAAGCCCGCCAAACCGTCACCGACCATGCCCACGACGTCTTCTCAATAAATAATTCGGCCTCATTTACTGCGGAAATGACAATAATCTCTCCCTCTAGGTGGCCTTGAAAAACCTGGATTAACGCTGCATATGCCGCTATCATCGCATTCAAGTGCTGCGAAGACTATGAAGTTGTTAAGATGCCATCAACTTTTCAGCATGAACATAAGCCTGCACGCAGGTTGAACCTGCATCCAGAGTAAGCCTGCGCACAATACATGCTGCATGTGGGTCTTGGCACCGCACACAGTATGGCTGTTCATTTCGAGCATGTCCCGAGCTCTTGAAAATACCGGTATTTCAAAATTCTGGCGCTTCGGTGGCGCGCTTTGCGCAAGCGACCATTTCTTTCACTTCTCACATGGCGCCGCCGCAGTTCATTCCTAAAAACTCTGTCCCGTCGCTGTCTCATATTTTCGCCTTTCTGTCTACATTAACGGCAATAAATTATGAACCCTTCTCTGAATCCAATACCTGTCAAGTGTTCGCCCACCGTGCTAAAGCCTCTCTCTTGGTGTGCACTTGCAAGCCGAACGACTTCCTTTTTCTGCTTCGACGGAATCTTGGGCCACCGTGTCACCTTCATCACTTCCTAGTGTTTTGTTGTTATTTTTTGTTGGAAGCGTATGAAACGGCCAACGCATGCGTTCGGTCTTTTGTGCTTGCTTCATGGCCTATAAACGTCAAAGCTCGTCAGGAAGTTCCGTGGCGTGAGCTATAATCTGGCACCGGCAGAGTCAGGTTCTCCTAAATTTGATTTTCCGGAGAGGCATGCGAGCCCGATAAAGTGTGCATCCGGATCGCACATTTTGCTTCGAGTGCGTGGTCGAGGTGCACTCTGGCGAACAACGTAGAAAGCTGAACTAATTTGTTTTGTTTGCCTAAACTGTCATCGCATTCATTGTAAATTTACTCCTTGCCAAGTTGAGGCGATGGTGCGATGGTATACAAATGCTGCGTATTTTTTTCCCTCCTATAAACTTTTGCGGCGTTCTTCATTACGCATCTCGTGAAACACGCTGGAGAGAAACGAAGCCGTCATGAGCTCGAAAATGAAAGTGACTGTTATCCGCTTGAAGCCGCAAATCCCGCGCTATTGTTCTCTGACATTTTTCCTTGATTTATAACACAGCAGCAACAATTAACGCTTTAGGAAACCTTGTCCACAGTGGTGCAAATTTA
The DNA here is from genome assembly GCF_023375885.2 of Dermacentor andersoni. NCBI lineage: Eukaryota > Metazoa > Arthropoda > Arachnida > Ixodida > Ixodidae > Dermacentor > Dermacentor andersoni. The sequence continues at coordinate 157,259,530 of NC_092818.1, read as the reverse complement.
CCGGACTCATTCGAATGAATGTGCACCTGAAGATACCAAACAATGTTAAAAATCAAAGCGTAGGGAGCTAAACTTTTCGTTTTGCTTTGATCTAAAAGAAAATGGTCAACTTTTTGACTTCGGAGAAAGTTGGGACGTTTGTCGGCAGCGGGCGCGTTTTATTATATATCTAAGCAAGTTGCAATAAATCCACGACTTCAATTTGTCAATATCAAAAATCTCATTAATTTTGTAGTTTATGTCTTGAACAGCCTGTATATGATCTTTGGCACTTTCATTTTAAATTGTTACCGGAGACCAGAAAAACCTCACCATGATGTCACACGACCACATATAGCGTCTCATTATTTTCTCTTGGCGCAGAAAAATGAGCGCAATGTAGAGTCTTCTTTTGTGGTTGGGACAGACAGTCTCTCTTTCCTCTGATAAATTTGAACTACACTTATTAAAATTACCAAATAATGACCACACATTTCTACGATAGTTCTTGCAGTTAGGATAGCAATTACACTTGCAGTTTCAAGCAAACAGTATATTTCGCTTCGTGTTGTCCGACAATTTTTGCCGTTTGGTGACGTCCACCGGATCGACATCTGAGTAAAGGACATTGAAGAGGAAGTTATAAGTAACCTGTTGTAAGGAGGAGCGTAAATGGCGTAATACAAAAAATAAGTGAACCGAGGCCTTTTCATTTGAAGATCTCGGTATGATGACGCATTATGTTTTACGACGCTTTCGCTAACGCGCGCTTACTAAACGTACAGGTGATTACGTCAATTCTCGCTGGGCCTGCTGCCATATTCGGCTGCTTTATTTGTTCTAATCACGTGTTGTTGTTCTAAGTTGTGCACTAAAAACAAATATTTGCTCCGAATGCGTTTAGCCAAGTTCACCACTATGAAGTGAAGTATTCTCGCATTCTTCTTCCCACAAATGGGATTAAAAATGGTGCGGCAAACGTTCGGAATCGGCCATGTGATTTTTGAGGCTATTCTACGTCGCTGGTCGAAATTTTGTTTGATAGCAAAATTTTGCTATAGAGTGTCGACACCAATTTTGTTGCCGTGAAGCTTGTTAGGCGAGGCAGGAACACTTTATTTGCTTGCACGAAATACAAACAACAAACTAACTATTATAAAAAGCCAATAAACACTGACGCCAAGGACAATTTAAGGGAAATTACTTGTGCTTAACAAATAAATTAATGGAAATGAAAGTGGATGAAAAAACAACTTGCCACCTGTGGGGAACGATCACACAACCTTCGCATGGTGAAATCGGGTTCCTCGGTTAACCCCTTTCCTTCTCGCTTAAACTAACTATTATGGCATTTTGGAGAGCTTGTTCACAATGTCGACGAAAAGTTACGACCCTGACTTAGGTGACAATCATTTAGCAAAAATCATGAGCCATTCCACTCTGTGAAGGTGACTGACCAGCGAAGCTGTTTAGCACACCACACGGAGGCCACACATAATTTTGAACAAAGGTACAAACTCATTTATTGTGTTGATGGGTGTTCATCGTGACGAAAAGTACGCACAGTCATTTATTGTCTTGATTGGTGGTCATTATTTCACTTGCAACTGCAATCACATTCTCTGATAATGATAAATCAATGCACGTACGCCAATGCGTGGTCGGTTTGGCCAGATCGGTGTGACATCGCAAGCGATATGTACGCGTAAACCGCTCCCTTTTCGGTGCCGACACATCGCGCATTGAAATCACTGACAATGACAACAGGGGTATTGTCACCGCAGCTAATTCAGGCAAAGTAAGTAGCCATGAATATTACGGGACTATGAATCTTTCCATTTTATTTTTTGCTTGCTTACGGGGGTATGAGCCATTGCTCACGGGTGTATAAGTCAGTGATAATGACAGTTCTCGACATGCTGTTCTGTATGTTGCATGCGTGATTAGAAAGAATTTAAGCACTGTTCAGTTCCCTTTGCTGAGTGCTTGTAGCCTCTGCCCTATGGGGCTATGGGCCATTGCATTTTTTTGTTTTCTTACGAGAGCATGAATGCTTACGGGGGTATGATCCATTGATGATGATATTTTTTGTTCACGGAGAACAAAAATGCATGGAACGCTAGCCATATACAGCTTCACTGTGAAAAACTAAATTCGCTGGTAGCTTCAGAACGTTGACCAACATTATCTCCATTAAGGTGTTCTGGCCTGTCAGTACCACCTGAACAACTAGTCCACGTGGTGTTGAGTCGGCGCCACACTAAAGGAACAACGCTTTCTTTTTGTGGTACATTATGTACAAGTCTTAAAACTACCATGTCGGAGTGTTTGCGCTGCTGGCATTAATTTGCTTGTCCCTGAGATTGGCTAACTTGTTCTGCAGAGAAGCGTTGCTTTAAAAGCCTTAAGGCTCTCGGGAACCCTGAAATGCTCGCTGAGAAATAATTATTTGAAGCCACTGCAAGGACGGATGGAGTGAAGCAGGCGCGCACAAATGCGCAGGCGCAGACAGAGAGACGCATACAGACAGACGGACGGCGGTCGGACGGTTGGAAAGCGTTCAGACAGAAACCACTTAATTTAATCTTGCTCGCTCTAAATAAATATATCGCACCACCTTTACCACTTGCGACATAGCTGCAATGCACGCGAGTGGTAGAGACGAAGACGATTCCGCGAGTCGCGCTAGGACTCCCCGAACTCTTCCTCCACAGCCCCACTCGCCTGGCCGTCTCCTCTACAGCGGACGGTCATTTATCGAACGGGAATCAGCGCAGCAGCGGTGGCTCTCTCGACATCCCAATGGTTACGGCTGGTTTCCCCATTACGAAGCTTGCCGGAATGGGGCGCTCGTCTCGCCTTGTTGTTGATTTTTTTTTTTCGTAGTTTCTCTCCGCTGCTCGGTGTGATTGCTTTAATTGGCTGCGGCGTGGAGCCACACGCACTGGCCGTAATGTTTCGACGCCGATTCCGAGTGACGGTGCGTCCTAATTTCGTTAACGGTGGCACACCGAGGCTCCATGGCTTCGTCCGTAGGTGAACTATTGAGCGCCTTTCTTGTTCCTTCTTTCCCGCGGTGGATAAAACACAGGCCAGCACGCACTCGGATGTCGTATGTGCGGGCACGGGGCATCAGCTTAGTGTAAGAATTGCTTTTGCCGGAACTATAGCCGAATATATATCTGTTGACGTGTTTTCTACTGTCCGGCGAATTTGCTGGATATATATATATATATATATATATATATACATATATATATATATATATATATATATATATATATATATATATATATATATATATATATATATATATATATATATATATATATATATATATATATATATATATTACAGGTGTAGATTTAATATTATTTCTGCGAACACTCTGAACCAACAGTCGTAGCTTCTTGCCTTCAACAACCCGAGCTTGAGTCTGGCGCCCGAGCGATGGCAATTGCTCCAGTACTGCTTGCCGCTTTATCTTCACTACAATTTCTGCAGTGGTGAAGAAGAGCCATCCTGACGACCAAGACCAACACGCAGTTGATGCGTGACGCGCACTCGACGACCCAGTGCTGTCCGGGATATCTTGCAGCAAACTTTGGAGTGGCTCACGGAGAGTGGAATGGAAGTCAGAGAGGCGAGTGAACGGCGGAAGTTAGCGCCGACGAATCTTGGTCACGGCGATCCCTAAAGCAGGCACTGGTTCCCGGTCGTGAAGGAGCGGGCCAGCTGGCGGCACTCTGCAGAATGCCGAGCCACTTATGGAAGGGATGTGAATTCGGAAGCGTCCGGTTACCACCAGACGCTTCCGAAAGTCGCATTATTTTTTTTTCCTACGTGTTTCTATTCTTTGAACCATTTCACTGGCGGATCCTGTGATTCAGCGCTTCACTGATGCATATACAGGGTGTCCCGGCTAACTTTGGCCAGAGTTTAAAAATATGCGAATGCCACATAACTGGACAGAACAAAGTAAATGTTGTTTGCCGTTGCTTGGAGATACTGAAATTAATTTTTTCATTCCGCCTAACTATATAATTAGTCTTAATAAGTTAATCAACCTCTAAAGTATTACAGATACATTAAATGTGTGAATGAGGAAATTGTAAGCGGCATGAAAAACTCACGTTACAGCTTTCTGTTGCTCAATACGTTGCACAAAATTTTTTTTGAGAGCATGGAAGAAGCCCGCAAATGCATGCAAGATTGCCGCGCGACTGACCGCTCGAGGCACTTTGTGTGTATTCGCCCAAGACGTGGGCCGACCGCAAGGATAGTACGGATAGTACGCAAGGATAGTACGTGGGCCGACCGGAAGGATAGTACAACGCCGGGCCGACCCGCGGCCGAGCTGAAGCAGGCGTTAAGCACTCCCCATACGTGGGCCGATCCCGAAGATAGTGAAATGCCGCGCCGACCCGCGGCGCAGGTGCAGTTCGCTATACACAGCTTCGCTGGCCATCCTTCTAATTTACCAAATGATTTATGGCTACTTCTGACAAACTGTAATTATTTCCCGAGGACTAAAATTATTGGAACGTCACCGATAACCTTAGACGTAGAGGCTTCGTCACCGGGATCAATATGAGAATGTTTGGCCATTGCGACCTTCGCGGCGTATTAGTTGTAGAAACAGCGCCACGTCAAACCATGCATGAAAGCTTATAAGAACGTCTGTTAGTCAGGCTACCAGTACAGCGCTAGGCTGAGTTCAACATTCGTCATGATACTAAGAAATAATCGTGAAATAATTTAGGAGAACTCATGATACGGCGTTATTGTTCTCTACTGCAGCGGATTATATTGGAAGGCAAGAGGTTCTTATTAGGACGCCAGTTCCCGGATTCGCAACGGCAATTTGGATAGTTGAGTACAACAAGGTGTTCGGTGGTCAACGACGTTAGGGTTCAGCAGACATGTACATTAATTTCAGAGCAACAGTTTCAATACACTTTGTACGAAAACTGAAGAATCGTCAACGGCGGTAGGCAAAAATATTAATATATAACCAGCCAACAGCGACGAGAACAGAGGCCATGATAGCATGACGACGGCAGGATGACCAGACGACGATGCGACTACGGCGATGATGACGAGGGCGCGAGAAAGGACGACGGTGGTTACGGTTGCACCGTGCTGAAGACATGGTGACAAAGGCACGAAAACTACAAACCCAGCAATGAGGGCACGACGCCTTGCGCGTCGTGAACCCGCGATCGAATTCTCGATCACGAAAAAGAATGTTGACGAAAAAATTGTATACTCGCGAAAACTCAACATCAACTGGCGCGAAAATTGCGGGAGGTAATCTCAAGCGCTGTGAATGTAAAACAAGCACTATTCGTATCAGTCAAAGCGCATAGGAAAGAAACGCTGAACGCAGACACAAAAGCAAATAAACAAAGACAATCCACATTACTAAAGTTTGTAAAGATATCGAACGCCAGCGTGTCTATATATGGCCACCCTGTTTCTCTGAGCAAAGCAGATAATTGCTATCCCAGACTGCTCGCTTCCTCGCCCGTCAACATAATATTAAATCATGGGGAGAAGACAGGAATTCCTGTTTCCAACCCTCCGAGATTCCAGAGTGCCTCTTTTCGCCTGCTGTTTTGTTTTTTCGTCTTCATCTTCTTCCTCCTTTCTACTTTCATTTTTTTTTTTTGATAACGGCCACCCATCCACGCTCCCCCCGCCGACGTCGTTACCCGAAGACTTACGTCGCGCGCCAACCCCACCCAGTGCGGGTCCTACATCAAGTCGCGCGACTACCACATTTTCCGGCGACCGCGCGTTGCGGCTCTCTATTAGCCCGGCCCCATTTATAATGGCCATTCATTTACGCCGCCAGCGCCGACCCGGTATCTTTCGACGCCTTTCAACAAATAAAGCGCGAACGCGGGGGAGTTCCTTCCCACAGCGCAGCCCCACGACAGGGGACAAAGCAGGCGATAAGAACCAAGCGGTGAAGAAGAAAAAAAAAAGCGAGAAAGGCAAAACAAATGAGACATAGAAACGTGGGTAAGCATGGCAGGCACCACGAGGCGCAGCGTCGAATGGACCTTAAAACAAGGATCGGTGGCCACGCGGGTGTCGATATGGATGAGAGTGGAACGGTCTTGCAGTGCATTGCACGCATCGTACAAGAGCGCGCTCGCGTTCCTCTTCGAAGAGGTATGAGCCTTCGAGAAGAGGCTTTCGCAACTACTATACCCCGAACGCGAGCAGCCCTCTCCCGTGCCTCCGGTGCCCTTTAATGGCGTTGGCGGCGCGTTAGTTCCTTCAGGCGGCGGGAGCGAAGAAAAACGGGGGAAGGGGCCGGTCGGCAGGCCACTGCTGAAAGCTTTGGCGTGACAATGACGCATTGGAGGTCGCAAATGGCTATAGGAAAGGGGCCACGAGGGGAAGGCGATGTGCATTCCCCGCTATAGTGGCACGGCCGTTCGAGTTTGTTCGACACGGTGTGGAGGCAGCACTGCAAGCTCACCTGATCAGAGCTTTGAGCTAGAGGCCGCAAAGAGAGGTAGTGGTTGGCTACACAGCTAACGACAAAGAAGGAAAAAAAAATAATGCGCGAGTTATTTGTAACCTCCTTGAAAGGCTATCTTTGGGACTGACGGCTCTGCGCGAAGTCTTTTCGAAAGCCTCGCTGAGTGGCTTTCTTGCAAGTTAGCGGGTGCGTTTTTTCTTGTTGCTCCGATAAGAAGCTTTATTACACAACATATCAGAGACAGCGATTACGCAATACTGATGATGTATCAGCTATATCACTGCGAGGTGTGCCAGGTTCTCTAGCACTTACCCATGCTACAGCCACCAGCTCTCTTTCTCGATATTAGCCTTTCTATAGTTTTCTCCCTGGTGCGCCAGGGAGCATGTTTATTAATTGTGAAACGCAATAGGCACTGTTCTATTCAAAAGGTTTCAATGCATCTTATAAGGAGTCACTGTAGTTCACTGTAGTTCACTGTTGCGCAATTTTCTCCCATTACATGTGATCAGAGAAATGAAAACGGGGACTTATTTTGAGTCTGCCGAAATACTAGCATTATAGTTTCTTTTAGATCCCATCAAGTTGCATCACCTCCTTTGTATATGCACCAGTGTACAGGCTCTACACTGAAAATGGTTCACTTGCTGAAGGCCATATCTTTGGATTAAGCCCTACTTTTAGGATGAAGCTCCAACGTGAAAAATATCAAGGAAGCATCTTATGAAGTCTCCGAAACAAACGCTCATTGTTGACAATCCTTTCATTGCTACTTCAAGAAAAGGGATGGAATGCGCTTCGGTGGCAAGTCTAACTTCTCGTGAAATATTTTTCAGAATGACGCTTTGCGCTGCAGTCACACGCGGCAAGTAATGCTAGTACTTTCATTTCTGTTTGGTCTCGGAATGTTTATAATTAAGACGATATGTCTAAGCCTCACTGCGTTGCTAAAGTCTCACGCAGTAACGAACAAAGGACAAGACATTAAGCTTTGAACAGAAGTGTAAGTCGTGCTTGGTAATGTCCTGTGTTGCCAATTTCAAGCGCGTTCTTTCTTTTTTCTTCTGATTTACAATAGCGCATACGTTTCTTTATTCTCAGAAATGCCCATTTTTCTTCTTTATATTTTTTCAATCACTCAATCAATATTTATTTTTGACAAAATCAAATACAATATGGGTATAAGTACACATTCGGAGGTCCCGAAATCTTTTGAAGCGAGAGGCTCTATAAATTACAGAGCTTGCTCACTTTAGTTTGGTACCGAATATATGTGTTTTTTTCAAAAAGATATGTATAACTAAGACTTCCTGAAAAGGAGCGATGGAATTTGGCATCGACTGTGCGTCACATATTTAGTTGCCATTACTTACGTATCTGCAGTTAAGCTGCGCAACCTGCCCTACGGCTTGTGTTTTATGCCGTTTCCAGGCGCATTCATCTTTCGAGGTTCTGTATTACGAGAACTCGGGAAGAAGCAGCTCAGTATATATGCCATTGCTTAACTGCATGCTAAGAGAACTCATGTTACTCCGTCGTTCCCGAAAAACTGTTGCTGTGAGAAACTATTTGAAAACACGAAGTTAAAATAAAGAAGGAAGGAACACGCTAGCTACAGCGCTCCTAGAAGGTTGCCGTTTATTGCACAAGTCTAGAAGATTGCATAGATATTTCTTTCTCAGCGAAGAATCAAAATACCTTTGAAAGTATTCTTCCTTTCTCTCGCTTAGGCTCAAGTTTCCCTCCCACGCTCATTCATTTTTTTTTGCAGTTTCCAACCCGTTGTCGTACATTGCAAGATGGCAGTTTCGAGAAGTACGTCTGAGCACACGTATGCTATACGGCACCCTATTTGCGAAATTGAATAAGATTTATTTTGCTATAACTGAAGAATTACTTTTATTTTATCCTATGTTAAAAAACATTGCCTCTTCAACGCTAAAAAAAAAAAAAAAATGGCTGTCTTACTGAAAGGCATCCCAACTGGCCAATTCGATTTCCTGTTGTAACGACAAAGCCGATTTTGTCGCATAGCGACAGAACTTTCAGTTTTTTTTTTTTTTAGCGTTACGCCTGATTGTTGCGACATAAACACTCCTTGTGCGGCGACAAAAGAGGACAAGACTGTAACTTCAGACAGACCTGTCCATCGTGTTTTGTAATGGCCTGTGTTTCACATTTCAAGCATGTTCTTCCTTTTTTTCCTGATTGTCAAGCGCATACTTCCTTTCTTATTCTCAAAAGGGCATTTTTTCTCTTCTTTTTCAATTTTTGAAGCGGAAGGCTCTATAAATTGCCGAGCTTCCTCGCTGTCGTTTAGTACCCAATACAGGTTTTTTGAGAAAAAGTAATATGTAAGTATGGCATGTTCAAAAGGAGTGATGAAATTCGACATCGACTGTATGTCACATCCTCAAGAGAAACAAAAGATCCGAGAAGCCCAGCTGTTAAGATATTTAGATAGCCCAGCAAGGAAACTTAACGCCTTATTACCTTCTTTAGGAGACACTGATTTGATAAACGTGCCTTAAGTGCTCCAGTAAAAACTACAAGAGACGCTCAGGCAGGCCCATTGCTGGCCCAGATTTTACTAATTTAGTAATGCAATAACAACTGTCACTAATAAACTTGGCATAACGTCTTTAAATACTTTATTTTACCTGCTTGCCCTTTTATTGTGCCATAATTTCGTGCTAGAGATACGTGCCCTCGAAGAACGTAATGGCGTCATATTCGGAAGTCTGCGACAAAAGCACACTTCCAGTGAAACGCTGCGACGTCGAGGTCGATAAGGAAGCATGGAAGCTTCTATTCAGCCAGAGTTTTTCTCGCTGTAACTTCTTCACAGTTATGGTCCAACTTGGCACAAAAGCACCTCATGATTGCGAGTACATAATCTCAGTCGTGCGGTTAATCTCGCGCCCACTCACAAAGTACGCCGTGTTTCACACGTCGTGTTTTACGCTGCAGCACTGCATGGCGAACAGCGACTGATTGCAAATACAGCTTACATTTTTGCTTTCCTTCATCACGGACCTTTAATGAGACAGGTGCCTTGCGGTCTATCTTTGAACATCAAAATATGCTGTCACTTGGAGGTTTGAAAAGCGCGATGATTGCAACGGAAAACCACGTTTCCTATCTATTGCGAGGCGGGCTTAAGAATTTGGGCTGCCGGTTGTATATCTATGTGAATATTTCAGTATAATAAGCACCAGATAAAAATCATGCAAGAAAACCTCGCTTCGAGTTTCCTGCTTTTGCTATTTGGTCGGTATCAATCCACACAAAGTACCCGAGTGCAACACTAGCACTATCCGCTTTGATCCTGTAACGTCGAAAGCAAGGAACTTTGTTGTTCCGGTGCATACAACACTGCCAATTTATTTATTGTTAGACTTCTTGTTAAAGCGAGGCGTCAGAGGGCAGAAGGAGAAGTGCCTCCACGCTTCTTTTTTCCCGCGTAATCAGCGCAAAGAACCTCGGGGCTTACCGAAACAACCTTCGAAACACCTGCACTGTGAAGGAAATGAGGCGCGCCGAGCCCAGAGAAAGAGAGGACTCGCACTTGGAGACTTTCCGAAGCGCTTTACCCATTCCCACTTTTTCTTCCTCCTCGAATCCGGACGTATGGGAGAGGCAATGCTTGTCCGAGCGATGGTGGTACTAATCCTGGCTGGCCACTTCTTGATTGGACCGCCGCGCGCACCACGTGGGTGATTTCGCTAATGACGTATACACTTTCACTGATCGCCCGACCCGTCGCTCGACAGGCCGTAGCCGGGTCCTCCGTCCTACGACGCGAGCGCGTTGGTTGCACGAAGCGGATCGGCGAGCTATCGGGGGCAACGAAATTGCCGCGTCTCTGTGTGTGAGCCGAATTCCCAGCGCCGGATCATTGCCCTGCAAGGCAAGCAGATGCCGGCCGAAAGCGTTTCCACGGCTTCCCCTACAGGTTCAGCGATTTCCCGATGAGCCCGAGCTTCCGCGCCAGGTCACTAATAGGTCGACCCATCTGTGTAGTGTAACGAGCACCAATTGCGGAGGTGCGATAGGGGCTGGTGCGTTTGTCATCGTTCTTTTTGAGTGGGTGGCGACACCTGATACAAGACGATAACACACGGAAGAACTCTTTCTTGGCGCCTTTTCCTTGCCCCGTCGCCTTGAGCACAGAATGTCTGTGCAGGCGCTGTAACAACAAAAATGGCATAGGACATGTTGTTGCAGCTTGTCGTTACGATACAGCTTTCTGTTGCTCAATACGTGCTACATAAAAGTGTTTTGCCAAGCGTGAAAGAAGCACGCGGATACACGAAAAATTGCCGCACGACTGGCCGCTCGAGGCACTTTAGGAGCCGGGAGTCGTTGCCTCGGAGTCTGACGTCACACAGAGGGTCGCTCTCTAGCCTACGCCACCGGTGCGTCTCGTTAAGGGCCCACGTTACCGGGGCGTCACACGGAGGCTAAGCGGGCCCACGCCGTCGTCCGAGTTTCCTTGACGAGGGTTACTTCGTTAGTGAAGATTACGAGGTAGAGAGGATTAGGAATGGAACAGGGGGTTCATTTACATTGGATCAGCATCATCATCATCATCATCAGCCTGGTTACGCCCACTGCAGGGCAATGGCCTCTCCCATACTTCTCCAACTACCCCTGTCATGTACTAATTGTGACCATGTTGTCCCTGCAAACTTCTTAATCTCATCCGCCCACCTAACTTTCTGCCACCCCCTGCTACGCTTCCCTTCCCTTGGAATCCAGTCCGTAACCCTTAATGACCGTCGGTTATCTTCCCTCCTCATTACATGTCCTGCCCATGCCCATTTGGATACATTGGATAGACAAACTTATTTATATATAACAAGGGGTACTCGTACTGGCTGCAGCACGGAACGCAGTGCATCGTTCTCGTAGTATGAGCTACAGGTCGGCAGACGACATCTTTCTGGCGAGCACACATCGGAGCACTTCTGCAGTCCGCTTAAATCCCTTTTGTCCTCCCTAGATCCCTAGGGCAGGGAAATCTGCGCTCACACTTTCCTCCAACCGGAGCGTCCAATGCTGCCGAGGGCTACGCCATGACACCGAGGGTGCCTGGGGAATGCCCGACGATACCTCAGAGAGAAATGATGAGCAGTCATTTATGCAAGCGAATTGTTTGAGAAAGGACAGAAAATTTCTAATCCATGATAGTGTCAAAGAATCGATGTTTAACGCAGAGAGTTCGGAAATTAAACTACAATGTGGTACGCGATCAAATGCATTTGAAAAGTCAATGAAAACACAATCTGTCTGATGGTTATCGTTCGTATTAGATAAAACTTCATGAATAACATCTAAAAGTTGCCTATCGCATGACAGCCCTTTCTTAAATCCATCTTGATGAGGGTAAAAAGGCTGTTTTCTTCAACATGCTGCGCGACGTTTGGTGCAACGATATGTTCTAGTAGCTTACATGCAATACTTGTTAGAGATATGGGCCGGTAGTTACTGATATTATTTTTGTCGCCAGATTTGAACACTGGAATGACTTTACCAATTTTCCAATTGAACAAAACTTCACCTTTCGACAGAGCCTGCTGAAAAATGTGATAGAGGGTTAAGCTACTTGTGGTTATCGTGAGTTTAAGAATTTTGGCGCTAATTACGTCAGCGCCAGCGCTAGTGGACTAGCCCTGGCGGCTAGGGCTAGTGGACATTTTAATGGCATTTATTAAAGACGTGATGCCTTCAACGGTTAGCTCGATTGGGTCACATACCTGTAGCCAATTTAGGCGGTGGAAGAAATACTAGAATGATCTTCGTGGGTGAACACTGAATTGAAATAATGATTAAAAATGGCAACACTTCTATCGCCAGAAATTAAATAAATCGTAATTAAAAAATTTGTACGCAATTAGTACGTCGCTGATGATATCGCAGTTAGATGTACCTTGGTTGTGCCTACAAATGCCGCATTGGCACTTTGATAATTAGGATAGTACGTATTGAGTTAGATACTTCATTACAATGACCTAATTAAATCTCAGTCAAGAAAAAGAAACTGGGAGCCACTCCTCAGTACTGGAAACAATATGCAGTAGATTTTCTTCGAGTAACGTATTGCTCTTTTTTAAATCTTGGTGAATGACAGTTCATGGAGAAATCCTGTATATATTTATGACGTCTGCATGCAAGTAAGGGTGTTTCCATCTCTAATAAGTGTTATAAATTATTAGAAATTTTTGTTCAAGAGTTTCATGAGTTAGCATTGTTTACTGGACAGAGAAGCAATGCTGAGACACAGATCATTCACGTGCATTTCACACGCCGTTGATAAAAGACTCTGCCGAAGGGGTCACTGAAGTCTGTAGGTTTTTTCATGGTCAAAAAACACGCAAAGCAATTTGAAGCGAGTTGAACATGCAGCCACATATTGATTCTCTATGCATAGGTAGGCAATTATTAATTGACTACCTCCTTCTTTTTCACAAATATAATGAAATCTGCACTGTCTCTCTCTCTATATATATATATATATATTGCGTATGGGCATAGTGTTTACAGTGTAAATTTAAAACAATGTTGAAGTGAGAAAATACGGATGAGGCAGCCGCGGCTGGTGTTACTAATGCGCTTGTGCTCCTATTGTCAGGATTTGCAGAAATAAAACGAAAGTATGAATCAAAAGCCATGCACGTCCGCGCCAACAATTATGTAACATGCTATTAGCCACAACAAAATTGTAAGTGAAAAGGTCGAGGCAAGTCAAAAGTAACTTCAAATGATGTGGGTGAAAAAGCTCTAGTAATGACACTTTAGGTGTGGCGGGGGAGAGGCTCCGGCATCGCCGGGTAGGGGGGGGGTCTCGGGCTTGAGAGCCCCCCCCCCCCCCCCCGTAGTCGGCGCCTATGGGTCCGGAGTTCTGTTTAATTATGAGGATTCTGTGGGTATAAAAGTCAAATTTAGCTGTTGTTATTGAGCAGCTGATATGTCTGACGCCAATTATTAAAACATTGCCGCACCAAACGTTATTACTAACTAAATCTCCCTGCCACTCATAATCGAAGTCACGATTGTATCTTTCGAATAACGTTACTGCTATGGAGCACTTAGGGAGCATCTTAATCTAACTTCGCGACGAGCTCTCGTAGCGTCCGTGTTATCTCCCGACACCAGGCCTCTGGTCGACGTTGTGTACTCTCTGATGCGCGGATGGAGTCTAGGAGAAAGCAAAGCAAAGCTCTCCTGTTACAATTGCGCGGCAGCTAATCAGTCCCGTGGGCTTTGTTAAAGCCGTCGCAGCCATTACCGAACGCAGAGCGACCACCAAGCAGGAAGCTTGCAGAAACAACTGCAGCCAGAGTTGCTTTCTTCCCGACAACTTCTACATCCGCTCGCAGAGGTAAACGTAGCATACCATGACCAACAGGGAGGGCCGTAGTTCCGCTAACTGCCCACGCTCGATGAGCATTGTCTGTTTGCTAACGATAGCGGTTTCTTTCTAGAAGAAGCGGTAGATTTCCTCGCTCGCGCGCATTGGTGGTCTGCGCTGGAATTCCGGTCGCCCAAAACTTGCCTGTACACATTCTCACATCTCGCAGCTGAGGCAGACGAGGGTACTGTTGCAGTTTTTTATATTGAACTGACCTCCACAAGGGCTCTAGGTTTAATTGGTGTTCGTAGTCCTTAAAGTGCTATTGTACGGTTCTAATATACGGTGATAGCGACCGGGTGTGATTGTGTCTGTTCTCCCTTTCTCTCTCTTTCTCTACTTTTCAATCTCTTTACTTCCCCCTCCCCTTCTCCAATCTTCTGTAGCAAAGCGGATTTTCTCTTCGGGTTAACCTCCCTGCATTTCCCCTTTCTTCTATCTCTGTCTCTATTTTTATATCCCTTGTTAAACGCCTTCGCATGGAAAGCGAAATAGCATACACTTAATCCTCGATTAAAGAATGACAATGGGACCCGAGAATTATTTGGATATATCTGGAATTTTCTTATGTCGAAAACACTTAATACACTCATGCAAATATTATTTATTTGATGCAGGAGCAAAACAAAAGAAGACCTAATTATTACCTGCGTACTCCACATATCGTAAACAGCGAGCGCATCGAGCACGTCTTCTGTTCCTTCATGGGTGCAGGGAACATTCTTAACATGTCAGTGGCGTCTCTCACTTGTACTGAAAGCCGGCATAGTCATATTTTCGTTATAGGTCGCCCCCTCCCCCCTACTTTGTTAATTCGGACGAGATGTTGACTTCCTTTAGCTGTTACGAGGTTCTAAGCGCACTAGGCTCGATGATTGTGTCGGCAAATCAGACAGGTTATATTAAATATAGGTTTGACTGCACATGGTATTTGTATGCGCGTGAAAACCGTATCTTCAGTGAGGCCAAGTGAGGAAAAAATCTTTGTAACAGGTTTTAATGTACTGTTGTACTTCTCTCAGATGTCTACGTCGATTATGCGTCCTGCATGAGGGCGTAAAAGAAATCCTTCAGCACGCCTCACTACACGTCGCGTAGGTCATCACAACTTTCTTCTTTTTTTCTAGATCTCTTGGACATTCCTTTGAGGCACATAAAAGAATGTTACATGAACAAACAATGCTGCAAACAATTTACCCTCCCGTCTATGAACGCCGTCTATGGCTATTTGCATAGCGGTTGCGGCCTGTAGCGTGGATATCTGTAAATTGGCATATTCGATAAGTCCTTTCTGCAACCCGGACGAGTATAATCGGCACAAGGAATAATATTTTGCAGTGTGAGTCGTTGACACGCGTATGCGTCAACTCACTTCCAGTTGCGATTTCAGAATTTTCGACGCTAGAGTTTTAAAGACAGCAGGGCAAAAATAATAAAAATATTGTGGGGAAATGTGATAGGCAGCTCCGTGGAAGATGGCTGGTGCGAAGAAAAGAATAGCACGCTAGTGAAGCGAACTTTCTATACAGCGAATAATGCACCATTTAATCCGTAATATAGTTCGACCCCTGGTCTTGAATTGGCGAGACGATGACTCATAATGTGCAGTAGTAACCGCTATATTGTCGGGAAACAATCTCGACCTATATTCTTGTTTTGTATCTTAGAGTATAAGATAAATTTATAATAACTATATAATTATTATTATATAGTAACTATATAATTATAAATTATAAATAAATTATATAATTTATTATTATATAAGATAACTAAGATAAAAAGCTTTGACGCACAAGGAACGAGCTTGGTGACATGTGCCACCACCTCTTTTAAAGGAAATGCTCACATCATCATCACCATCATCATCATCATCATCGTCATAATAATAATAATAATAATAATAATAATAATAATAATAATAATAATTATTATTATTATCACCACCTCTTTCAGGGGATGTTCATTTCATTATCATTATTATTATTATCGTCATCATCATCATCAACGACAACAACCTTCTACGTAGTCTTTCTCTTTATCACGTATGGGCTGCTTGAACGTTTGCATCAGAGACATGACTGTCCTGCATGCTGCTTTCTGCAGAAATCTAGTAACTTTTTTTATTTCCGGGGATACGGAAACGGCTAGGCAACGAGCAAAATATACTGACGCCTTATGGCAGCCGCATCATTACCCTAAACTGCTGCCGATTCTGTTAGCGTTAGCTTTGCGCTTGTTTATTGACTTGGCGTCAATGAGCTTTTAAACTGCAATTAAATTTTCAGAGCGCTTAAAATGCTTTGCGCAAGGCACAGGTCTTTACCGCTGCTGACCGGATCCATGAAACGCACATTCCAAAATTAACATATCTTGTAGAGAAATGCAACATCAAACTTCATTTCCGCAGAGCGAACAACATAAGCATAGGAAATTTCTTGCAGGGTACGAAGATAGGCGTAAGGAAAGAGCAGAAAAATTTCAGTGTGCCTTTATTTGCTCCAAGGGATTATTTTATATTTTTTGTGTTATTGTGCAAACAAATTAAAATGTCCTTGTGACATGTAGCACCATAAAACTTAAACCAGCTTATATAACGGTGCTATTGCTACACTACAGATGTCACATCTCCCTCTAGAGTGCAAACAAATGAAAAGAAGTAAAGATAGCTCACCATGAAAAGTTCACCCATTTTAATCAACAAGAGAAGTTGAGAAACGTGTTGTCAGAATGCGAATACGGCTGAGACAGATGCACGAAAGAGACAAGGCTGGCACCTCTGTGGGCTTGTCGGCAGCAATCCATGAAGTGACAACAAGGGCGGCGACTAATAGGAGCAAGATCAAGCGGGCGAAACTTGAGCGGCGCATGTTGCTCAAACGAAGTGAAGCTCACTGAATCATTAGTACGATCGTCGGTAAGGCACATGTTCCCTTCTCGGTATACGTTGTCACAGTCTCTGACTCGTGTTGGCGTCTTACTACTCGCCTACCTATGGGTCCTGCGCAGTCGCGAAAAACAGAGCAATACAGTGCATCACTGCTTCGTTTTAAAGTGGATGAACTTGAACTTTCAGAATTTAAGAAGCCACAGCTTTGAAATAATGGTATACTCACGGACAACTTTCTGCAGCGATGAAGGCATAGTGCGCACGCGTGCGAGCGCTCCTGAAAAGTGCCTTAAAGTCTCATACGTGTATTTTTTTTTTCTTGGAGATGGTGAGCAAAAGCGCAAACATCGCACATACCACAGCAATTATAGTAAGATAGACATAAATACAACAAGCAGTGTTGAAATCTAATTATACCAAAACCGAAACTACTGTCAAACTGTGCTGGACTTCTTGGCTCAGTAACCCGCGTGTGCAGAAGGCGGTGCAGAAGTTCCACCCTTGAAGCTTCCCGTCATTGTCAAGGACAGTTGCCGGCCAGTATTGTACCGTATTTACTCGATTCTAAGCACCCCCTTTTTCTCACGATTGCGATGCCCAAAGTGAGGGGGGGGGGGTGCTTAGATTCGAAAAACCTAGAATTACCCCCCCTCCCTCTTTTCGCTGCGACATCACGACGAGACGGGTGCGAGAAGTAAGATTTTATTTTGCAAACATTTAAAAGAAAAATTGGTGCAGAGTGTGAACCCACCGCTTGTGTCGGATGCTCAGTCACTATCACTGCCACTAGAGTTCGTCGCACCACTCGAACCGCCGCTCTCGGTGTCCCACAGGAGGTCGTCTTCCGTTCCGTCGAAGTGGTTTGTGATCGAGCACTTCTTAAATGATTTGACCACAACGTCCACTTGGACCCGCTTCCAAGCGTCCGAAATCCACTTTGCGATGGTTGATGGGTACGCTTTCTGCAGCTTTCGCCGTGCAGCGGTACAGTCCGGCTGTACGGCGTACTCCGCCGTGCCACCTCGGGACTCCGACGGCTCCCGCTCGGTGACAGAGCAAGCGCGCTTGGCGCCCTTGGCTACGCGCTCTTCCTAACAAATAGGGGGGTGCTTAGATTCGCATGCAAACTTTTTTCCCAATTCTCTCGCGAAAATAGAGGGGGGGGGGGGGTGCTTAGAATCGGGGGGTGCTTAGAATCGCGAAAGTACGGTATTACTGCTCCCTAGTTGCAACGGGCTGGGACATGTATAGCCATTTACTTCATATCGCGAGTGCGCTCGGGCTATATTTTAGAACTCCACGACAAAAAAAAAAAAAAAAAAAAAAAAACTCACCTGAAGCGGCGCCCTGAAGTGTGCCTTACAGTACAGAGATATACGGTGAGTGGATAAGGCATGGGTTTCGATAGCGGCGTACGCAATATCTTGGACCTGCTGCTTCGGAGGTCACAGGTCCCGAACGTCCTGGCTGTGCTATGCCCACAAGACGGCTAAATGGAGGCTCTGCTGTTAGGTGTAACACTGGTAGCTCTTTTGCAGCGTTTGGCCCTGATGAAGAAGGATATTTCGAACCAGCCGAGGTTCACCCCCCTCATTTGCTTGGCCTCCTTTAGTCACCGTGCAAAGATGCGCAAGGAGTGCCGATGCAAAGCCGCGCCTTCTTTTCCACTCACATAATACAGGAGGAGATGTTGATGCGCAGATATGGTGCCGGCTACTTTTTGTGTGGTTGTTTTGAGAGTTTCTTCGTAGTGCCATTTAATTCCTGCTACGCTTGTTTCACGTTTCTCGAAGTAACGTGCTCGTGTAGTCTAAGCGAAAGCTTTACTATACTAAACGCTTCTCTATTACATTACGTAATGCAAGGCAATTTAGGTTCGCGTTGCGCGGACATGGGGAATTCAAAGTTATGAGAGGCTTAGCTTCCACGACGTTGATGAGCGTGTTGTGCGCCACAACTGAGCACTGAGCGTCGAAAGGAGGGAGTCGCAGAGAAAATCACGGGGTTGACCACGGCTCCCACCGACGTTGGCTCACATAATTGCCGCCTGCCACGCCAGGCGTCTAAACCACGCGAAGCTGTCCTGTAATACACAACCCGTCGGCCTTCAGACCCCTTCTCACGTTCGAGCCATTGTTATATCGCAAAGTCGTTGTTCACACGACTTGAAGAACGATTTTTTCTAGGATTTTTTTTTTTATTTCCTCGGCAGTTCTTTTTCCAAACGGCCTTTCCAGGCCTCGTCCCGTAGAGGTGTAATTTAGTTTAAAGGAGACGAAATCTCGCAGTGACGGAGAATAAGTTAGGTGCCGACGCTCACCTTAACTTTCAAAACGCAAACCGTGCGCTTGAGCTAGCTCGGAGATTTCATACCGATGATTTCAGAGCGCTCGACGACGCTAAAAGGCTAGCATGACAGTGGCGCCTCGTGACTGTCTTGCATAACCCGTAACGATGCGACAAATTACTCGAACCGAGTTAGGAAACCAAGACCGACACAAAATCTGAGCAGTCCACGAATATGGATAGTTGATTGAGAATATGTTTCTTCGTGAACTGTGTATGCTTGACGCGTAGCTATTTGTCTTGTAAATGGAGTAAGAGAGCGTTCAACTTTAACGAAGTTCCACTGATTTGAGATAACTGTGTGTTGCCATGTGAGTGTCACACTATGATGACAGATTCGTAAGCAGTCAATTTCCTCTAATCTAGTTATACTTGCACCGCGGTTTGAATCACGCGATAGGGGAAAGAGAGAAGGCATGAATATTAACCACTAAATGATCTGGTTGGCTACACTATGCTGGGAGAAGCGAAAAGTAGAATAGAAATACAAGACAGAAAGGAAAGGCACGTTGAATGCGTGTGCATGCGCTAACAGCACCACGTAGTCAAAGGTGCTCGAACAGGTCTGTCATCCTCAAAAAAAGCACAAAGGTGCCTTCACTGCCGTCTAGGCCGCGCAGTGTTGAGTAAGGTGGTCCCGTAGCGTCGGCACGCAGAGTCGACGATCATTCATTTGTTTCAACGCGATGGCAAGTAATCATATTTGTAAATCACATTCAAGACAGTGGCTCGATAAGGGGTTGATATCCTCTCCGCAGCCACCGACACCGCATGCAGCACTTGTCAGCGATCCCATTTAGTACTACGTGATCCTTATTAAAGGCAATTTCTAATCACCGGTGACGCAAATTCGTTGTTTCACCTCGGTATAGGCCAGGAAAATGTCGGAGTTGCAGCGCAGGGTCTAAAGTCCTTGTAGCCTGGTACGCCTTATATTTGGAGTGTTGAACTCTGACAGCTAAAGTGAGCACCCTACACTGCGAAGCTGCCATGCAGTGCCTGTCTTAGACAGTGGGTTTGGAACACAGTGGCCTTCTTCAAAGGATACTTGAGCATGCTAGAGCAGCATTGTTCGCATAGTCATTCCCAGTGTTGTTGCAATGACCAGGTAGCAACACCTTTAGCAATATATCGCGGACTTTTTTCTTTGACTTAATGGAGAAGCTTTAGGATATCGAACATTATTTGGTAGTAAGAACCACGCAGGATAACCGAATGGACACATTCTAAAGGCGCGGCTTTGAGTCGTAAAACACCACCATTTTCTGCGGCTCTGTGTATCAATGAGCTGCAGTGCCCCGAGCAGGGCCGTGGGTTGTGCAGCAGTAAGCGTCATGAGATGTGAACACCTGAACTGTAGAGTCATTCCTCTCGTATGTTCAACCACGCTGCCTCCGTAACTGGTCAATGTAGTCTATCCATTGGTATATGCGTGCGAGTGGTTGCTGTTGTTCTCCTACAAGAAGCGTAAACCAACTTGTTAAAGTGCAGACGATGGCAAATGAGAAAACATCTGAATTCTTGGAAATGTGGCGTGCCTATATATGGTTAGCTCAAACACAACGGAGGAGGGAACGGTCAGGGTACAGATATATTCCACAGTGTAAACGAGGCACGATACACGATGAGCTAAAGGTCCTGCGGGGCCTTCCTTCAGGGAGACTAAAGCTAGGCGATAGAAAGGAATCTGCCACGCGTGTCTGACGTGCAAACCTTTTGTATCAATGACAACGTGTGTTTATATTGCGTAACCTTGGGCGATTGCAATAATTTCTGCCGTTTTGGCTTTGGCTTTGGCTTTGGTTTGGACACTTTGAAGAGCGTGTGCAGGTTATTTTTATAATTGTTGGAGATGGGACGGGCCGGATGGATTGAAGAAATCCGACAAATAGCACACTCTACAGTTGTAGCATAGCCTGTATAGACACTTTCCAAACTTACGCGCAAAAGAAAGGAAAACTTGCTCGGAAGTCTTCATAAGTATACGAAAAAAAAATGAAGCAAGCCTTACTGAAATGTCTTGCTAGGTTGGTTGTTCGGGCTAGCTTTCTTTATATTTTATTTTTGTGACATAACCTTGACCGTAAGGTTCGCTGGATTACTGGAATATGAACCAAGTTTATTTTCAACCTACGGAAATTGAGCTAAAACAATGGCGAGCAGCGTGTGCTGCCTCACATTAACAATATCATGCATTGCTTCAGATTCTGGTCCTACGGCATGCAGATTATTGTACTCTTTTTCGGTACTAGACACAAGAAGTCAATTTCCGGCGTCTTTTGTTTCATTGTCTTTGTTTCGTCGAGGCACGAATAAAAGAAATGGAGACTCATTTCTCTTTCCTATATTTAAATGTCTGGGGATATCATATTAAAATTTCTCGATTTACACGAATTACGGTAGAATTATTGGATGTGGAAGCTTTGGGACATTAAAATGTTTTAGATAGGGTCTCTAAAGGCGAATGAAAAAAAGATATCGTGGGGAACTTTTTCAGCAACTAAGTAGCCACTGTAGACAACTAAGTAGAATACTTAGTTGTCTACAACTTGGGCGATTTACTAGTAAAAGTAGAACGAAGTAGACAAACAAGTAAAACACATAACGAATTACTAAATTCGCAAGTAACTTTGATGAAGCAGGCAGGTGCAGAGACTGTCGATGGTGAGCGTCCGCAGATATTTTAACGATCTTCATGCAGTCGTCTGGGCTCCTGAACTATCTCTGCAAAACTTGAATACCTGTTAGAAATTGCATCTGAATAGCCTAAATGGACCCTTACGTTTTATATTCAGCTGACGTTGTTATCCATGTATCACGAGTTCGATTTCGCATAGACCTTGCAGGATTTTTCTGTCCGTGGGCAAAACGACAGCGCCAACGACACCCCGTTCGAGCGTCACGCATTTAAAACATTTAAAACCGAACGCGTGGTTTTACCGAACTGGCTGCCGTGCAACAGCGGAAACGCATTGTGCGGCGCAACCACAATTAGAGACAACTTTCGCGCTGGCTGGCGTTATCACCTTGGCTGCAGCAATTGTTCTACGTGTTTGGCGAAGCGCGCCGAACAACCATTGCTTATTGCGTTCACCAGGCGAGTGTGCATGCTTTCGCGCAGCCGCAATCTCTGTTTCCCGTCAGCCAGCCATCGATTCGAAGCGGCTTTACCACTTTTTACCGGCGGGATGTGGTTCCGTTGGCTTGTGACACACAACGTGCTGACAGGGAGGCCACGGCGCTTGCAATTTAATACGTTGCGACTTCAACACCGTGTCAGGTGGGCGTAATTCGCTATCGCGCTTAGGAGCTTTCTGGGGCGAAAGAAAAATGGTGCAGCTTGTCGGCTTGGAGGCCGAAAGGTTACGAAGTGCATCGATTGTTTGTGGCTTTAGAATTCCGAATGGTCCCGGTTGTTGCTAGCAGCAGCTGGCTGCGATAAATGTGCTGCGGCTTCTGTAGAGGAAGCTATTGAAAAGTCGATCCCAATTTTAGTTGGGACTTCCTGCTTGGAATCCGACAAGCGATGAACGAGTGAAGCGAATTCGTACGCGTTGTTCTGTGCGTTAAATACACCAAGAAAACATCGACGTAATTGAAATGCGCTGGGACAGATTTCAACATTTCTGTTGTAACTTCTGCTCTGGCTTTAAATGAGTTCAGAGCTGACAGAAACAAAAAGTTTGTTGGTATTTTGGTTTTCCTTACTCTCATTTAAGTACAAGAGTTTATAAACATAATTATTTGTTGTTTCACAAGTCCAGTCCGACTCATGCTGACATCATTTACCCACCCAATTCGTCTTTAAATTGAAGTTGAGTCGCCTTTTACAGACTAAAATTGCGTCGTTTTATATTTCAGAGAGTTCCTATGTGATTTCTCTTGATATTTTGCTTGCCAGAATGAGCGACGTAACTGAAGAAATGTTCTCTCCGACTTGTGCCGAGGAACAAAGCCATTGTAATTTTTGGCAGATTTTCTTCCACCCCATTGTTACTATTTTCGCGTATATGGTTAAGAGCTTGCAGTGAAAGTTTTATTCAAGCATTTTCGAGACATAAGACTTTTTCGAAGCGAGATTAATCTTCATGTAAAAGAACCTACGTGATCTCGAAAAAAAAAAATGATCGAGCTGTATGGTATGCCCGGAGAGACAATGTTTTCACGATAAAGATAAAGCTAACCCGGTTTTCGAGCATGCGAATGCAGTATCTGAAATCCTGTATTTCATTGAGTGCTTTCTTTCCTTGCCAAGGCTAAACGACTTGGCAACAAATCTCATATGGGAAAATAATATAGGTTGTAAGAACAGGCTTGCGTGGAAGTAGCTAAGCTTTCGCGGATCTCCTCTTCATATTTCCAGTGAAAGAATTCAGTGTCCTTCTTTTTCTATACAGTTTTCATCGGATGATAGATAATATTATCCTTGTTTATTGCAAATCCGCTGAGCAAGCAATGCTAGTAAAGTAGCGTGAAGTAACGCCAGCATGTCTAAAAAAAGAAGAAACAGAATGACAAGAAGCAGATCATAGAGAATTGTAGAAGCATTGTACCTTTTTTGTTGCCTACCAATACAAACCTTGTAAGTAAAGAAGTATATGTTTATGTCAAAGCCTGCAAGGGGCAGTACGGCATGGGAAATATGAACGGATGATTACAAACACAATAGCACTCTACCATAGCACTCCCGAAAAAGGGTGTAATAATAATTTCTCGTGGTCACCTAGTCATTGCGACATTTTCGGTAACCATCTGGCTGATGAAGCTACCGGTTCTCCCTACGACAGCGCTTGTGCCTGCTCATCTTATTATTCGGAGCTGACCAAATTAAGGAGCGTCGCCGAATTGCTTCTGACATAACGCTAACTTTTTAACAGACTCGCAACAATGCCACCAGCCCTCTCACGGTGCGACATTACATTGCTGTGCCACCGGTAAATAGGGGTAGCCTTTCACATATTCGTACTCTTTCCTCATTGGAGTCACTGGCTCCCCCTTGTGCGACCTGGCAACCGCGAAAAGACCGTGGAGCCCTTCCTCTGCCACTACAAACACTCCGGAGTCCAACGTCAGACTCTCGGAGAACGCTCAGCTGACTGGACAGTCGACCTTTTAAAGAGTCAAATAATTAATTATGGGACTTTACATGCCAAGACCACTTTATAATTATGAGGCACGCCGTAGTGGCGAGACTCCGGAAATTTCGACCACCTGGGGTTCTTTAACGTGCATCTAAATCTAAGT
The DNA here is from genome assembly GCF_023375885.2 of Dermacentor andersoni. Lineage (NCBI taxonomy): Eukaryota > Metazoa > Arthropoda > Arachnida > Ixodida > Ixodidae > Dermacentor > Dermacentor andersoni. The sequence continues at coordinate 157,235,164 of NC_092818.1, read as the reverse complement.
ACATGGGTGTTCTCGCATTTCGCCTCCATAGAAAGGCGGCCACCGTCGCCGGGATTCGATCCCGTGACCTCGTGCTTCGCAACCCAAGCAACTACGGCGGGTTTCAAAGAGGCAACTACTCTTGGTGCATGCGCATCACCAGTCACCAACTCGGAAAGCTACACGCGCTTTGATAGCTTCCTTAATATGAAATAACCCGAGAAGTCACTTATGTGCACGATGCGATCTCTCCCTTTTTGCCTTGTCCATCCTTATTTCAATCCACCTTCCCTTTTCTGCCGTGCCGGGTCGCCAACTGGACATCCGTACGGTTAACTTTCCTACCTTTCCTCGTTCTTTCTCTCTCTGTCTATCAAAAATAAAGAAAACACTCAGAAAGGTCGTTGTCCTTTAAGGTGAACTGTATTCGATTATAGTAACGTGAGAAGCCAGAGAAATTACCTCAGAGGGGCCGCAAGACTCTTCGCCGTGTTCTCCGATTTCAATTAGCTCCCAGCCTCGCAGCCCATGCGATCTGCCATCATTGAAAGTGTACACCGGCGGCTTGTCATACACCCCGAGGAGCAAAGCTTCGTGGATCCCCCATGACGCTCTGAAGGGAGCGAGAGCACTCCGTGCCACCCAGCATGATCTCGTCACCAACAGGCCGCGCCGGGAAAAAGGCGTGCTACAAAGACAATATGAAAACACAGACACGACAAAAGCCAGCCGAATGCCCCCGGGCACATAAGGAAGCGAGCACAAAGAGCAAAGCACGACACTGCGTCGTCGTTTGGCCAAGCGAGGCTGAGAGAGACGTCCGCCAGCCCCAACTCGGCTCGTCAATTACCCGCTGGAGCAACGGGCACTCTCTCGCTTGCTCTCGAGGGCCACGTCGACGTAGTACACGGGCGCTTGGCTTCTCGTTACACCGCGCTCCTCGGCTTCAGCGTCCGTTCGCCCTCGCTTCCACTTCCTTCGTGGCTGGGCGACCGAAAGACCGGAGCCGCACATCGCCCGCTAAACACTCCTCGTCTTTCCGCGAAGGCTGTGTGCTTTCACATCGGGTTAGTAAGGAATGAGAAAACGGGGATGGAAAACAAAAACAAAAGAAAGGCCCGGTTCTGTTGCTTAAGCGAACTAGGGCTCACGTACGCGAGTATGCGTTGGCACGCGCATATGAAAGCAGGCAGTACATTAGAAGAGGGCTGTGAACATGCTTGCTCGAAGGCTTTGTGTAACACGACGAACAAGGGAACAAGCAGAAAACGTGTGGAAGAGAGAAAGAGAGAATTATCATAAACCCCTGAAACAGGCAACGGGGACGAAGGAAGTAAATACATATTAACCAACGGTGTGCGGGACTTTGGATCTGGTTTCGGGATGCGGTTTATTCCGTTGGTTCTAGCTATTCGAGATTCCCTAGAAGCCGGCTACCCCAGAACTTCAACTCTTCCAGAGCAAAGTACTACTTGAAATTAAATAAAATGAGACACAGAACAATACATACAGGAAATACGCATTCCTAGGGAAACATGAAGTTTACAATATCAGCTGTGTAATTTGTGTCAAATCTGTTCGAAGTAAATTATGCGGACCCACTGTAACGCTGCGTTCACGTAATGCATTTGCGAAGCGCCACTGCACAACTGTTCTCTCGTGCAATTATGATGATTGCGACGGAACCACAGTACATATTCTGATCTATACTGCCCTTCATTTGATGACAAAAAAAGCAGACTCTGCGAGTGGCTCTGAAGCTGGCTGGACGACAAAGCATTAACGGGAGAAAAGCTATTGAAATCATGAACTCGACCGTCAGTGGCACAAAAGGGCACCAGAATCTTGCTGCAATGTTTAAGAATCTCCGGGCTCTATGACGCTGTTGCTATGCGCGCCCATGTCATTATTGTTCACTTGAGTCTTCGTTTATCATTTTCCTCCCGCTTCCCCTCCTCCATTCGACGGGTAGCAAACCAAGAACACCTTGGTTAACTTCGTTGCCTTTCCTTCTCCTAATATATATGCTAACAGAAAAAGTATGACGACGTATGACGATTTACAGACATACAGGCAAAAAGCACGGCATGACAACAACGATATAAAGCAACAAAGCAGTAACGTTAACCATGTCCCCTAACCTCAAGCCAAAGCGTTATACTTATATTTAAATTAGTACCCCTTTGCCGTTCGTTTCTTTGCAAACACGATGGTCCTATCCTTGTAAACTTTCCACATTGCATGCATTAAGCACGGCGCCCTTGAGTGGAGACGCAAAATAATTCCAGCATAGTTCAGAGAGAAGGAAGGCTACAAAACGAGCGTTTCGGTAAATCCCACGTATGGCACCGACACATCGCCAGAAAGGCCACCCCGATCTTGGCGTAACTGTCGCTAGCGTCGATAGATTTAGCGATTTCATTTGGATTTGACGTTATTGTCAGAAGGAAAAGAAAACAGACAAGAAGAAAACAAAGGCTGAAGTAGACTCGAAGCCGGCGTTCTACCTAAAAAAAGTTTTCGGGTCATCAACCGGGCAGGGCACAAGAGGCACCAACCTTTGGCGATAAAAGAGTGCTGCGACTTTCTCTATTCTTCGCCCTGTATGTTATTTTTTAAGGCTGATAATAGATGATGCGGACGCAGTTTTCCGTTATTGCGTCTGCACGTGTTCGTCGCGAAGTTCCAACCATTGAGAAGAAGAAGCGTAAAAACAGCGCCGCGCGAAGTCATCGGTTAAAATGGTAACGTTTGTTCACGATACTTCGCGTTGCCATCAAATCTGTTCGTCACAGGTTTTGTGGCGTTCGCTCCTTTTACTACGCGGCGTAAGCCTGCTTTTACGCAAAATAATAAAATTTATAGCTACGACTGGAAGAAGAAAAGACAAATGAAAAATCAGGTGCCTCTTAGGATGTTGCTGCAGCGCACGCGGTGGCACTGAGTGGTGAAGGCTAAAAATAGAATAAAAAAGAAGAAAAAAGTCGGACAGTCAGAAACAGGCTCCTGATTTACATATTATGCGCGATGTGCTCGTCGAGTAAATATCAAGTGCACGAGGCAGCGCCGACTGCTCCCGAAGAAGTAAAAAAAAAAAAGAACACTGGTGCTTTTAAAAGTCCCTTTATAATTTACGTCTTGTTTCAAGCTGTGTGCTTTTGTTTATTTATTTGTTTGTTTGTATAAACCATTTGTTTATTTTTTTTATTTTGGAAGCCTGCTCTCAGTCATAATAAATACGTTATTAAAAACTCACGAACAAGATTTGTTTCGGGCAGGCAGCCCCATAGGGAGCGGTAGTAAGGGTTCCAGCGCAATAGTCCGTAAGGGTTCCAATAAGGGTCGAGGGTTCTATGTTGGGAAGGTGTAGTGGACGAAGGCCTGTCATACGAAGGTGGCAAAGACGGGCTTGATGAAGTCCAGGACAAGTCCGCAGCACATGCGTTACGTTCACGTATGCAATAGTGGTGGCGCAGAACGGAGAGGCAGATACATATGGAGCTGTGGTATTATACTGCGGCCAGAAGCCGTTCACAGCCGGCATGCTGGCACATGGTGCCACCGGTAATCCTCATTTTATCGAACTAAAAGGCGGCTATACAATGGTATACGCATGTTTATTAGCAAGAGGCCCTTTACAGTTCTCAGACGTTAGTTGTGGACTCAATACAGAGCTGAATGCTAATAAAAATAGCAAGCCTTCTGTGTCTCAATTGGCTACCATATTTGCAGCACGACCCGGGATCTAAGTATTTATTGGCATTCTGACTCTCCCAACGCCATTTCATGGTTGTACAGCTGTGAGAGTTATAAGCTGAACTAGCTGGTTTACCTTCAACATTAACAGCGCAGGTGAGATGTGACAGCGTCGTCAACGCGTTTGTGAACAAGAATGCGAACGGGACAGCGCCACCTCTCCTTTTCGTATCACTTACTTCACCGTCTGCGCTGCTCGTCATGTTGTTCGTTTAAGAGTTCCTATGAGTACATCCTCCTCCGTAGATGCCCTCCCAACGTCGAAATACATGCCATTCCCAAGTCAAACATAGCTGAGCGAATGTGCTAAGACAACGAGTAAATAGCTTGAACCTGCCAATGAACGAGCCATTGTTATTTTACAGGCTCCAGCGAGGCTTACCTGTTATTATGTTAGGCAAGGGTCAAAAAAAAGAAAAGTGTCATAGGCTCGTAAAACAATATTTCAGATTTTGTTCATACAAAAACGCACCTTTAAAACGTGGGCCATTATGTCGTGCGAAAGACAGAGGAGATCGGAGGAGTTACGTGAGTTATATGTCAGCGCGGGCTGCATACCTCTGCCCAGATGGTACCGTGTCATTCAGGAAACAGAAAAGGGAAATGCAAAGCAAGCAAGCGGAAGATGACAGACGTGATGGTTGCGATGGAACACGTTTTACAACCTGCGCCCAGTCCAATCCGCAAGTGTAGAACCAGTATTCCCCCTCGGCATTCATAATTTGCATCGCTGCTTTCGCTAGAGGGTTGGTTAGCGACTGAACATCTGCCCCATAACATTAATTAGTTGTTATAATCCGGACTCAAAAGAAACATATAAAGAAAGCAGGTGCGAGCGTCGCAACAGCCAAGAAGGCCATCGCAACGCGACAGAGGATTAACGCGGGTAAACAAAGGCTTCAGGCCGTCGGCGGGTGTAATTCCTTCCTACACGTCCCCATTCTACGTCACTTACCTAAGTTAGCGCACTGGAGCGCGCTTTGCCAGCTCACGCGCGTTTTGCCTTTTGCGCAATCTTGGCCCTCCACCCCAGCAAGGGTCCGTGCTGGTCCGCTCGTGGCTGCGACGGATGCCGGCGATTTGTGCTGCCAGCTGCCGCGACTTCTTTGCGAAACTCTCGCGCACGCGAGCAGATCGCTCCTGCGTGCGTGATTTGGAGCGCGATTTCTAATTAAGAATTTACTGGGTGGAAGGAGTGTGTGTGTGTGTGTGTGTGTGTGCGTGTGGCTTGTGTGTTCTTCTGGGTGTGCGGTGGCGCCCGCTTCCTCGGAGAGAGTGGCGTTTATTTCCACCTGGCCGGAGCCGCTAGAACAGTCGGCCGGCGTCAGTCCTGGAGGGCTGTAGGGGCGAGAGAGTGCCAGCGCGCTTTAATTATGGCAGTCAGCAGTGGGACATGTAGTTAATCCTGCTGAGCGACCTGCGCGACCTACGCGTTTTTCGCAGAAGACCGCGGTGCGCGAGAGACAAGCATATATGTATGAAGAAACACACACACACACACACACACACACACACACACACACACACACACACACACACACATATATATATATATATATATATATATATATATATATATATATATGCATGAATGTATGTATTAGTGGCAGTTAAGGCGATCGCATGCATAACGGTAAATACTTTCAAATGTTTGTAGCTTTCGACGTAATAGTTCTGCGGAAACCCGCAAGGTGGAGAGAAGTAATTAATAAGGGGAAATGAGCCGTCCACCCAAGCGTAGCTAAGTACTACAAAGGAAATCCACACGGGTTCCTAGATAGAAAAGCCTCGCAGTTGAAGGAGAAAAAAATCATTCGTCCGAACCAGGACGAATTTTTCTTCAACGGCGAGGCTTTGCTTTCGAGGAACCCGTATGGGTTTACTTTGTAGCACTTAGCTACGTTTGGGTGGACGTCTCATGTTTCCTGATTAAGTTTGTATCTTTTATCTTCGTGTTAGTTTAATGTTGTTCTTCATTATGAAAGAGCGCGTAAGTATGCGTTCAAGCAGGCAATGTACAGTTACGACATCTACGGTTCCTGTGGTCAGGGAAAACGTGTGAACGCTGCAACAGAATTTTCACGAGTGCACGCGAATATGCTTCCCACCTATTTCGTTTTCACAACTGATGCAGTCCCTATAAAGGCATACATTTGGGAGTCTAATTATTGTAACCTTCGTAACATTACTCTCATGGTGCAATGTACCGACACCTGGCGATAACTGGGGAAAAGTTTCTTGGAATTAACTTTACCGTTTTGCACCCTGTGTCCAAGTTAACTTTGCAAAAACTATTTTTTTCCAGCAGCCGCTTTAAACACTGCTCTTGATTAACGTAGAATTCCTGGCTGTGAAAGGAATGACAAGGAGGAGCGCACAAATTGACAATGTAGGTATATACCAGACGCGCAATAATAGACGTGTAAATATGCAGGGTTCGGGAGGATCAAGAACAGCACATCATTAGTCATGAAGCTCGCTCTCATTTACGTTCACCTGTTTTCTTTATGTGCAAGCTTGCTTTAATTTGTATTAGTGAAACCAACATATTTAGACACAATTGCTCTCAATTGAGCTAGTTGACCCACACTTTTCGGGAAATCGGCAGACATTAATTTCGATAGCACGGAAGGAAGCAACGTGTCGCCTCCCTCGTGTGCGGTGTCTGCTCATTTCCCGGAAAGTATTTAAACATCACACCAAGACGAAGAAGAAGAAAAAAGAAAAACCACGCTAGGAATTGTTTCCCGAAATAGGCATCACGCCCACCCTCTTGACGACGAGAGCAAGGAAAAGGAAAACCAGGAGGACAAAAAAAAAAAGAAGAAGAGGGAGGCATACCACGTTACAATGCATCACATCACACACAGAGTATGAACGTTACATTTCAGATTCTAGTTCCGAGCTTAAGAAGAATTGGTCTCTAAGAAGAGCGTCGCTGATGAAGTGAGGGCAAAGGCCGGCTCCCTAATATTGCGTGTGGCGCCGATGCTAATTTGGAGCCGCTATACTGTGATCCCTAATTTGACATTTGTGTTCTTTGTGATGCGCTAGAGTGCAGACTAAATCACGCGCGAAAGCTGTTCTCTCTCTTCGGTTTACGTTATCAGGCTGCAGGTAATCAAGGCTCTCTCTCTCGAAATGGAATTGTACGCGAGCAAGATATACATTTCATTTGATGCAGTTCAATTATTCTGTCGGAAAAAAGAAACACGTCTTCATTTCTTTCGCGCGAAAGCTTTACGCCAACTAAAAATGTTTATTTTTACGTCAATAAAAAATTACATTTTAATTTCTAAGCCTGAGATATGCATGACAACATGCACATATGGATCACAGATGACGAAGCTCAGGTGATAACATAGCCATTTTGTTGAGACAGATCACTCTTTCCTAAATGAAGGTATGCACGTACATCTTTTCATAATGCACGTAAATGCAAATAAGTGTACTGTAGCTTCCACAAGCAATGCAACGGCCGAAATTGCGCAGTACGGAGCGACTTTATCGCAATCCCGCGGAAATAATCTCATTGTGGCAAGAAGAATAAATGCATCTTTTGCTCATTTTTTCTTTACACTTTTGCGAGACTATACGCAGTCATGCATCGGACAATAACAGTAACGGAATTGAACCAGCATACACAATAGCAAGAAGCACTAAAGAGGAAAAGCCTTTGGCACTGCAGTTACGTTTCGCAGCTGTAGTGCCGGAGTCTCAAATATGTTCGAGGTAACGCCACGCAGCTGTGTAAAGCTGACTCGAAGAAAGCTTCGCTTTCTTCGAACAGTCCTTGCGTTTCGCGTGATGACTTGCGCCTATCGAACAGCCCGCCCTTTTCAAGGATGTTAACAGCTGCCAGGGCAGGCTGCAGACTGTGAGTGGAATTCGTAAACAGTTGCAACAGACAGAAAAACATGGAGCTGCGATGACTGGAAACACACACACACAGAGAAAGGTCATTGTAATGGGACATAAAAATAAGACCTTCAAGAGGCGAAGTTCGAAATGAAAAGGTGAACGTCAAAGAATCGGTAAAGGAACCAAGCGAGAGAATCGTCGCTCTCGGTCGGGTCACGGGGACCCCACGGAAATGCGTCCTCGTGGGAGTACGGGCGCACTCGGCACGCAATGCGGACGCAAACAACGGGACGGCGTCGAAGCTATCGAAGGAGGATGTGCGCACGGGAGAATGGGTCACAAAATTCACGCGCTGTTCTTTTCGCTAGTTGCACGATGCAGCCCGTACACTGTGCGCAGTGCAATGAACTCAGCGCACGCATGAGCAGGCATTCCGCGTGTACGTGCCCCTGCGACCGGCACTTCGAGTTTTCCGAGCACGTCTGGCTGCCCAGACATCGCGTCCTTTCTGTGCTTCGACAACGACACGAGGCGGGAATTGAACCCCGTGGTCACCGACTACCACCGCGAACCGTTAGTATTGGGAGCCTGTGGGCACGGTGACTGACATCTGCGAAGACAGCTGGCAGAAACCTACGGTTGCCAGAGTTTTCTCGGTCCGACCGGCTGTGTTTAGCGGATCCAGCGCGCTATTGTATAGGGGAGTTAGTCTGGGTTGTGTTTGATGTCGTGTTTGTCGAGTCAGCTGAAATCCAGAATCAAAGCTAGGATGACTTCTATATATATATATATATATATATATATATATATATATATATATATATATATATATATATATATATAGAGAGAGAGAGAGAGAGAGAGAGAGAGAGAGAGAGAGAGATAGAGAGGCCGCAGGAATGCAATGAGAGGAAGAACAGCTAGGAGGTCAATCGAGCACCCGGTTAGCAATTTGTATATGATACACTGGGGATAAGGGGAGGCGGGAATAAAACAAAGACAAGACAGGAAAAGAGAGCACTGCGGACATAGAACAAGACACAAGGCAGGACAATAGTCATTGAAGCTGGAAGCTCTTAAAAAAGGGAATTGTGCAGATCCAATGTATACGTTGGAATCTATGTGAAGCGAAGGTTTTATGAAGTCGTTGTTAAAATCTTATTCCTTCATCTTTGGCGCAGAGGAAACAGGCGTGCACAGGGGCTCTCCCTAATCCGTGCTATGCAATGTGACAAATCTTATATTGGCTTATATTTCCTATTTATTCATATTTATTTTAAATGTACCGGGCAGCTTCTACACCAATGGCCCGTTGTGGGTATGCGCTTATGTATGTAAATCAGATAATCATCGACACACGGCGATCATCTTACAAAGCCAGTTTGGGGCCCGATATGTGTGCCGCCCGCTCCTAGGACAATCTCCTGTTGCGGATATGTGGCACAGTATGGACATCGTCGTCATCATCATCAGCAAGCGGACGCGCTCCTTGGCCGATCCTTCATTGTGGGCACGCGTCATAGTATGGAAATCATAATCATCAACACGAGGTGATCGCCTCAAAGAGATAATTGGCGTGTCCCAATATGTACTGCCCACTTCTTGGTCAATCTCCTGTGGTGGACACATGTCACGCACCAAGCCTGACTCACTTTTAATTCTAAGCTGAATTCACTGAGAGATGTGACGGCCCTTCAACAAATGTTTCAGCGCAAAGAGGTGATCCAACACCACTCGACACAATTTCACCAACCGGCACATTCGTACGACTTCATTTTGTAATGTAATGTGGGTAAGCTGAAGCTGTGTTTTGTGATGATTTGCCTGCACAAAGAGGAGCTCCTCCTATTCAGAGATTAGTCACTAAATGAATAGATCAAAAATTGATTAGAATGTCTGAAACACAATCCCTGGAGGATACATTCCTTGGGTACCTTCTATATATTTTTGCTAGTAAGAATATCTTCAACAGTTCCATTGACAACTGTCACAGGGTTCGTATATAGGGGATGATCATTTTCAAGTTTCATTGAATTGTTTAAGATCACCTGTAACAGATAGCATAATTCTTGCCCTTGAGCTGGATTATTAGAAGAGGCGGATATTACTGGCGCGAGAACTCGAAACGCGTATTCAACTAATTCACAAAAACGCACTAATTAACTTTTAATTAATTACCTTCGGGCTCATATTGCAACCGGTGAGCTTGCAAGTCTATTTCCATTTAAAATTAATTTGCAGGCGGTCACCAGTTTCGAAATATTATTTTCTAATGTGTGGGACGAAACATGTGGGTATTCCACTTACTTTTGTGCTTCAGTGCATAAAAGAGCATTTTGTTAAAAAAGTAAGTGGAAGAACAGTTATCTTTACGGCTGTTTGATGGTGCATATCTCCAGACTGGCGTCCTTTTGGAAATTCATTCGAAGTCGATAGGCCTTGCAAACTCACCGGCTACAATTCGTTAATTGCAATATGGGCCCCGAAGGAATTAGTTCCGACGATAATTAGTGAATTTTCGTTAATTGGTTGAACCTGTGTTTCGATTTCTCGTTCAAGTAATGTCCCCCCCTCTCTGAATAATCCAGCTCAAGGACAAAACAGACACATAGGCACCAACAGACAGCAACAACGGGTACACATGCTGTTAGGATTGGGGGCTCAATCCCATCGCTCGTGATCCGTTGTCAAGATTGGAGTCGAGCATGAATTAGAAGGTAGCTGGCCCATGCCATCGTCCAACTTATCCACGCTGAGGACGTTGATGAAGGGAAGGACTGCTTCTCATCGAGAACGAGGAATATGGGTTTATTTACAGTATTTATATCAGTCTAACATGACTGTTTGAGAAAGTACATCAGTCTAACATGACTGCTTGAGAGAGAGTGTCTCAGTCCAACATGACTGCTTAAGAAAAGTGTGTCGGGCATCCGCACAACAGCCGTTTTTAAACACTCGGTCCTCCCGCGATACAAGGCGACGCGAACGTTCGTTTGGTGATCGCAAACTAGCCGCCTCACCGCAGGACGGTCTACACGCATAAATGCACACACGTTCGAAGGTCCGGAACCGACGTCAGAGGGGCCCCGTAGAACTGGGAGCCATTCCGAGTAGCGCGTTGGGGAGTTTGGGAACAATAGTTGGCCCGCCGAACTCATTCCGTCACAAAGTCGATTTAGTCACGCTGTGGCTAGAAGTTGGCGGCGACGCTCCCGGAATGTTGCCGTCATGGTCGTAAGTGGGTGGCAATCTTGCACTGCAGCTCGCCGTTCTTAACAGCGCCGGGATGTTGCCGCCATAGTCGTAAGTGGGTGGCAATCTTGCACTGCAGCTGGCCGTTCTTAAGAATGCCGAACAATAACGGCTCACCAAATAACATACAACAAGAACACTGTCATTTCTGGAAACAGGCCATGAAAATAATTCGAGCGCTGCTTGGAAAGTGGACAAATTTTTGTGGAACATGCCAATTTCGTGTGAGTGTTCGTTGCAGGCCAGCAGAATCGTGCCCAAGAGATTGATTCGTTGAGGTGCCAGAAGTAAATAAAAAGGTTTAGGTGCCCTGGTTATTTTTCGCGAAGTCCTTACACTAGCCTTATGCAGCATTTTTTACGATCAATGTCATTTACAAGCTTCAATAAGAAAGTTAAGTCAACTTTTGTGCGTCAGCATTTAAGGGCTTCTATAGACCGTACGAGGAATGAGAGCGAGGCTGTTGTTCACGGCCGACCTGCCTGGGGCACGGATATCGATGTGTAGAGAAAATTTCTTCCGAAGTCTGCCCACTCGATCTTTGTTGGACCAGCAAGTACTGTTCCGAACGATAGCGGCATATGCGAGCGGAGGTCGGCAGTGCGATGTGCACAGCTTAAGAAATACACCAAATATTCCCTAGGCGCACGCAGGCCACACTTAGAGATTCATTCTATGCGGGGCGAGAAGACGAGCTTGGATGATTCAAAGGTCAGTAACTTCGCACTCCCGAGTGTTTCCCTCTTACCAGGTGGTAAGGGAAACGGAACTCATCTGTCTTGCGTGCAAATAACACTACTTTCGTCTTTCGGCCGCTTAACACTAGTTTATTTTGCACGCACCAATAATAATAATAATAATAATAATAACACTTGTCCAAGAAAACTAACTCTAGCAAATTTTCTCAAACATATTGTGAATAAGCATTTGACTCGCGTGTCACGACGAAACGCCTTTTCAATTCCCATTAGCGATTCTGTAGGCGCTGCGCTCACCTTCCAGGGCATTCGTACCACTGCGAACGAACGAAGCAGATCTCTTCACTTCAATGAACCAAACGGCAGCCAAGCATTGCCCTGTTTCATCTACTACTTGAGCCGTGTGTCGCGTTGGCACAAACCCCAACAGCATGCCGAACTTGCAGCGTTCAACCATCGAGTGCGTTCAACCATCGAGGTTTCGTGGGACTGCCTTGCGCAGTGCGAGGTCACTTATCACAAAGGGATCAAACTAATGTTGCATAGCACATACCGTACGTGCGGAACCGTCGGTTTCTCAACAGGTTGCGTGAGTAAGTAGTAGGCGGTGTGTTACTTCCTGCGTTATATGGTTGTTATTCACTGCTGGGGCTAAATAAATTACCTTGATTAGTGGCGGCACTGCGCAAGATTCGGGCGAGGGACTCTTAGGAAGCCGATTCACACTAACCAAAGGCGTCATTCATTAACGTAGTTAGGTAATGGGATTGTGACTGTCATTTGGAATCACGCCAATTGCTTTTTTTTTCTTGTCGTCAGGCCATATTGCGAAAACTATCCTGTACGTTTAAGGAATTGCTGGGCTGCTTAGAGCGCTTGCGCGTTTCCGCGATCGCATAATGCATTTGGCGTCGACTGCGGCACTTAGCCGAGGGCGTCGAACTGCAACTGTCGGTTAACGGCGAATAAATGTTCTGACGAAGGAAAAAAAAAGAAACTAAATACGTATCGCAAAAAAACAAGACTAATGAAGGAAAAGAATACCTGCATTGGTGAATTATTAGACGGATCAAAACAAGTGCACTGCTAGCAAATCATTGCATACTTATATAGCTGATTGTTTATTTGTACGCGTGTGAAGCTTCTGTAGTGCGCGTAACGCAGTTTCGTTCACCTTAGACACTTCCTCAAACAAGCCTGGAGCCATCATATAAATCTGCAGTTTTTTTTTATATCATACAAAATTATATGAGAAATGAGCTGGGCATTGTACGGAAGAAGGCATGCATTATGCATTTTGATTATGCATCAAAATGCATAATCGATTAATTATTCAGAATAACTAATCAGCTTTTTGAACTATTTACTTTATGGCACATACTGCAATTTCTCAATTGCAGCCTGTGTGTTCGCTGTTCGCATGGCGTATCCACTTGGAACGAATTTGCAGGATGACGCCTGTTTCGACATATTAATTCTCAAAATTGGCGACGAAATACATTTACGTCCCAGTTACGTTCGTGCTTCAATGCATAAAACGACATTTTCAAAATAAATAGAAAGGGTGAGTGGAACAACAGCGTATTTTAACCGCGAGTTGGATGGCGAATATCTCGAAACCGCGGCGCCGTCCTCAGCATAGGCTGCAAGTGAATATGCCTTGCAAGCTCACCGGGTACAATTCGTAAATTGCAACATGTGCCATAAGATATTACCTGCATACGCGTTTTTTATGCTCAACCAACGAGAAAAAGCGTTGGTCCGCCCGTCCCGTAAGACGATCGCTTTGAAGATATCGCCAGCAGCTGCCAACGAATTCACCTTCGTGCTGGCTCTGGCTTCGACGCGAGCTGTGCTGCGAGAACACATAAGAGCACACGAAGCTTTCAGCACTCGCCGCACTGAGCCCCCATGGAAGATGGATTTCAGCAGTGGGGCTTGCGCGTCTCTCTTCAAAGCGAACTCAGCGGCGAGAACACAGAGCACACGAGGCTGTCAGCAGTCGGCGCTCTCTGTCGCCATCGCAGATAGCTTTCAAGATATGACCCCCGCGGCCGCGCCAGACGCAGTCGCCGCCGAAGTTCGGTTGATCACGGTTCATAACGGTTCGATAAGGATGGATAAGGTGCTAAATAGCGATAACAGCTTATAATAATCGTAACGTTAACACCCCACCTGGCGCCGTCCTTGGCTGCAGTTCTTGTCGCCGCAGCGCTGTCGTTTGTACTGGTCGGATAAAGTTTCGTAACATTGATAACGACACCGGGCTGCGCGGAGATGAGCAAGGGGCACAATGCTTACGCATACTTGGACAACTTCCAGAGTAGTTTCTGCATGAATTTTTAGAGCGAAGCTGTGAAGGGGTACTTTCCCCGCTATCGTGTCCGCGTGTTAAAAAAAAAAAAAATACCCGCAGATAGTACAATGCCGGTCCGACCCGTGGTGGAGGTGCAGTTCGCCATCAAGGGACCCACATACACAGCTTCGCCGGTCATCCTTCTTAAAAGAGTGGAAGGGAGTGAGATTTTTTTTATTTATTTGTGTATTTGTATTTTCAATACTGCTGTTCTCCTTCGAGAGCGTGGCAGTTGGGCAGTACAATAATTTACCTGTACAGTGCAAGGGAAACAAAGTATAGGCTTTACAAATAAACAATATAAGCAGTGTAAGTTATACATATTTCACAAGTAATGCAATGTTGAGATCAAACGGAACAGTAAAAGAAAAAAAACGAAGGAAAGGAAAAAAGAAGGCCACAAGCTTTTCAAGAAATGGCCAAAGAGAGTAACGATATCAGAGGTATCACTAGGGGCAAACAATAAAACAGAAGTAACTAAAATTAAACTTCGAGCGTCTGAGAATTATTATGGCAAACGAATAAGCTGTCGTAAATGAGAAGGATTATTAAAATTTCCTAACGAATAAAGCAGTCTGTGCCAATGTCCCTGCATGCATAGGTACCCCTACACACACACACAGTCTTTTTCTATTTGTGAGATAAATTCAGATAATGATTCAATGTTGGTGATACTAGCATCAAGTTGGTTGCATTCTGCTATTGGGAGCGGGAAGAAAGAATAGTTAAGCATGTTATTTTTACGTACGTATTCCGTCAATGTGCGCGCATGCTTATTACGTGTATATCGAGCCTGGGAAAACGAAATGTATTTGGAGGTATCTATGCTATAGTTGTTTTTTAGTAGTTGAAAGAAAAATTTTAAGTGAGCATGTTTCGCTCCTGTGGATAGCGTTCGAAAACCGGACTGGCTTAAAAGATGTGTTGGCGAATCTGTACGTTTATGTTTGTAATGGACGAACCTCACAGCTTTTCTTTGTATTAACTCTAGTTTGGTTACGTTAGTCAGTGTATGCGGAAACTAGACTGTGGTAGCGTATTCGAGAACAGGCCTTACAATTGATGTCTAGGCTAGCAGCTTCGTTGATTGAATTAATGAATTAATGCTTTAATTGATAATTTTCTTCGTTTGTCGATTATCAATTTCGACTGCTCGTGTGAGTAATCTCTGCTTTTCGAGTATTCCAGCTCAATGACTACGATTACCCTATCTGCCACAGTTTATAAATTTATTTAGGGTTAAAAATAAACACCGCTTATAGTACGTGCTCTATACGCCTGTTATCTTTAATCCACCACCCGCTGATAGTCTCCGTTGGTGGCGGTGCCAACCACACGAACGGTTCAGCGTGCAGTGAACTTGGTCAGGTGCTGGCGTTTTTCTACAAGAGCATACGCAAAAAGTTCGCAGTCACTTAAATATCCGTACATGATTTGAATGTGAAATCATCATGTCTTCTCTAAATTATCCTCTTTAAATTACAACTCTACCTTAATCCGCCTTAATCCACAATGCTCCATTTTAATACACTTTAATCCACCTTAATTCAATTTTGGCAGTGGGCCAGGTCGGTTTTTGGGGTCTGGGCCATGGCGTCCGTCCGAGGCCGTGGCTGTTCACCGTGGGACTTCGTATAGTGCGAGCCGCAGCAGGTGCAGCGCCACGAACGTGACGTCATCACTTGGTCACGTGGGCTTGGCATCAGCGAATGTTAAGCCGGAAGGCGCACTTTTCGCTTCATGGGGCATGTAAGGGTATCGCCTTATATACAAGGCCAAGTGGCACCGCAACGTAAGGCTTAGACGTGCCCTGGCTTCTACGCAAGACTGGGAGCTGGCAGTGTACGGGATGCTCAGGCGCACATGTACGGAGACGCACTTTATTACCTCAGAAAGTCTGTCGCTCGTTCGGGTGCTCTCCCTATGGTTGCATGCACGTGATGCAAGCCTGTCCAGGGCCCCTTCGAAACGTGCGTGACGGGACATGACCACGACGAAAGTTTACGAGCCTCGACGTAGGCTTAGAGCGCTGCGTGAGCGAGTCTCTATTTGGATGCTCACAGGTCCTCGCGGCTTGTTGTGTTTACTTCCGCGACAAGGCTACGCCGAGTCTCCCTGGAATGCGGGGTATGTGCACTAAATAATTAACGACCTAGTGACCATGCCGTTTTGTTATGGTGTTGAAGATTTCTGGAGCCATGCATTATGTTGCTTTATGTCTGCACGCGATCTGCTAATGTTGCGATTTTAGTTATACCCTACACTACACGAAATTTGCGGAAAGAGAAAGCAAAGGTAAAACATTAAAAAAAAATAGGCAGTCACGCAACACTGTGTACGCACAGAGCCGTTTACAAAGGGAAGAAAATGACATTGCCATTTTAATGGAATGTCATCGGCATAAATTAAAACGAGAACAAGTCAGAATCTGAAATTTTCTTTTTTCTTTTTGTGCTTATCGGCGACCATTCTTACTGCGCCAGCTTATCTTTTTTTAACCGAAAAAACGTGGATGAAAGCTTCGCCATGGGAAATGATTTGGAGTAAAATTGCCATGGAAGGAGTGTTTTTGTCAGCATAAATTTCTGAACAAATGAGCAAGATTGTGTGACGAGGAGTACCGTCAAATGCCTGTATAAGGAAGTGCTTGGGGCCTTCGAAATCCTTCGTTATGTAGGTAATTTCGTTGTAGAGGTGTTCGTTGCAGAGGCGCTCGACTGTATACAGTGAAAGGCAACTGGAGACTGAAAGAACAGGAAATGTTGGTGTGTTCCTTTGAACGTGTCTATGAAAACAGCCCCATGGTCTTGTAGCTCATTGGCAGCGGGAGGCCGCATTGACTTTGCGAAGCTGCTGTACGCCAGTGATCAAAGTTCGGCCGCGACAGTGACGCATGGGTCTCGCAACCTGTCGTGAACGCCACACAAGGAATGCTTACATATATACATACGGAGCGTCCGTCTTTCACGTAGCCCATAAATGTCGGTGGCACAATGCATCCGTGCCGACGAAGCGCTTCGAGAATTTGCGTGTGAATAAAGGAATGAGAATGAAACAAATACAGTAAGAACATCCGCCTAGTATGTTTGCCGGCTTTCCTAAAGCGTAAGCGGCGTCATTTGTAGGTGTGTATTTTTTCGAGTGATGCCGCAGGCATATGAGACATTACATCCATCTCCTAGCGTACACTGGGAAGACGCCCTGTTGACATCCCCACAAAGAGGCAGCTGACGCGGGTGGCATTCCTACAACGCGAAATGCTGCCGGAAGGATTCCGGCGTCTATGAGACGCCGCGATGTCGTTGTCTCGATAAGCCATTGGCTTCCATAGATTGTCGTGTTTATAGGAACATCATGTTATGCATGCATCATGCATGCATCATGCATGTTATAGGCGAACAAGTGCGTTCCCGGGAGTAGGGCGAATGTGTTAGTGCAATTGGTGAGAGAGAGAGAGAGAGAACAAGGATAGGAAAGGCAGGGAGGTCAACCAGAAGAGCATCCGGTTTGCTAGCCTACACTGGGGGTTGGGGAATGGGGAGCTGAACGCCACAGCAGCCAGTGTCCTATGCGAGCAGCACATGAAGCAGGCAATTGCGTAGACTGATACTGCTATAGCTAAGCTGTGTTGAGATTTACGATGGCGAATAACGTCTGCTTCAATCGCCCGCTCTAAATATCCACGGGTATGCATAAAGATAATTACTGGAGCAAGCACAATGAAGTGAATAGGGAATTTTGGAAGCGTTAAAAATAATTCATGTCGAAAACTTAGCGCTACAAAAGACGAAGACAAAGGAAGAACAAACACCACGGACGGTTGTTCTTCCTTTGTCTTCGTTGTGCATTGAAACAGGCATAATCGTCATCACTATCATTGTCTTCGCCTTTTCTACCGCTACGGCGAAAGGTTAATACGCAACAATTGAGGAGAAAATATTTAACATGAATAGATATCAACTTGCTGAGTTCACTGCCCTTATTAAGAATAATGTCGTACGCGTACGTACGTGTCAACTTTAAAAAACCTAGAGTTCTCGCACCGAGTTCTGTAGTTGCATCTGCGTATATACTCTCTCTCTCTCTCTCTCTCTCTATATATATATATATATATATATATATATATATATATATATATATATATATATATATATATGGATGATTAATAGCTACACCTGAAACAACTCACGGCCATTCCGCCCTGCGAAGGCGGATGACCAGCGGTGCTGTAAACGTCGTGGTAGGAAAACTTGTGGTAAAGACTTTATTCCGTCACTCATGGTCACTTAGTGTCGACAGTCACGATGACTTTGTGGTCGCTATGATATGCACTAGTCAGCGTACTTCCAACTGCAAACACATTCCTTGGTAATCTCAAATCGATGCATGTACGCCACTGAGTGGTCGGTTGGGCCGGATCGGTGGGGCATCGAAAGCGATATGTCTGCAACACGAAACGCGTAAACCACTTACTTTTTGGTCCCGACACATCCACGCTGAAATCACCGACAATGACCACAGGGTTGTGCAATCGCAACTAATCCACGCAGAGCCCCTTATCGTGCTTGTCCTTTATCAGACACCCGATCGCTGCTCCCTCTGCGCTTTCTGTTGATATTCTTACGGTTTTTATTTGTTTAGTTACTCGGCGAGTCTTATGGGGCTATGAGCCATTGCTTACCGGAGTAGGCTATTCTGTATGTTGTATGCGTGATTAGAAAGAATGTAAGCACTGTTTGCTTCACTTTGCTGAGTGCTTGTAGCTTGTGCCTTACCAGGCTATGCGCCATTGCATATTTTGCTTGCTTACGGGGGCATGAGTGCTTACGAGGGTATGAGACATTGATGATGACCCGTCGTGGTTGCTCAGTGGCTATGGTGTTAGCCTGCTGAGCACGAGGTCGCGGGATCGAATCCCGGCCACGGCGGCCGCATTTCGATGGAGGCGAAATGCGAAAACACCCGTGTACCTAGATTTAGGTGCGCGTTAAAGAACCCCAGGTGGTCAAAATTTCCGGAGTCCTCCACTACGGCGTGCCTCATAATCAGAAAGTGGTTTTGGCACGTAAAACCCTATAATTTTTTTTAGACATTGATGATGATAGTTTTTGTGCGCGGACACGAAATATATTTGGTACCATAGCCATATGGGCACCCCGAAGAACATCATACAATATGCTAGAAGGAACTCTGGCGCTGCAGTATTTGACCCAATGTGGGAACGATGGGAAGTACATGGATTTGTTTTCGTGCTCGTGGATTCAGACATTCTTGTGCCTTTGTATATTACTCTTTATATGCCTTCATTGTCGTAAGTTTGCCGTCCTGAAGTACACCTCAGAATTCCAGGGCTTCAGAAAAAGTCAGATATAGCACCGCTGGCACTAAAACAATTGAGCTCACTCCTGTTCTACGAGAAATAGAGTAGCCACGTAGACATCTATACTGACGCATCGACCACATCGACCAGTTTTGAGGGTGCTGTGTTTATACCGACAAGAGGAGTAACACTGCGAATCAAGTCGTCACATGTCACGACGTCCACGGCTGCAGAACTCACGGCTCTGCACAGTGTGCGTCAATTTATTGACACAGAGAGTCTTGGTACATGGACCGTGTTTTCCGACTCGAGACCGGCTTTACACAATATGCAGTCAACTCTCAGACGTGGAGCTCACGAGCAGCTAACGTACGAAATCGTCAAAGTTCATCCCGGTGTCAAACAGAAAGGCCACGACATTATTTTCCACTGGCTACCTGGCTATTGCGGGATCAGTGGAAATGATCAAGCAGACAGAACTGCCCGAGAGTCACATCAAGAACAACACAGCGTTCCCATTCCTCTTTCCAGGACAGACGCTGCAAGGCAGCTTCGTCACCTGACACGCAAGCTCACTTTAAGAGTGGAACACCCCAAATATAAGGCACACAAGGTTGTACGAACTGAACCCTTCGCTATAACTCTGACCTCCACCCGGGTTTCGCCGACGTGAGGCATCGCTTCTATACCGGCTGTGGTTGGGAGTGGCTTTCACGAAGGCGTACAATACTTTGATTGGAATCACCGACAGTGCTGCATGCGGCGTGTGCGGCGTGGAAGAGAACATCGAACATTTATTATGCCATTGTCATCGATTTCAATCGGAAAGACAAACATTATCTATCGCATTGCGACGACTGGACGATCGGCCGTTGTCTGTGCAGGTGCTACTTGAAGACCGTTCCCATCGCTCGTCGGCCCACAAAGCTATGAAGGCACTCTTGTCTTTCTTGAGGGCGACTGGCCTATGTGAATGTTTTTGACTCACTCAGGTCCTCCGCATGCGTGCGCGAGCTCAACCCGGCTTTCCTTTCCCTGTCTATCGCATCTTTCTATTCCCTATTTCCCGCCCCCCCAGGGTAGGGTAGCCAACCAGGCGCATTTATAGTTAACACCCCTGCCTTCTCTCTTTATTTCCTCCTCTTCCTTAGAGCAATCTATACTCCTCGAAGTACGAAAGACGCTGCGAACATGCACAATCGTTACTAATTGGAACGGTTCAGCTGCTCCATTTGGCCAAATCGAAACGCGTCAAGCGTCTCAAGGCACTAGCATGCCCGCGATAAACTTATAAGGGCGTATCACGTGGCTTGTCGATGCATGCGTCTGTGGCTTAATGGTTTCATTTTCGGGCTTCTGTGCTAAGGTCCTGTGCTCGAATCCTGCCGTCGAACAATTTTAATAATGTTTATTCAATTATTTATTACACAGCACATTGCCGAAAATAGCGAGTTTACAAAGCCACACAGCCGTTGGAAGCCAGAAGGACGAAGTTTAGGCAAATCCATGTACTTCCCATAATTCCCATGCTAGTGCAACTGTTCCCATTGCAGCTCCCGTAGACAATAGCGCCAGAGTTCCCTCTAGTATTGTGTGAAACTCTATGGGGCATCCTGCACTGTTCAGAGGGCACTATGACGTCTTCATCTTTCACCCCAGCGTAGCCGACATCGGCCGCCAGAGAAGGGATGAAAATGATTCGTCATTCCAAAAGATAGTGGTCGCTTTTGGTCTCTCGTCTAAGTGCCATGCCCTGCGCTTCAACGAGATCAAACTCAATATCGTTCACGCTTCTCATATCGATCGCAAGCACGTGAAGTCATGTGGACAGCATGCGCGCTTCGATGTTCTCACAACTTGGACAGTCTTGCCTCTCGATGAGCGATCGAAAGTGTCACGGCGAATGTATACAGCGTCTCTCTCGTTTTGCTTCCACCACTCGTTGTCTACTCTGAAAAGCTTCAGCGCAAGGTGCCTATGCAGCTCCGCTACAAAATCAGCGGTGATTCGTAACGCCATAAGAGCAGCTACTGCCACACTCAGCACGATGCGAGACTACAGAAAGCAACATATGTGCCGTTTCCCAAATAAATATTCTCTTTCTAATTACGATGCGCGAAGAATGCCGCTCCACTGTTCCACTGTGGTTCTAGGTGCGATAGCTTCAGCGCTACACGCAGCACCTTACAACGGACCAAAGAACAGAAAAAGCAACGACAGCAACACCAACAAAATATTACGTCCGCCAACAGCAACAACAACACAGCAAAGAAAGCAGGAAGCATGGGCCACGACAGCACAAGCGTGCTTGCCCTTTATCAGCCACCAGATCGTGAAGACCGCTGCTCCCTCTGCGTTTGCCGCGGATCTTGTTTTCGCCGTTTTTATTTGTTCATCTACTCGTGGAGCTTTCTGTCCTACGAAGCACTGGCTATTCAAGAGCGTCCGCCTAGCCCTTCCGGCCTTGTGAGCCCCACAGTCCGGTCATTGTCGGTGATAGAGGACCAGCAACGATGCCGACTTATGCCCGGGGTCATATTTCTGTCAGCGTGGAAAAAGTAAGGGCGCGGAAAGCATAGCCTACCTTTCCAAGCCTTCTTTGGAATCCTGATTGTGCTCGCCGGCGGCTTCTATATAACGGCGACTCCACACGCGTATAATTTAAGCACTCCACGTTTTCAACAGTTAATTGAAGTTAAGACAACAAGCTCAGACAGCAAAGCACATATACAAATAAGTGAGCAAGGAAATAATCCGGCAAAACCCATCCGCGATGACCATCCAAGTGTGCGAATAGCTGACACGCGTCATGTATAAGGTGTACACAGCAGCCGGGTTCCTCTCTCACGCTTCCATGTGGACACGCTGTACGTGCCCTCTTGGCGATAGCTGCGACGGACACCGGCGGCGGCGGACAACACCAACCGATACGGTTATTGGAACGAGTCCATAGCAGCTTACGCTGTAAAATAGGCAACCTTCCAAGAAAGGCTTGGTTAGCAGCTGGGGCTACGGAGGCGCGACTTGCCCGTAGTGTTTTGAGCTGTCGAACGTCCTGGAGCAGGTAATTAAAGCAACGAAAAACTGAAACGCTCGGTTGCTTTCGTCGGCAGTTCGCTTCGAGTATCTCATTTCCTGCTTCCTTTGGTAAACTGAGTGCTGCGAAGCAAATCCACGCTTAATACATGGTTGTAATAAACCTAAAGAGTAGAAATATCTACACGAGGTTGGTGTATACGTCAGGAAGATTAAAAAGTGATAAAAAGGCAACTGATAGTACAAAAAAATGTTTACTTGGCAATACAGGAGAGGGTCCAATATAGAATGAACTTTCTCCGGGCTGGTTGGTACAGTTATTTTGAGTATTAAGTTTTTGCAGCTCAAATAAGCAGGACATGAAGGAACACAATGATGTGACAGACGCTGACTTCCAACTATACATAAACAATATAACAGGTCGAGTCTAGTAATACAGAAGAGAGCAATACGATTCTTTAGATCTCGCCCGAAGTACCATTCACTAAAGTTTCTGCTCGGATAACGTTTTGTCATGCTTCATAGAGCGTAGTACACGGTCGCGTGAAGGCGCGACAATAACCGTTTTAGACAAATTTCGTTTGTCGAGACCAACCAAACACAGTCGGGGATCGTCGATTTGTTATATTTCACCAGCAGTCCCGGACAACGTGTCGTCAAACGCTACAGTTAAACATAAATGCCTAGGACGGCGAACGTGCTGAAATCACGAGAGAAAATAGAATCGTGCGGCGTCCGGCACCGTTGCTTCGGCCGCATGTGTTATACTGAGCGCCGGTATACTCTCTTCTGGCTCTTGAGAAAGGCGTGAGAGGTCACAGAGCAAGGAAAACCCTGCCAAACTCGCCAGATATTTCATTTTGCTTAAGCAGAGGATGTCTGCTTATGTTAGTGCGATTGTAGGCGTGATTTTCAGTTTGCGTATGCTCACTGTAACAGCCTATCCACCTGGCTGTTACACCACTTGGCTCCGCCTCACTGGTTTTGTTTCTTTAGCATCCTTGTCCATTGTAGGATAGCAGACCAGACGCGCCTCAGGCATCACCTCGGTACCTTTCCTTTGTAACTTTCGTTCCCTTTCTTCATACAAAGATTTCAATTTTCTATGATTTTTTGAGGCGCTGGAGCTAAAGGCGATGAGAAACACGCTTGAATTGGAACCTGCAGCACCATGATTACTGTCAGACGCAGCTGGCGATAAGGCGAGTTAATGTCCGAGGGTTCACGTGTGTAGGCTTGTATGCGCGATTTCGTGGCGCACAATGGAGTTATTACTAAAAGGACAACAAAATACTAATAACGGCATTTGAATACTAAAACAAAAGTAAGACGCATGACGTGCGCAAATATGATTATACCGCAAGAACAAGCACAGAATAACTTGCAACCTAAGGAATATAATTTAGATCGTCCTCTGAACGGGTAATATGTGAAATTTCACACATGGTCGCTCGCGACTGCGCTATAGTTCGCTTTGATTAGAGACCATTATCAGAGCAAGTCAACCACTGTGGGGACGTTGGGGTTTTGGTGCTGCGCTGCTGAACCTGAGGGCGTGCGATTAAATCCCGCTCGCACATTTAGATGAGGGGTAAATGTAAAAAAAGAAGAAAAAAAGGACATGCATGTTCACCGTGCATTGATAGCGCTTCTGAAGAACCAGAGGTATTCAATATGAGTCCCGAGTCCCTCATTACGGCTTGCCCCCTAATCATATCGCAGTTTTGGCACGTGCAAACCAAGAATTTATTTACATTGAATCAGAGCGAACCATCCTTGGAATGCGGACCTCATAATTCATCGCAGGAGAGAGCGACGAAACCACTGCTACAGTTTTCTCAAGGACAACAGAACGCACAAATGACTGTAACCTGAATTGGTGTTCATTGTTCGGCATATCCGGGGCTGTGATAGTGTGTGGTTATGGTCACCAGCTTTGATCGCGTGTTTGTGTTCTGCTTCCCTCTCTCTACATCCTTGTTAACCTTGCACTGCCCCTCGAACCATTCCCCAGTGTAGGGTAGCAAGTGTAGGATTTTCCGTCCTGGTAAACCTTCCTGCCTTTCTGCTTTCTTTCACGTCTCTCTTTCAGACGTAACTCTCTGCTGAGGAGCCATCACTACATTCGTCATATTCATAGCATGACTGTGAACTGTCGGCACGCCTTGTGCAAGTTTGCTGCGGCATTCGGAGTCTGAAAAGCATAATCCACACTTGTTGGTTAACCAACCCACGGAGTGACACAGACCGCCAGCCTTCTCCGCGCAAGGACCGCGCGTGCAAGCTGCGATATGAAGCTAATTTGCGTAAAGGCTACAAGAGCTCGCTGGCGTGCCACACAGACGCGCTTGACGCTTTCTGTCACGCGGAGTTTGGCTGCAGTGGCCGAATATTATTCATCCCCGTATACTGGGTTTTCTTGTAGACGTTTTTGTGGAAGTTTCAAATCACTCACCATACCACGTTCACTGCGCGCGATTCGTGGTAACACACAACTGAGCACGGAACTAAACATGGCATGTCGCCAAAGGAGGCTGTCCTAAATGAGTGTGCTGGTCACGCAGATTGCTCAGTACATTGCTGCTCCCTTCATGTCTTGCATTCAATGACACACCAGCACTTAAAATACCCCATGTGTTCATACGACACTTGCTCCGAATTTCCTCTACATTTGGTGCTGATACAATGTTCTTGTAGTTGTCTTGGAATCAGAGCTTAACGGCAAACTCTAACGAAATTTTACTTTGGCTAACTTGGTAATAAATTAGTAGTATATACTGCTGTCGGCACTGTTGGCAAATCCGGAGGGTTGGTAGCTGCCTAATTTTTATTAAGAGCATTTAAGTGGCGCCTAGGTAGACCACGCGTGCACCTGGTGGTTAGCGAATATGACGTAAGCCCTAGCACTTCGCCTTCAAGATTTACCAGCACGCCGCTGCTGCAACCACGGGTTGCGCCTGATGTCGAAAGTCATGCCGCAAAACCGCACGTTCTGAGCCATGCATCACTTCCGGCGAGCGGCAATGACCTCGTTTCTCCTAATTTTTTTTTTTCAGTTTCGGTATCAAAACATCCTCTTTTGCGAAACTTTCGTGACGCATCTACTGGCATTCTAAATCTAAAATTTTCTGTGGAGGCAGCACTATATGTATACGCTACCGAAAAGTAGGCTTTCAAGCGGCCTAAAATTTTGTTGCAGTCGGCCTCTAAGCCAACCACGACAATAGATACCTGCAGTTTGAGCGATATTTCGTTATAAAGTTATCTCCATAAAATACGAAAGTCATTTCTTTGTTTAGGCATCATAATATTTAGGACAAAACAACGAAACAGTGATGAATGAACGCGTTAAGAACTCGAAATCTTATAAACATTTTCTCCTCTGAAAAGCGTTTTCCAGCAAGCAAGTCTTGTTTTGTGCTCGTTCTTGTTTTATCGTTTCGCTAATGTGAACACGGCTGCTACTGCTTCGCTTTGAGATTGCGCTGCTTGCATAGCGTGCATTACGTTTTTGTGCTATGTTTCACACTCGCCACTGATCGGCTTTCTCTGCGCTGAGTGGAAGATGCTACTGTGGCGCATTCCACATTATGTTTCTGAAAAGTTAGGTTTCAACCCAATATGACACTCACAAAAGCTGTGCTATAGAATGCTTCAGAACTCCGTGACTAGGCGCTCATCTGTAATGCTTGTACTCTACGTGTGATGCGATGTTATTTGTTGTGGTGTGCCTTCCTCTTCTGTTTTCCTTGCTTTATCTCCTTCCTCTTCATTTTCTTTTACTTTTCCCTCCTAGTTAAGTGAGGAAGCATGGTGTCCTTTTTACTAGACAATTTCAAGACCACTTCTTTTTTCGGTGTGTAGGGTGCTTGTACCTGTTTTCATGATTGTTAAGATCGTTCTATACGTTTTCGAGGATATCAGGCAGATTCAATTTGAGGCCACGATACAGACTAAGCTTTCGAATAGCTTTATATAATTTTTCTTTCGAAGAAGTGTTCCTCATGGCATTTAAAGATTCACGTTGATTAGTACATTAATAAAATATTTTCACCATAAAATGTATACGAACTGATTACAAATATTCGAACTTTGCGGACTGCGTTCGCCGATGCCTAGGTCAATTTACAGAGAGAGAGAGAGAGAGAAGGGAAGAAGGAAAGGCAGGGAGGTTAACCAGACTGAATCCAGTTTGCTACCCTACACGTGGGGAAGGGAACGGAGAGTGAAAGAGAGAGAGAGAAAACATGAGTCTATAGCGCACTTTTTTTTATTGCTATAGCGCACTTGCACATGAACTAAGCTAGGTGCAGCAAGTCTACAGTCGGGCACTCAAGTCTGTTGCCTTCAGGTAGTGAGGAAGCGCTCGGACTGCTTTCTGGGCTAATGAACTGTGAGGCCAGGCTCCCAAGATCTTTGCTTCTGTAAATGACCTGTCATCCAGTCTATTCAAGGCCCACTGCAGAGGTCAATTTACAAGTTTCTTAAATGACAATGGGCAAAGTCTGTACGATGGATATAATAGAGCTCCAGGCGTGCTGAAACAAGACGCATTAGGAGCTGCTAATTCATGCATCATATATTTACAATGCGAGAACGTAACTTACAAAGCGTGATTTACAAAGCGTTCTGGGAAAGATATTTTAGGAGGAAGCCACAGTTCATGAGCTAACACAAAGAGATCGAACTTGCAGTAACCTCAAAATCAAATTTATTTAGGTTTGTTGTACAGGAAATAAAGCGTGAAAAGCCATGCCGATTCAAGAAGCAGATATTTTAAAACTTAATCTTTGAACTTTCTTTAGGGATTACAGTTTTTACTGACATTACATTTAAAAATAATGAAGTTACGCTTTACAGCCTCAGTAACATTGTAGCAGAAATATAAATAACCAATTTGTGAACTGCGACAATTAGGAATTTCAGGCTGGAGAAATAAACGCTATGCACCGTTTATAAGATTAAGAAACGGATGTCCATGTAGTCACTATTTCGTATCTATAGGAACAATGATGAATTATATTTGCGCGCTTTACACAACGTAGGTATACAAATTGCGATATGTGTTTACGGTGCTGAATTACGTAGTTTTAAGCTTTGTGCTATAATTATTTTTTCATGCTCTTTATTAAAATATTGCTTCCCACTGTCGATAGAAGATAACGGATTCCTTTAACGGCAGCAAATTAATAGAACTCGGCTCATTGGTTGCCCGATGAGCGTGTGTCTAGTTTAAGGACTACAAACGTGCTAGATAACGCAGGCGATACTTTAAACTTTGTTGGCTGCTATTTCAAAAATGGCTGGTGTATGTGAATAGGGGAATCACAGGTGTAACCAGCGGGGGTGACGTGGTGACTCTGGCATTGCACTGCTAAGTCCGAAGGCACGTGATGAAATACCGGCCATGGTGGCCGTATTTTGATGGAGGTGAAATGCAGAAACGCTCGTGTATCGTGCATGGGGTGCACGTTAAAGAACCTTAAGTCGTCAGAACGAATCCGGAGTCCGCTACTACGGCATGTTTCATAATGGTATCATGGTTCTTGTACGTAATGTTCCAGAACTTAATTTAAGATTTTTAGTAATATGTGCCCCCAAGCTAGCGTATCCTCAAAATGCGACAAAGTTTGATGGTATAGCAATAAAAGAACGACGCAGAGACGCAAATAATGCTGAATTTTTATTGGAGCAGTTCTCTCACGCGTTCCTGACGCACTCCCTTGTATTCCTTTTATCTAACTTATTTCGCCGCTCGCTTATCTATATTATTAGTCCGCCAACGCCTACAGCGAAGGGCATTGCAGCTGCGTGAAGCTCATGCCGGAGATGCCGACAAATGCCGGAGAAACGACATGCGCCGGAGAGGGAAATGAGAGAGCACGTGATAGTCAAGAGGGCGATGAAAGGGCTGCGCAGTATGAAGTTCGACGTGACATTCGCAGAATGGTGTGCGGAGCTGCACACTCACGCCTATAGAGCACAGTTTGCAGCGCTTGCGTAGGATGCAGCCATCTTTTGCCGGACACTGCGAGAACTCGGAGAGCGTAGAGCTCAGCCTCTTTATGGCACCTGTTGCAGCCAGTAGTAGCTTGGCGGCTCCGTCATCAGCAGCTCCGCCATCAAACCTGCAGTCCCTGCTTGCATAGAGGTTCCACCAAAAAATTACTAAGGGAATTTCGGCGCCATGGTCGATCAGCTATCGTGGGAATGATGGTTAGTGGATCGATTTGTGTAATTCTTGTACTTATGGCTTTAAACATTTTTTTTTGCTACGTTACTTACTACGCTTTACTCTTTTTCTAAATTTCCGAGAATTTATGGTCACCATGCTGACCTTATGATTATATATATTATATCGCCCATCATTTCCATCCTGGCTTGACGGCCATGCTAGCGGCTCCCATAGATACTAGCGCCAGAGTTTCTAATAGCAGTTCATGTAGAAATAATATAACCAGCGCGGAAAACGACGGCAACACAAAAAGGAAGGACACAGGACTGTTTTTGTTGGAAAATAATGCACCAATTCCAAGTCACACAACTTTCCACCTTACTCCTTGTAGGAAAAAAACTCTACGACTGCGGCGACTACGCCAACGGATAAAGACGAGTTTCGATATCAAACACACTTGCTCTAAACGCGGGTGCGAGCGAGAAGATTCTCGGCCAGTATAATGTAAAGCTATTCCAAGCTGTTTTTATTACAATTCCGCCGTTAGCCTTCCATGATAAGTCAAAATGGTTTGAGTGCTGCCCATACGGGTGCGGCATCCACCCATATGGGCTGGGCCCGAGCCAGTTTGACCTATCGCGGAGGGCTAATGGCGGGAGAGAGAGAGAAGAATACAGGAAGGCAGGGATGTTAACCAGTCAATAGTCTGGTTGGCTACCCTACACTGGGGGAAGGGAGAAGGGGAAGAGAAAGAAGGGAGAGAGAAGGTGTAGGTACGTGTACGGACAGCACTTCAGTTAAAGTCGCTCGAGCAAACCAGAAGTTCTGAGAAAACACAAAAGTTCCTTCACTGCCTTCTGAGCCGATGATCGGTCGGGACGGTGCTCTAATATTGTCTGTTCACTCAGAGGACAATCGTCTAGTTTCCTCAATGTGTCGGACAAATACTGTCTTTGTGCTTGAAATTGAGGACAATGGCACAATATGTGGTCAATGCTCTCCTCGCATGCGGAAACATCACATGCAGGACTATCAGCCATTCCAATTAGTGCTGAGTAGGCATTCGTGAAGGCCACTCCAAGCCATAACCGACACAGAAGAGACGCTTCACGCCGGTGCACACCGGCTGGAGGTCTGAGTTCAAGTGACGGGTTTAGTCGGTGAAGTCTTGTGCGCCTTGTATGTACGGTATTCCACTCTGCTAAGGAGATCGTGCGTGCTAAAATGCCAAGTTGCCTGGTGGCGTCGGTCCTTGAGAGAGGAATGGGGACGCAGCGGTCTTCTTGGTTTGATGTCCGAGCTGCCTTATCGGCGTCATCATTACCAATGATACCGCAATGACCTGGTATCCACTGAAAAGAGATATCATGGCCTTTTTCTCTTAAGTGATGGACAAGTTCCGCGATTTCGCACGTGAGCTGATCGTGAGTTCCATGTCGGAGAAATGCATGCACACATTGCAAGGCCGGCCTTGAATCGCAGAAGACTGCCCATTTTCTAGGACTTTAAGTATCTATTACTTGAAGCGCGTCGCGGAGAGCCGCGAGCTCTGCAGCTGTAGACGTAGGGACATGGGAAGCCCAATGCTAATGGCGGACGTGGAATAAAAACAGCTTGGAATAATCTTACCTTATCACGGGCCTGCTCTGTCATTTTGCTTTCTCTCTCTTTCGAGCTGTCTGCAAGGGCTCGTAAAAAGTGAAACCTTACAGAGAAGCTTTCAGAGAATGTACGTTGCGCCGTTTCAAGGCGCAACGAACGTTATTGCGAGTGACAAGCGGAGCGCTGGGGGAACCTGGCGCAATCGCCGCCGCTCTAAAACATATCAGCTGAGTGCAGTTACTCATAAGTGCACGAAAGCCCACCGTGCCGGCACGTTCGCAATTTAACGTTTTGCAACACCGCTTTCATTATTGCAGCAACGACAAAAAAGTTCGTCTAATGCTCGCCAGCTCTGAATAGCTGCTGATTCCCACCAAGTTCAATTCCTGCAAAATAACTATTTCCAATGCTGACCTTGATAAACGCGGGAACGAAAATTCGTCTGTCACGATGAATCGTGTTCTAATTTATGAGAATGAACGTCCACAAGGTTGCTTCTGGACGGGGATCATAAGCAGTCGAGAACTGAGGGCGCTCCCGACTGCTTTTGGTAGAGAGATATATATGTTGTAGTGGGTAATATGCCTGTGGCACTGTAGTTGTAGTGGGCAATATGCATGTGGCACTGTGCCAAGAAAGAAAGGAAAGGCGGGGACGTCAACCAGACGCATGTTTCCGTTTGAAAAGTGTGCAATCAGCGCAGCGGCAGCGGAAGCCTAGCTTTCCTTAGGCGAGGATTTAATTTCTTCAGCAGGCTGCCAGACTTGTATGTAGTTACTGGAGTATCTCCTAATCTTACCAAGTCCTGCTGCGATAGCTCAGTAGCTAGAGCATTGAGCTGCTGGGCGCGATATGAGGGGTTTGATTCCTACAAAGGCGACCACATTCTGATTAGTGCGGAGTGCAAGAAGGCTTGTGTACCGTCCATTGGCTGTGCCTTAAAGCACTCCGAGACAGTCAACATTGATTCAAAGTCCCCCACTACGGGGTGCCTCATAATCAGGTGGTGGGTTTAGCACGCAAGTCCCCAAATTTAAAAAATCTTATTTTTACTAAGCCATAAAGGCAACGCGCTATAAAGGTAATGCTCTTCCATTGCAACACACACACGCAAAACAATAAGATATTGTCTGTACAGCCACTGAATATGAATACTTACTCGAGCAGTCCATATATATATATATATATATATATATATATATATATATATATATATATATATATATTCGGGAACGTACGCTGCTAACGGGAGAAGAGTAGCCGAGGCCATGTCGGCAAGTTTAGGGCCTTCAACGTCCTACCAACGTCCACCTCCTCTTACCGTAGCGGCTTGAGTCCCTAAGGTTGTTCCTGCGTGGCTTAGACATAAGTCGCGGGAGCACCGCGCACTTATTCGAGTATTGCACGGGGTGATTTGGAACCAATCTTCGGCAGGAGCAATGACTGCAGCAATCGAGATTGCTCGCTCTTCACACCGTCCTTTCCACTTCCGCTTGTCTATCGGAAGTAAAAACAAATACCTAGCGTGACGGTGCGCTTATTTCGATGGACGACGATGTCGTCCCAACTTTGGTGCTTGTCATTACGTGCGCATATATATATATATATATATATGAGGGCTTCGAACCCACCTATCCCCTTCTCATTACGCGGCGTGCAAGACAGCGACAGCAGCACCAGCAGTGGTAAAGTCGAAGGAAGAAGCAAAGAAAGACATGCTTCAAAAGTGAAAAACCGAAAAATTGCTTCATTCCCTGGTATCAACGTAGCGGCCGTCGGTCGATATTGAGCCATAGTAGCACTGTTTCAATTTGTCGGCCAACATCTGGTGGACCTGCTTCTGGCGCCCTTCACTTATTGGTCAACTAGACTTACATGACTTATTGTAACGGACGCCAGCGAACACTCACATTCCTCGAATAGGTGGCCAACTCTGTAATGTAATTTAATATAAAGCTCCATATTATTCAGCCCAAGAAGTAGTGTTCGTGCTACAATAGCAAAGTCAAAGATGGTTGTATGTGAGTAAAGTGTAAAATAATATATATATATATATATATATATATATATATATATATATATATATATATATATATATATATAAAATATACCATAAGCGCTTAACGGCCAAAAACTTATCTCTTTATCAGAGAAGAATTGATTATAGAAAAAAAAGTCCGGAAGTTGAACTTCCAAGAGGAGCGTGCAAATCTGCAAACATGCCACCTTCACGTGATAGAGGCGTAGCTGCAGGACGCTTATTGTAGGAAGGAGGTAACCCATGTTAAGGTGCACCGAGTGTTAGAGAGAACATGCGAGTACGCGGCTCATGCTACGAGTACCAAGCTCATGCGCTACATGGCCCAGGGTCGGCGCATGCTGCTGAACCCCCCTCCCCCCCCCCCCCCCCCCCCCGTTCGATTTGCCTGCACGCGCTGTGCAGCCCTTTCACTGGACTAGCACACGTCTGAGCCGCAGTTGCGATGAATGCGACTTAAGAAGAAGTTCCGTTTGACTTGCCAGCCATCTGGATGCTAAGGGCATGGAAATGGTCAAACTTTGAGGACATTATTGGCCCCATCAAGCCCTAGTCTTCCGGTGCAAGTAACGCATTCGGAAGTTATCGCACGACAGACTGAAACAAATTCATTCCGCGAATGGAGCGTGGTGAATGACCCAACAAAACGAGCACCAGTGGCACCGCAGTTTTTTTTTTCGGCACTTTTGGAGAACGGCATGCTTCAGCGATGTCTAGCTACGTCGGGCTCAGTCTGTCGAACAGCTGGAAGATACAAGACGCCGCGCAAAGCTACCGCTGGCAAAGCAGGAATGTGGACATGTATATATATGTATAGTCTAAGTCATTCGAAAGTGTCGTTCCTCCGAAATGCCAGTGAGGGCTGCGACTCTTACATA
The DNA here is from genome assembly GCF_023375885.2 of Dermacentor andersoni. Lineage (NCBI taxonomy): Eukaryota > Metazoa > Arthropoda > Arachnida > Ixodida > Ixodidae > Dermacentor > Dermacentor andersoni. The sequence continues at coordinate 157,202,213 of NC_092818.1, read as the reverse complement.
TATCAGGAAATGGATACAGAACAATTTCTAGTCACCGACAGTGTGACGCAGGCGGTTCCGTCCGCGGAATGCTCTCGCGAGGCATCGCGCAGCGACGTTATTTGGCGCGTCTGAAGATGCTGTTATCCGAAACAACACAGTTTTGCTACTGCTTATTCGCATTCTACGTCAGACCTGTAATAGAAGTGAGCGTACTTATGCGCTTTCTACCTCTCACGGGTGCCAGGGTACGACATTAAATGTTATTGCTTCATGCGGAGGGGCTCTGGACGCGCGATTGCACGGCAGGTCGGCCGCACGCCAGCACAGCGAAGGCGTGGTTTGGTAGCGTACGACGCGTGGCGTGCGCCGCCCCAGCGTCGTTTCGCGCATGCACTCGGTTTTCACCGCTTCCCGTGCATGGCGCTGTGCAGAGCATGAGCCACGCGCTCGCGTGTTAACCCTGGACCCACCTGTACACGTTTTCAACCCTTTAAACACTGTAGTTACCGCCAAATTTAACATTTCGAAGCTGATAAATGCGACTGATTGCGTGTATTTGAATACTTAAAGAATAATTGAATTGCAACGAGCGTTACCGAACACACAAAGTAACCGTTAAGTTACAAAATTACATAAAGGCGTAACTACCCCGTCACACGTTGCACTTCATTTACAAATTACAGTGGTCGCGTAGATTTGGCCTTGGTGTGGACGGAAGAACTATATCATCCACCGAGATCACATTTTGTGAAAATGGGGCAGGGGGAAGGGAGAAATTTATGCTCACGTACAGGCGATCTTAAGTGTTTGTGACTGAAATGCGGTCTTCGGTAAAAAAAAAAAGCTTCAAGCTTGTGGTTCACAGAGATATAAAGGCTGAAGCGTTTTGAGCTGCGAGGAGAAATAATTTCGATAGCCATGTATTAACGGATAGGTTATCGAAATAGCCAAAGGCTTAGGTGCTACAGAGACTTGTTCAATTTGGAATCGGATGGGTGCTGGTCGCACTCGCCCTATTAGCGCCCCTGCAGTCTCCGGCGCATCGAAGGACAACGCAAGGGATAAAAGCAAACTCCCCATAGCAGCAACTTCCTCGCGGAAGAGGAACTTCTACGCCGGCTACCACCGTGTATAATCCGATCAAATGGAATCAGCTGCCGAGCCGCGACTCATCACCGGCCTAACCCAGGCACAAACTTGTTGATTGGTTGGCCCCGCGGTGCGACGTGAGGGATTTCGCTAACGACGTCGTCAGAGAGTGCCACCAACGCTTGCCGCCGTCGACCCGTTAATCTGGTCACATGAGGGAGTTCCCTGTCGAAGGCATTTCGATGCCGGGGGCACTAAGAGTGCGACGTCAATTTATATAAGCCAGTTTTCTAATATGGGTTGACTGCCGGACACTCCGGAGCACCTCACACGCAGAGTTTGCGCTTTCGTAATTGCAAAGCATGGTGGCTTCGCGATGATTGGACGCTGTCCGTCTCAGGCAGCTAGTCAATACGCCGCGGTAGCTGCACAAGGCTGTGGCGTCCGCTGCTGAACGCCAAGTCAGAGATTCGACTCCCTGCCGAGGTGGCCGCATTCCCACGGGGTGCGGGATTCGAAAGCGCTCGCATAAATAGAATTACGTGCTCGATAATGAGCCCTATGTGGTCAGCATTACCTAATAGTTTACAAGTGTAGAATCCGCGTCCCTATGCTACTTCACGACTTCAAACTGTGATTCTCCTTATTCTTGTTACAATAAGGTCGCACATATCCAGAAAAAGACTTCAATTTGTCATGGTTGAGTTTTTAACAGGCTTCTATATGCGTAGCTAAATCAATCAGGAGTTTGCAGTCGACAAAATCTTTGTTCGGTGTCTGACCGTGTTAATGACGCATTGATCTGTACCCGAGTTCTCAAACAGCGCTTGCGACAGTCTTGTTCGTAAATGCAAATGCCAGCTAATTCTGATGCCAGGCATACTTGAGAAGGCGGCTGACCATGTAAAAGATCACTTATGAGCGAAAATATCTCTAAATTCGAACCCTGCAGTCTTAGTTTGGAGAAGACCTGACAGGCGGGACAACGTATAACGTGTTCTTTAGGAAACCTTCAGTCTTTGCGCTTTCGGTTCCCCTTTATGCATATCGACGGAATCTGTTATTTTGGGTTGACATGAGCCCGAGTCGTAACCAAGTGCCCCTATGTCTAACCTGCTACCAATTTTCGCCAAATAAGTCACTGTGCTGACTTTAAGGAGGCATGAATTACTGATTCCTCATCAGTAATTGATCATTCAGAGGCCCCGACTTGGCTTGCCATGCCAGCAACAAAAGCCTGCTTGCAGCTTTCTCATTAGTCTAGCTGCTGGGCATACTGGGTACGCTTATGTCAACATTTCTTCCAACTACTTAGTCTTCAGTGCGAAAACTCAAAACCTTGTAAGATTTAAAGCATCCGCTAGATTTTCCGTTGGCATTGTAGAAATATTATTTTTGTGATTCACGACAGGAGCACACCCTGTCAAGATGCCTTGGACGGGTGCCACAGGCTCCTGAATTATTCTGTAAAATAAACCGGCAGGAATGACAACCGCGACTTGCGCGAGTGGTGCCTCCTCCCTCCTTCCTTTCACTAAATTCATACTTCCTCCTTGCAACTGCCGCATCAGATCTTCGCTCAAGACCGCGACGAAACGGCTGTGATCTTCGCGCGTGCATGGCCCTTGAACGTGTAATAGGTTGAATAGCGAGTCTTCCTTCTATCGTTACAGAGTTGCTCAGCGACAGCGCATGTCTACGCCTACATGTCTGGTGATCGAATCAATAGGGAGGACCGTATAACCCCCTAATAGTATGCTTGTCATTCCTTTTATGTTTAGTTTTTCTGGTAATAACTTTTTCGTGTTCCACTGTTGGCGCCTCTCCCTCTCATTCTGTTTTTCTCTGCTGGCTATGCGACATATATTGCAGGAAACGTTTTTTTTTTTTTTCAGGTTTGACATAAATCGGAAGACATCTCTAAAATGAAAATGCGCTCCAAAGAGTACAGGAAAAGACCATTCCTCTTACTCAAAAAATGCCACCCTTCTTTCATCATGTTTATAACTTTTGTGAACTAGAACTTGCGATGCCAACTAGTCCGGCAGCCGACGCTGCTAAAAGCTTGTCACTGCTAGTCGTATAACTCATGGTTTGCCTTCCTCGGGAATTATTCATCCTATGAAAGAGCCGTCTGTACCTGACTAAAATTTTAATTTATTCACATGGTGAAGTACATTCTCTGAAGATATTTGGCTGCGTCGAGCGGCTGTAATGTTGAGCTTCTGTGTTCACAAGAGTGCATTTTACCGTTATTGCAGATGCTTGTACAGCGGAGCTGTTAGCCTCTCGTCAGTCAGCATATCTCGTGTCCATGTCCGTGGCCAAATATGCGGGCCGATCCCGGAGGAAGTGCGATACCGGGCCGAACCGCGGCGGAGGTGAAGCAGGCTTCAAGCACTTAGCAAAATGAAGCGAAAATTGCACACATTCTTTGGGATTATGCATGCAACATGAAGAACAGCGTTGCTTTCAATAAGGAACAAGCACAAAGCAAGCATCCGAACCACATAATTGATGATAAGGCGCCCCTGATAGCAATGCAAAGAACCTAGCGCTCGCAGTGTACGTCTCCTGATAAATCATACGGTTGCGCAAGCGGCCGCGGCGATGGCAGCTTGTGACGTGGAGAGCGACGTCACTAGCCTTTCGTATATAAAATAACCAGCTTAGCAACTGATTTCATTGCTGTTGCAGCACCACTATGGATAGGCAGCGCGTTGTTAGGACTCCCAAGGAGCAGCATGAATACGAAGAGCGGCAAAGGGAACCAGAAGCGGCAATACGACCAGCGCCGGCGTGCTGTCCAATTTCCATTACTACCATTACTATATACCGTTCCTCCAAGTTACCTTTACTGTCATCGTTCTATGGCAATAAAACATTGCATACCACCCTTAGCAGTTGTAGTGGTGGTTCTCAACATCTTCGCGGGGCCGGGACGGCGAGCTAATTTTTTTAAGTAGTGTTTTTATATTCTTTTTCGTGTAGTTCTATAGCTATGCTTCAGATCATGTGTTTAGTGAATTGAAAAGTGTCATATTGACTATTTTAATGAAGACGCGCGGGGAATAGTGCGATTATCTGTACACCTGCATCTATGAACCACGATTCTTTTCGAAAGGTGTATGCTAGCAGTATCTTCGGGCTCCGAAGCTTTGTAAATTGTTTCTCCTCCCCTTCATTCATGGCAAATAGTGATTGAGTGAGAAAGAGAAAGAAAGAGTGACAGAGAAGGAAGTTAGGAATAATGAAAGAAAAATCAGATTTAAGCAGAACCAAGTTTTGAGTTTTCACACTGAAGAATCAGTAGAGGGAAGAAATGATGACGTAGGTATAACCAGCTGAGGAAAAGCACAATTAGATGCACAGACACGAACGTCATAAAATAAATACGTTGAGTTCTGAAGTGTTGCTGCAAGAGCGAATTCACCGGATGGGGGGGGGGGGGGGGGACCAGACGTCAAACCCTGGTATAGAATGTGACACGAATAAATATATCAGTGATGTACTCGCGCGCATTCGGCTCGGCTGGCTCAAAGTCGACGCACCGACGATCTTGTCTCAATTTGCAATTTCTTGGTCGTTTCATGTTACCGCTGTCTTCTCCAGTAGACACGCTGAATCTCAAAGCCTGTAACGTGACAGAGCGCACACTATAAGGTGCGCCAGGCGGTCCGCCAGATATGTCTATCAGCTGAGTCTGTCTTGATTTCAAAGAACCTCTTTCAGTCTTTCCTTGAGTTGACACATCGCTTCGAAACTTTCAGTATCTCCACCAGCGTGCGCGCACGTCTCGCACTTTTTTCATTTGGAACGTCCCATTCCCCATCTATGTTCTTCGGAAATCTGTCGCTGTCAGCCGTCAGGCTTCCCTTCACAGGCTCGCAAAAGCAGGGCATAACTTTTTATTTACTTGAAGCTTTCTTCATGCGGGAACGCCGACGCGCAGAGCATGACGATCCCGCGAAGTTTCAAATTTGTGAATTGAATTGTCCTGACTTTGATTTCAAAGCGTATAGCTTGTAGGTTCACGTGTTTCCCGCTGTACCCGTGTCATGTAGTCCTTTATGTATGCCTCTGACAAGCGCTTGTGAACATGTCGTGCCCAAACTGTCGGGCACTACAGGCTCGATCTTTCTTGCCACGTACTCCTTGGCAAGCGATGTGACTGCCATCGAAGTCGAACTGCCATTTGCATTCGGAAGAGATTTTAAACACTGTCGTGCCCTAAGCATCGCCTTCGGTCACAAAAGCAAAAAAAAAAAGGAACATTGTCTCGTGATGTTCTCCAGAGAAATAATTGCGAGGCTACCTGTATCGATCGTATAAGGGGCTTTTCACTGAGAAAATACAATAGCTTATAATTGGACCACAGATACTGCACAGACTCTAGGGTAAGGTGTGTCTGGTAAAATGGAAATCCGAGGAAGTTTTATGTCATGACAGCAGAACCACGAAGTTTGAAATAGAAGACAAACGCAAAAAAGTGACTTGCCAGAGAGATAGGTAAAACCGATTTGATTAGAAGAACCTCACCCTAACAAAAGTTATACATGAAATTAAATTGCATATCTCAAGAAAAGGTCCATAGAAGACACAAGAAATCTATAAATATACAACAAAATTTTTATAACCACTTTTTCTAAGAGTAGAGCAATATGCTGCACCTCATCTCTTTCTTTTCTCGACAAAATTAACTGCTCTGGGTTTGTCTATACCCATGTAGAACCCGACGATCATCAAGTCGTAAGCTCAAGTCGAATAATAATAATAATAATAATATTTGGGGTTTTACGTGCCAAAACCACTTTCTGATTATGAGGCACGCCGTAGTGGAGGGCTCCGGAAATTTTGACCACCTGGGGTTCTTTAACGTGCACCTAAATCTAAGCACACGGGTGTTTTCGCATTTCGCCCCCATCGAAATGCGGCCGCCGTGGCCGGGATTCGATCCCGCGACCTCGTGCTCAGCAGCCCAACACCATAGCCACTGAGCAACCACGGCGGGTAGCTTAAGTCGAAGGGCCGGCCTTTGCTGCCACACTATTGTCTTCGACGTAGTCGTCGCCGTGCCGCTATCGGCACACGCACGTGAGCTCACGACCCGCCCACAACTACTCGATTTACACAAACACGTTGCTTCATCTGGTAACGGATTGCAGAACCCCAAACAATGCTGGACAGTCAGGTATCTGCAAAGGCTTCGCGTAACATCAATTCCCACAGTGCATGCGATCTTCATAATTCCTTTATGCTGAACAGTGTTGGTAGTGGCGGCGGTGCGCAAATTACGAGTTTTGGAAAACAGTTGCTAACTGGTTTCGTTTGTCTCAAGTCTGCACAGTAGGAACCTTATTTCATTTGCGAAACAGTAGTACATCATCATACGGTGAGTTGAAAAGACGTGACCTGATTGAAGCGTCTGAATTCTGTGTGGCTGTATTTGACTGTTTGCTCGGGTATACCAGCTCGTGCGTGAACGTTGGCAAATCAGCGCTGTGCTGATTTTATGCCTTTTGTGCCAAGAAAATTCGCTAGCTAGACCATAGAAGTGCCGAGTTGCAACACACCGGGATCCGCCTAAGTGTTTCACAATGAATTCGCCCAGTTTTTTTTCCGTACTCTTTTCTTTCTAGCTCTGCGTCCTTGTATTTAACTTAAAAGGATTTTAGTCCATCCGTGATTCTTCAATTCTGTGCTGGAAAGTGTTTTGACATGGTGCACACGTAATTTCTTATTAACTTGACAGCGCGTAGACGGTACTTCTGCGTCGCTGCTCGGCGCGAACAGCCGCGACGTCGACAAAAGGATGTCAGTCTGCTGATCTTAATTTTTTTATCAGGATGGCGAAAGCCCCACTCTGAGCTGATTCAGGAGTTCGCCAACAGGTCCAACGTTATACGTTACGTTAGAGCTGTCAGCCAATTTTTTCCTCCTGTCGTATTTTTTCCCGGCATCTAGGTTCCTCCGAACGTGTTTCAACTGTTTCCCAGCTTTGAACGAAAGCTTCTTTTTTTTTTTTGAGTCTCTTTTCTAACTTAGCAGTCTGAACCTAAAAGGAAGACTCTTAAATTGAGGATAATGTTTGCACTACGAACGGTAGCGGGGATTATAAATTGCTGTGGGAGGACCGTCGACGCGACAAGCAATTTGAGCTTTCCTTGCTATTGTGAACTCTTTACCTTATTACCTGAAAATTGTTTAGTGTAAGTAATTACCGCATTTTTCTTTTTGTTAAGAAAATCTAATAAATGCATGAACCTTAGTTTTATGAAAGCTTGTATCATCCATTGTCTCCTCCTCTGTGGCATTTGACTGAACCGCCACGTACTGCGGCCTTCTACCATGAATGTTTCCATTTATAGGAGAATATAAGCGCGTACTTCTTTGCTTGTGCCGGCATGCGTGTGACAATTGCACGAAAATGTTATGAAGAATTGAGAAGTCCACTTACGTGGACAAACATAAGCAAATGTTAGTGCACAAGTTGCACCTCAATTTCGATTCATAAAGGTGTTTCATAGAAAACAAAACGATGTTCTGGAAAGAGTGATCAGAAATGTCATTCACATTTAACGTCGTTCCGCATATCTGTTCTACTAAGAAAGAGCTACATCTTTGCAAATGTGTTCCCTTTCTTAATTGGAACATTTATGTGTAAGGAGTCTCTTGAGCGCTGGATTTTTCTCCGGGCGAGCTCCTTGCCACCGTTATTCTATGTCAATCTTAATATCAGTCCGGATAAGTTCTACCAACCAGGGGGAACATATTTGCTAAAATGTTCCAATTACTTAGCGTAACTCATGGGGAACGACATTAAGAGTGTACACTTGACCAATGCCAAAATGATGCTGTAAGTACTTCTACTCGGAGGGTCGCATTAGAAATTTAATAGCACGTTTACATGCAGTACTATAAGATTGCAGTTTTGCATAAGAGAGTAATGTTTATTATTTAGTACGTACGTTGTACAAGTAGCCGAAATGCAGTCTGTCAAAAGTAAGCTTAACTTGTCGTCACGTCTGCATCACTGGTATGTTCTTTATGCTGCCAAAATTCCAGGTTACCATGTTAAGCAGAAATCGTGTCATTTGAAACAAAATATTCTCTTCTATTGTACACCTCTTATAACAATAAATAAGGGAAGAAATTAATTACTTAAATTAATTAATAGCAGAGTGATCAAACACAGCATCAATCCGGAAGCAGCCACCCTTGTGTTGCCACTCAAGTTTAGAATTGAGAAGCTGTCTTCTTACGCACTGGGCCTCAAAAGAATCGCAAGGACTTCACGCACCAAAGTGAGTCATTAATTAAGGCTACCTTCGTGACACGTCGCCTTAAGCCTAGGCTTACTTCGTACACGTCGCGCCGCTATCTTAATCACTAGGAACAATAAGAGAGCTCTGCGTGCCGCACCGAGGGTTACGCGCACCGTGGGTTTCAAACACAACACATCTATGGCAGCGTCCGTGCAACCTCCCATTCCGATTGCGCCTTCGCCAACACACGGCCACCGCCTTGCGCCCTTCAATGCGACCGATAGACAAAGAGGATGCAGAAAACCGTCAGCTCCCGCGGACGTGCGCGCAAGGGACGGGGCGCACGGCACCGGCCGATAGCGCTGCTCCGAAGCGTCCCAAAAACGAAGCTGGTAGAAAAGAGAAAGAGCGAATCAGGGAAAAAAGAGGAAGGAGGTTGGGGGAACTCGTTCTTTCCCGACTCCCTCTCTCTTCCTTCTGCCCGTCCTGCGTCCTCCTTTCCACGCCTCCCCAGAGTCCCGCGTGGCGGCTCCCATCAGGGGTGGCACGGCGCTTTACGGATACAGCGCCGCACGCCCCCGCGCGCGCGTAGAGCCCGCCGTCGCCGCCGCCGCTCGATGCTGTTCTGGCGCGAGTCCTCATCGCGCTACGGCCGCCACACGGGACGCCGACTCCCGTCGCGCGCGCATCGACGCCGCGCTGCTCGCCTCACGCCGGAGACCGCGCGCTCGCCACCGACTGATCCTTCTCCTTCCCGAAGCTCCCTAACGGCTTCTGCAACCACGTGCTGCGGAAGCGCGACTGGACAGCGACTCTCCAGGAACTGCGCGCCGTAATCAAACGCTCGCATCGAACGAATTCTTCTGCGCATCCCAACTCTCGCGCCGACGAGTCCGGGGACGGAAGTGCCTCCAAGTTGTGACCGTGACAGCTTCGCCGCCGGTGAAGAGCGTTGCATTTATCACTCGGGTATTCGAGGGAAAAGGAAAGCGAAAACGTACCCGACTTTGTTTCACCTCATTCGTGCACTGCACGAGCAGGTTCTGAGCGTTTCTTGACCAGCTGTCCCGATTCCCTATCTGACGTCTCTCGGTACTTCTCCAGAAGAGTGTGGCGTCTGCAAGCGCGTGACAATCGAACCGAATCACTTGCCAGTGGTGCTGGTGGAGCAAAAGGCGCTCTTCCCAGTTTGTGAAGAGAGAAAGTTTGCCGCGTGGATAAGTATCACCGCCTCGCACGTTTGCCCCCCTTTCACTGTGCGGAAGTGCACGCCGTGCCGATTTGAAAACTGAACGGTGTCGCTAGCCTGGATGGCTCATCTTGGTCTCGCCGTGCCGTTACCGGTGCCTTGAACGCTGGAGTTGCCACCAGTGTCTGAAGGTATTGTAAGAAGGAGAATTTCTACTTGTATCGCGATAAATGCTTGCCCTTCCTTTGGCCGCAGGGGACTGGTACCGGTGAAAGGAGTATGACGGAGCATTTCTTATGCAAACATTTCGGTAGTGAAAGCAGCACTTTTCTTCATCTTGCTCTTAGAATGTATATAGCTGAATACTAAAGCAACCGATAACAAATACCTAAAAGATTGCGATTCTTCGCATAAGCCAGATCGAAACTTATTTCTTCCCAACCATGTCTTAAAACCTGGTATATTGCCTGTCGTCGTGCGGTATTTAAGCCGTGTTGTGTCTTCGGAACATTTAAGCACAAAACTTGACCTTTACCATTTCGAACGCAATTATATGTCTGCTGAGCTGGCTAAAAATTTCTAACGAACAGGTGGAGATGCACCAACCATTGTTAAATAGAAGTTTAAATTAGTAGGATATAATAAGAGCAGGTACGACAATGATATAGTAGAAACTTTATGGGCTTTGATTTGTATTGGCTTGCAAACTTTTTCTCTTTCCAACTTCACTCATCCAGTATATGCGTCCTTAAGCTGAAGTGACATGAACAAATAGTGGCTAGCCCTAAAACGATTATTCGAGCGCGCTGACACTGATTTCATTTGTAGCATTGTGCAGCAATAAGAGCTGTAGCTTTATTTTTTTACCGATACATTTTTTTTCAATAACTATTGACACGTAAGATTTGAATAAAAAGTCAACTCGTTTAATTGATGTATAGACTAAGGCTGAGATGCATAGGCCTATAGACTAGGAGAAATCGCATGTAACCATGTTAGCACCTCCTGTCGATGACCAGTTCATAAATCACTTTCAATGTCACTTTCTTGTGTCTTCGGGATACCTTGAGGAAACCCTTAAAAACCTAATTGTAATAACTGTCTCGTCCGTACTCGCTGATAGATTCTTTCATGAGAAATCCAAGTGACCAAAGGCCAAAACGAAAATCCACGAAGCGCATTCTTCATAATAATGGGAGTATTGGCTAACGCAGACGCAAAAAAAAAGTTTTGCTGCATCTAAACCGGGGTTTTCGTATTGCAGAGAAGAGGAGCGCAACGCTGAAAGAGGGGGAACTGTTCGTATGAAAGAACGCATTATACTCGAGATGTTACGCAATTTTTTATCATTATGGAAAGAAAAATCCATATGCTCCATTATTCTCATATCTAGTAATCCTGTTTGAGCACATGAGAATTTCATATAAATACCCTTATTTTTCCATATATCATCTGGGAGGTATGGTGTATATGAATTTTTTCCACAGGTATGTGATAATTCCCCAAACGTTCACCGCGGGTGTTCACAAACGTTACGTTGAAAATAGCGACGTCCGAATGGTAGTGGATTTGTTTCAAACAGTAGGTGCTGCTTGACTAGCTAAACTTTCTTTTCAAATCTCTAAATATTAAATTATATTCTGAGATTTTACTAGCCAAACTTACGATATTATACGAGGCACGCCGTGGTGGGGAATTCCGGGTCAAGTTTGACCACCTGGGTTTTTTTAACGTGCGCCCATTGCCTGGTACACAGGCGTTTTTGAATTTCGCCCTGCATTGAATTACGGCTACCGCGGCCGGGATTCAATCCCGCGACCTCGGGCTTAGCAATGAAACGCCAAAGACACTTCGCCATCACGGTGTTTCCTTCCAGATCTATGTTATTGGTAGTCTGGCATACGATTGGGGCCTATTAGCGGATAAATTCAAATCTGAAGACGATAATCACCTTTCCAAAATTTTCCCGCACATAATCGATGGAACCGCTTCTTTCGATCAGTAGGGGCACATATTTACTTCACTTCTAAGTTTGCGTATTTTCATTTTTTTAGAAAGCGCACAATGTTTACCAAATAGAGTTATGAAAATTTTCTAGAATAGTTTCACCAGTGTTAAACTGCCCCTTTTCACCCCTTCGTGGCTTTTGCGTAATAGTTCTTTTGTCGTTTTTTTTTCTCTTTGAAAATTCAGGGTTGGCTTTGCCATCACTGTCTCAATTAAGCAGAGTTCTCTATCTACCAATTATTTTCTCGATAACAAGTTCCTGTTAATGACTTCAAAAGCGCAGTCTACGAATCTAGCATAGGTTCTTCATGCAAAGGTTCGTCCTTTCAAGCGCCCTATAGAGCAGATCTGTGGTAAAGGTCTCACAGCAACTCCAACGTACCAAACATTGCACTTTTACCTTCACTAGGGCGCCTTCACCCTAATTGTTGGGGACTCTTGTGGGAAGGCACAGTGCGCCATACATTATTCTGCTGAATGATTCGAATGCAGCCTGTGCTAAAGACTTGTATACGTAGATGCTAAGTACATTTTTCTTTCATGTTCTCTCATTGAGCGGTAAAGAATTTATCACGAAAAATGGTTTCATTCATGTTTTCCACTGCAATCTTCGCGCGAGGTTTTAATTAATGACTTAAACTACGGGAAAGAGAGAGATAGACTTTATTGGATTATAGAAAAGGCAGGGAGGCGGGCGTGAACTAGTAAGTCCTGGCCTCTGCACAGGGAAAGGTGGAAAGGGGACAGAAAATAATGGTGAGAGATGACGAAATAGAGAATGGACGTGTATGTTGAATAACGTACAACTACGTGCTGAAATGTTACCTTAGGGAGGCCGAGCTCTTGGCTCTTTTTCTCTCTCAGCCTCGCTATTCTGAAAGTCCACTTTGCTGCATGTGTTGTTGAAAGTTCTGTCTATCTCTCTTCTTTTTAACAGCGATTGCGAAGTCACGACATCTGGGGTGAATCTTGAACCATTTTCATGAAGAATAAGCAAAAACAATACGAGCCGGTAATACGTGTTTCAATTTCATTAAACGTGAGTGAACAAGAGACGCCTCAGCCTGGAACAAAGATTTCGACGAGGAGATTTGTCTACGTCAAGGCAACGGACGCTTTGCTTGGCTGTGCTTACAATATAGTTCACTGTATTCCTAAGGGTGGCACGTAGTAGGTGCCATGAAAGATTAAGGAAGGTCACAGAAAGTCCAGGTGCTCAAGATGACTTGATTAGTTGTGATTGAGAGTGGGGTGGGGTGTGCGCTGCAGGTTCGTCTGAAAATTTGAAGTAACGAATGAAGAAGAAAAAAAAAGAAAGAAGTGGAAAAGAACAGTTAAGTGTAAACAGGCGTTGCAAGTTCGCCGGGTTTGGTTTGTTACTTAGCTTCCCAGCAAGACGAGAGCCTGAAGGCTATGGCGGCAAGTATGGGCTTGAACATGTATTTACTCACGCGGAAATGGGCTGTCACTTCTCGAGTTTGTGCTTATCTGACGTCAGCATGCTCGTTAAGTGTTGTTACAGTGGACATTGTAACCGTCCACGCACGATGCGCTTAACTATACACAGCATGACCAACGATCCCTAGAAGAAGGCGCGTAGGGAACCGCAGCACTCATACGCATCTTTTCTTTTTTTTTATTTCTATTTGCTGGCATTCATGTCGACCTCGAAACAAGCAAGCTCGTGAATGCAGTCGCTCTCACTTAATTAAAAAAAAAAATAAAACGTGCCAGATGTCTTTACCGATGTTCCGCAAATTCCTCTTTCAACGTTTTCTCCTGTATTGAACTTGATTAAGCTGTAGGTGAGTCCTAATTTTGCTTAACAATTAAACGTTCGCTTTATGTCAAGATGTGTTACTGAAATCGCTGTTGTATTTGCCAAGAACGCACAACACTTCCTAGACTCGAGTGCTTTACAAAGGTCAGGCACGTGCGCGTGCGTGCGTGCATATGTGTGTTTGAAGCAGCGACGAAAAGGATGTTTTTCGAGGTAAAGAAAGGACGGACATGCAGGTGAAATGCGAATGTGGGGGAAATAGATCATACCCCTTACAATATAAGGAGAACAGGCCTAGCGGCTAACGAAAAATGTGGCAGTTTCGCCCGAAGCGTGAAGCATTGACAGTTATGGCAAGGTTTAGCGCTTCGCCTGAACATTTCGGTTTGGGGGTTCTACCCTGGGATTCAACCGCAGAAATGTTTGCTCCGCACTCCAGGAATATCTTATGGATTCCAGCCGAACGCCCCGCTATATTTGTATATTTTCCTCTTTTGTACGCTTTTCGAGTAGTGTTTATTGATTAATCCTGCTCGATATTGCTTTCATCTTAAACATAATTCCACATTTCGACATCACTTACTATGCAGAAGCTTACTTGGGGTTTTAACATGAAATAATCCGCCTATTTCTTGGCCAATATCCCATAGTGAATATGAGCAATGGGCTTTAGGATACGAGGATAACGGGCAACAACAACGACTCCTCAAACGCTGTTCCTACTATGCGCAGGTGCGACATATTGCTACTACTTAGCACGTAAGATAGCCTCTACTGGGTAGAAGGAACTGCGCCCTGGCAGCTGCGAAACCTCTCTTGCAGGGTGGGCAAATTGTTAAGGATGTTCTATTCTGCCTGCTGCAGCTATAGCGTTCGTGGTTAGAATATGTGGATTCTGTGCTATAGGTATTTTGTTCCAATGCAGCCGTCGGACAATTTCATTTCAAACGATTTATTGATGTTCGGGCCGGGCTTCGGCTTTCATCAACTTATGAAGGCCGAACCCCCTGGCCGAAACGTGAATCAATCGACTATACACGCGTCTACTTCACTGTGAATATTTGCCTGGACCCAAAAACGCTTTCTTTTTCTCCAGTATTGAAGTTAATTAAGCTGTAGGTGAGGCCTAATTTTGCTCAACAATGAAATGAAATGAAATGAAATGAAATGATATATATAGATATATATATATATATATGTACTGAATAAGAAAGGGTGAACAGAACAGAAGACATAGCCCGCTTAATCCGTGCTTGCTGGCAATTTACATTGGAATGCACAGCCCTAATGTCCGCACTGAACATTCATCATATACTTCCTTGCCTTGAGCTATATGACATGTACTACGGCGCATAGATTAATGCCTGGATGACATTAGTTTGTGGGTGTGTTGTTGTGCACGTTGAATACCTGTGATGTACACTGTTCTAATAACTTTTCGTTTTTCCTCATACTCAGATTGAGTAGCATGCCCGGCATACTTCTTCAGGATTTATTAAAAGGCCCGCTCTTTGTTCTTAGAACTGTGCAAGGGGAACACCAAAATGAACGATGGAAGCCTGCTCATATTAATGTTGTGCGCTAGACTAAAAGCTGATAGCGAAAAGTGAACTCAACTGGCGGTTTAAGATCTACTGCCACTCCCCCCCTCGACTAAGAACAACGGATCAAGAAAGAAATACAAATAAATAATGAAAGCGTTAAAAGTGACACTTTGGCTAAACCTTGAAGCGATCTTTTGCGAGAGAACGCGTCTCGGACACTCTGGTCAATGAACATACCGAAAAAAGAAGGAAAACACAGAAAAAAAGAATGAAGGAAGAGGAGCGATGGAAGTTGCTGCATTAAAAAAAAAAACAAGCTAGTAATGGAGCAATGTTTTAGGAATCGAAACTATAGTTTCGGTGAGCTCACGCCTGGGGGACGTTTTCCTTTATTGTACCAGATGCGGCAGTGACTGCAACACAAGGCGTATATATGGCCCTGTGCACATCCGGCCTCGGGATCATTACTTTTTGTTGGCGGCAAATCCGGGCACGTGGAAAATTGCTGCCGCTTCGCAGACGCACGATGGAAACTAGGAAAGGAGGTGCTCGACCAGTAAGCGGGGAAAAACGATGGGACGTATGGGGAAGAGCCGAGTGGAAGGAGGGAACTCGGGAAGGTGGATCGTGTTTCGTATTGGCTTTTGAAGCGCGTAAGCTCGATATTTTGCTGCGTACGTGGTGTTCGACCCTCCTCTAGCTTCAGGGTAGGAAGGCGTAATTCTCCGCGCCCGCAGTAGCAAGATGCCAACTGGATTATTTACAATTGGATGTACAGGCGGCAGGTTTAAGCGCTACTTGGAAGGTTGACTCAGAGGAGTTCCCCCTTGATAGAACCCAAACTGCTCCCTCTTTGGAAATAAAAGAGTGGTTGGTCTGGGAATCACTTGGGAAACGGCACTGTTCGGCACGGCATTGGGAGGCGGCTCTCATTTTATTGCGTCGTCTCTTACGCCGTCGTAAAAGCAGTCGTACGGAACGGCAGAGAGAATTCTTGCACGACACTCGGATGGGCTTTGCTATGGCACTATCGGCGAACACCGGTTCCTGTTCCGCTTCCGGTGTGATCGTAAGGCCGTATATGATGGGCGCGGATGAGCAGTGAATAGCAAAAAAGGCCCGAGCCCAAAAATGGCCGGAAGTCACGCCAGCCTCATATCACCGGTGCAGATGGAGAACACTAACCCATCGTTTGTTTTCGATTGTACGACGGGAACAAGGACAGTGCGCGCGAAGCAATCTTGCGAGTTGTCGGCACTTTCGCTGTATCAGCTTTTGACTTAGCAGGAAACCTTAAACGTGGTGCTGCTCATTTGATGCGTTTCTGATTTTGTTTGTCCGTCTCATCTTGGAGCTGCAGCCAAAATGATGATTCATACAAAAGTGGGGAGGCAGAGAAGATCGAACATTTCTTTATGTTTTCTGCCTGGCGCACCGGCACTCATACCTTTATCGAGAGTAGACGCTGCAGGAGAGCTTCGCAGTCTCGCTCGTACCCCCATCACGTTAAGTTACTGGAATAAACCACAGAACTCTAAGTGTCGTTTATACAGCCTCGCCCATCACTGAAACTTATATTACCAGCAAACCTTTCACGACGTGACGCAACACTGCTGTGTCGGCTGTGTGTAGGAGTAGCATTCACTAACCATTCTCGCTTTGATAACCAACGTCAGACTATCCAGTGTGCCTTGAATAGACTGGATGACAGGCCATTTACAGAAGCAAAGATCTTGGGAGCCTGGTTGCACAGTTCATTATTCCAGAAAGCAGATCGAGCGCTTCTTCACTACCTGAAGGCAACAGACTTGAGTGCCCGACTGTAGACATCCTACACCTAACTTAGTACATGTGAAAGTGCGGTATAGACTCATGTTATCTCTCTTTCTCTTTCCCTCCTTTATTCCCCTCCCCACGTGTAGGGTAGCAAACTGGACTCAGTCTGGTTAACCTCCCTGCCTTTCCTTCTTCCCTTCTCTCTCTCTCTCTCTCTGCGGATGCGCAAATTCCAGACTGTGCGTGACTCTCATGAAATGAAAGAATCTTTCATTATTACTTCGACTGTGAACCCATGTGTGGTGCAGCTGCGGCACCTAGATACTATGAAATCCGAATAATCTTGGTTGGCAGCCGATATGGCGATTTACAAATACGCATTTTTGCCCTGAGTGCAAGCGAACTCACAAGGAGGTAATATCTGAGATGTCACGTGCTTCTGAAGCCACGACGCATTACTTCGCGTTGCCGACACAAGGAGGAACAACGCATGGGCCGCGAAGAGGACAAATCTGCAATTAGCGGCACCGCAAGATTATATCTGTAGGCCTTGTAGTGTAGTCTATGCATATGTTTCCAACATGTGTTCGATAAAAGCAATGTCCTTCATCATCACTTCCCATGTGTATTTTTTGGCGCACATTTTGAACAACTTGCGTCGATAATGCAAACTATTACGCCGCTTTTTAAAGGGCACCATAAACGTTCTAGTGTAATATGAATAGTCATTAGGCTTTCAAGTTACAAAGCCAACATTCGCTACGAGCGGTGCAAACGTGTTGTTACCAGCAGGGGAAGTGCAGTTTAACTAAAACACCCACATTTCGTCGCATTCACTGTTTTAATCAGGCGACATTCCTGCGCTAATTTGATTTGTGGTACATTTGCGGTGAGAATTCCCGTCAAGTATCAGTATGTGGAGATACAGGAGCTGTTATACAACGGGCTATGACGGTGTAGAGTGCAGAAAACCTGATAAATAAAATGCAACAAAGATAACAATTCAGAGAAGCACCAATTAAGGGAGCCGGAATCTTTCCCATTTTGACGAAGACGAGACGTACGTAAGGAGCGAGTGGCTCTGTAGATGCACCTTTATTGTATCTGCGTAGCCACCGATGAACGTAAACGAAATGGAGCGTAGCAGGAGGCACGGGCTTCCAACCTCGCCACCGGATCCTCTAGGTGAATATACCTATGTGACTTAAAGAAACGCGGATGCCAAACTGCTGCAGTTGTGCAGTACTAGCATGATTCACTGTGACTCGCGACATAGAGATTCGCGATACAAGTTACGGTTCTCAGGATTTCACGAAAGCTTAATTACTTAAAGTGCACATCACTACATTTTTAATGAAGGATCAGAAAATGCTGCTCATTAAGCGGTATGAGTATTCCATACGAATTACCTTAAGTGCAAGCTAAGGTAACACCATCGAAGCAATGACTTGAGCACGTTTTCGACGATCGCCCCGGGGCTCTTCATTGAGAAAGCTTTTGCGTAAGCGTATAATCGAGACGTGAAGCTCGAAGGCCAGTAAATGGTTTTAAACTGCCGTACACTTATACAGCGGGCCTTTCAAAGAGACCGTGATACGTTACTCTTGATGCCCTGCATAACCTTGTACATCTTGCATAAGGCATCATACCCGAGCAAGCAGCGAGTCTTTAAGGCGACAGTGATCAGTAATTTTCGTTGGGCTGTATCCGCCTCGTTTCTTCATTTTTTTTTCGTGTTATTTGTTTGATCCGCAGCGCTGACGCAGTGGCTGTGGCGTCGCCCAAGTGAACACGAGGACGTGGGTACGATTCCCGGCCGCGGCCACGGTGCTTTTGGACAAAACACATGGTCAAAATTAATTCGAAGCCCTTCGTTACGGTGTCTCTCATAACCCGCTGTGTAGTTTCTAAACGTTAAACCGCACATGTCTTTTTTGGGGGGAGGGAGGGCGGTCCTTTGTTTTCTCGCTAACATGATTGTCCATAGATCAGTTTAGGAGAAAATATAGCGTTCGAGAAACTTAGGTGAAGAACGGCCTGACTCTGATTGGAATTTCACTTTCACCCTTCAGCTAATCACAGCGAAGATTGATGATTGCTATCACTTAGGCACCTCCCCCCACCTTTCCCTCCCCCGAAAATAAGGGGGGATATCAGAGTTCATGTAAAAAGTGAAAAAAGAAATTCTGTCCTTAGAAAAATATATGGTTGTGTCTAACAAGTTTCATGCAGACGCTGGCAGTGAATGAATTCTCTTTCAATAGCTAAAGTAAGCATTAGGTAGATGCTGTTTGGTATGAATGCTGCTGTTGAATTTGTTATCGCTTGCATTCTTAACGTTACTGCTGCCTTTGTACTCCACTTTTGCTACCTTTTTTTAAGGTGTAATTTAGGTGCACGTCATGTCAAGAAAGAGTGACAAAAATAACAATTCCGACATATCATGCACCAACCCAGTCAAAAATTCAAACCGCCTGCCTTTCTTTACCTGCGTGCATAGGGAACCAGCCGCACAATTAGAAAAATAAGAGAAACGATGCGAACCAAGGGAAGCTAGTTGTATATGAACATGCGTTGCATTTCATATTAGGTGATACGCAGCTGATTGGCGCGTCCGACGAATCCATGTGCACTTTCCGGTGTTCGAAGAATGCGCACACTTGTTTTGAGAATAAAAGCTTACTTAACAATAGCGCAGTAAATGCATGGACAAAAAACGCAGGACAGGCGCAATCGATGATAGCACACTGTCCTGTCCATATTCTTGTCAGTGTCTTATGTGGAATTCTTAAGAGGAAGCATTAGCTCGGGCCCAACTCCGACGCGGCCTATTCAAATACATGTAAAACGCAAAAACGTTTTTCCGAGACAACCCCTCGACCAATTTTAATAAAATCTGTTGTATTTGAAAGAGAAAGTTAAATTCTAGTGACTGTAGGAAGCGGAATTTCGATTTAGGACGTGAATTTTGTTAAAAAGATTTTTAAATTTCTGACAGTCCACAAAAATAAATAAATAGAGGCACGAAGTTTACAAATTAATAGATCTGCATCAATAAAAGATAGTGCGGTTCTGTAAACGGCACCCATTAGATCATTCAAAGCGGAGAAATTCAATAGGTCATTTTACATCTTACGTGAATTTGTTACGTTGGTTACAAGGGTTCTGCAAAAGCAGTATTTGCATATTACTTAATTTTTTCATATTCATGTTAACATATCAGTTTTGTCTGCTTTAGATGTACTATTAGATGCAATTCCCAGATATCATTTTCCGTCGTTGACTTACGGAGTTGTAAACTAGAAGGTTTCGTTTTTTGAAAATTTTCGATTTTTGCCAATTCTTAATAAAAAATTACAATCTAACTCAAAAATTCGAAACCGACAGTCACTAGATTTTAAGTTTCTCTTTTAAATGCAACAAACCTCGTCAAATTTGGCGCAGTGGTTGGCGAGAAAAACGAATTCTCCTTTTACATGTATTTAGATAGGAGCACCCGAGCTAAAGCTTCCTCTTAAGCCTAAATCACGAACCAACTAGCTCAGCAGCGTGTATTAGCTTTTTTTTTTTAAAGAAATTGCTTTCTTGTTAATGCCACTTGCTTCTGCTAGCTTTCTTTCTGAGTCATCTGGTTATTCTGACCCCTGTAATGATCGTGATGAATAGTAAACAGCAAATAAAGACACCTCACTCAATATGCTAACATTTCCTTTTATTTACCTGTGCACCAAATTTCTCGACTCGCTCGAAGATCCAGCGCTGTTCCCTACATATGTGGCACCTCCAATAGGCACGCAAGATGAGTACTAATACAAGATGGACAGAGCGAATGAGAGGGAGATAGAGAGAGGTGGGGAATATATAGGTGCCGAATTTAATGAGAAGTTATAGAGATGTTGACAAGACTGATGGCCTGGAATATTGCTGCAGATGTTAGGTGAGAAGTACATTATACACAGTCATGACACAAACACCCAAATGGCAGATACAAAGAACATGCACATACACACAGTCTCATTAAGGCCCTCCTGTAGATCGCAAAAAAAACCAAAACCAGCTTTCGTTACGCGAGAGGAGCAAGTGGTGCTTCCTCTACTGGCTGAAAATGTCCCCCAGCTCGAAGTTTGAGTCATGGTTCGAGTATTGCGTATCTATATTAGTAAATTACCCTCACGAAACACCAAAAAAGAAAGTTCAGTTCTTTATTGTGTGAGTGATGACACAAGCCGGAAAAGATGCAAAGAAAAAAAACCTGTTGGTGAAGTCAAACTTTGAATTGCCTGCCTTGACGTCAGCGTCTTGACGTCAGCGACTTTTACTACATGTGTTCGGGGGATGTTAAGTGTTTATCGATAAAAAAGCTAATCAATTATCTACTAAGGAAATCATAGACTTAGAGCAAGTTTGGAGAAAGATATGGGCACGGAACTTAACAAAAACTAACATAGTTTATCGTTCCTGGCGTTATCGACGTACCAGTGCTGAGGTGTGTGCAAAATGCAACAATAAAGACTGGTTTTCGTCTTTCCCGGTGGTAATCAGTGTTCTTCCGCCATGTACAGTAGCGAGCAAAAGTCTGTGGACCACGGATGTCGGAAAATTGATTTTCCTTTCTCCACAGCCTAGCCATGAAGCCTGAAATCAAGTGCGCCAAAGTACACACATCCGCCTTTTTGGCCAACGCAATGTACTGGAAGAGAACTGAATTTTTTTGCCGGTGCAGTAGTCCGTAGGCTTTTGCTCCCGATTGCACGTAAATAGAGTCCTGAAAGAAAAAGACACGGGAAGCAGCCCACAACGCCGGCAACTGTAATGTCTGCTTCTTCCTGCGAATTTCGCTCATGCCGCACTGGTTCAAAAATGGGCGTTAACCAGTTCGCATAATTCTATACTGTCAAGGATAGTTTCGCTAGTCTACACTATTGCGAGTGTTACGCTTTCTAACCCCTCCATGCCTCAATCTCCCCCCTCCCCTCCTCCAGCCTAATTTCCGAGCAATGCGCTTCTGAAGCGGTTAAATTAATATTATTCGCGAGTTCTGCTTTCTGACTTCTTCATTTTGGGAAATTCTGCGCGAACATAAAAAAAGGTGCATCTATAATTTGTTGTGGATAAAACAGGCAAATGCAAGTCGTGTCAAATTGTGAAAAACGAATATCGCCAGTTGAAGAGTATTGCGTCATTAATATTCATAAGAATAGCCAAGAAGATGAAATTACGTAGACATTCTCGCAAATGAGTGGGAAGCAACCAATCATTAGGCGAACTCTGGGAATCCCTAATTCATCTTAAGTGCTCTAATATATGGATCTTTGTTTGTTGCCGGCTGTAATGCCAGCTAAAATTCAGTTTAATGCCGACATCATATATCTCCATTGACTATGTTTGGTAGGGAATTTTAGGTATTAGCGTTGCCTGTGATTTACTTTATTAATCTGAAATCTGAAATGACCGTTGGGAGGCAGGGCAGAGAAGCACTGTATCAAAGCTAGGGTTTATATTGAAGATTTTAGTTCATTCCAATTTGAATTTGTGTTTTTGCCTATCGACAATTAGTCTGTTTTAGACTGAGGGGAACAACTCGGGTACGGCTGGGCGAGTAACGCGAAGGGCACAAAATCTGTAGTATAAAAAATAAACGAATGGGCGTCATGCGTAGGGATGAAAACGCAGTAGGGTTTGCAGAGTATTCGATGTAATGTTGAGATTAGAAAATTTTCTAACATTTCCCTAGGCTCGGGTGACGTAGCACACAGGTGGCTGGTTATCACTCAGAATAGTGTTTGCCCTTCATTAGGCTTAACATACACTACTGATGACGATGGTGCAGTGATGACACTGATGAATCGAACTTATCGGAATGGCAAACTGAGCAAGCTGGCAAAAACGAGCGCATAGAATAGAGGAGCCATAGGACACGGACTGACTATTAACCGAGCAACTAAAGACGCAATGGACGATAGGGACCATGTCCCATCAAGTATTATTCAAATGCTGCGCAAAAGATCACTTCTTTTTGCGAGCCTCTCCATCACGCGTTTCCTTTGAGTCTCATCAAATAAGATGGCGAATTCTAAGGTTGCAGGTTTGTGGTGCCATCGTAATGACCATATACAAGCTATAACTGGTGATTAGCTGAGACTTGTGGATAAGGAGGTGAAATAGACTTAAGGATAGGGAGGTTAGAGCTGATTGGGAATTGTCATTATAATGCTCAAGACGAACGAAGAGGTAGATGAGGGGAGAAAGCAATAACTTCAGCTTACGAATGTGGCACAGTGTTGCAAGCGACATTGCGCACGCGCTGACAAAGACGCGAGTTGACGCTGATTGGGAGATTGATTGATTTATTGTGATATTGGCAAATGTTCACACCAAATGCTGACCTTGAGCCTCACTTCAGCCAGGCTGCGACTGCCTGATTAATGGACTTATAGCTCAGTGGCTATGACATTCTGCAGCTGAGTACAAGGTCACGTGTTCGTAAGAGTGGCTTGTTGAGCGAGCTGGTACGTTACTGTTTGCTAGAATGCCAGCAGGCGGGAAAGAAAACCAGAAATAACCATGATTAAGAAACATACAAAGTGACAGGAAGGTTGCTGGATTTCCAGCAACCGTCCTGTCACTTTGCCTCTTTCGTACTCGTGTTTTTTTTTTATATTGAAATGAAAATAGGAGAGCTTGGCACCTCTATGGCGGCACCGACTACTCCTTCTCACTTAGCAAAGAAAACAAATATGCGCAGAAAGGCCGAATAATGTTACGAAATTTGGCACTCAGTAGAACACCAGATGAATAAAAACTATATAATCGAATAGTGAATGATTCGGAGAGCTTTGTGCATAAGTAGAGCACACATACGCATATATAAAGTCAAATATTTTGAATAGCCAAAACACACTACAAACGTCATTACACTGCAAAGCACAGAATACAAGTAATTACGCATAATGTAAAAATCTCGATCACCACATAAATCCATTTTGAACCCAGAACAATGTTTATATGACTCACTTAGGTTAATAAATAGACTTAAATTTATTATCTTGCCAAAGTGTTTGTGTTCACGAACAACTTTTTCAAAGCAGGAAGTGCTCTTTTGTGAAGGCCTGCTGTTGGTCATGGGCCAAATGTCTTTTTTAGAGTGAATGATCTTATATCTAAATCTAAGAAATTTGCTCGCAATACCATTCGTTGTGAATCATATTTAGTACACTCGACGAGGATATGACGCACAGCTTCGTTCGGATGGCCACAAGAACAGCGCGGACTAGAGGCACGTTTTTCCCTGTATAAGAGGTGTCGCGTAAATGCAGTACCCAGCCGTTGGCGGTGCACTATTGTTTCGATTTTTTTTTTCTCTCAGATTTGATGAAATTAATAGGTTTATACATGGGTCTATAAAGCATCCGAGTTCCCGAGTTCTTAGATTGCTGATCAAACCAAGTAGTTTTGCTGAGACAACAAGATATTTGTCTCATGAGCAGACGTGCTTCACTGCGCAAAATAGGAACATTGATTGTCTCTGCGTTATTGTGCGCCCGATTCTTAGCTGCGTCCGCTGCAGTGTTACCGGGAATATCGCAGTTCCGGGTATCCACTGAAATGCAATCACGTGGTTCATTGCCCTTGCTTTTGTGTGTTCTTTGAGCGTGTCATACAATAGCAAAGTGTTCAAAGAATTCTGCTTATTGCTTCGTAGTAATTCGAGAGCGTCTTGCGAATCGCTAGAAATAACCTAGTTTTGCACATGTTTTACTGATGTTATGAAACGCAATGCACACAGGACTGCGAACAGTGCTGCCAGATCTCTATTGGGATAATTTAAATGTTTGCTGTAGCGCCAAATGTGGATTGACGAATGCTGAAGCCGATGAATTTTTATGACATGAACCGACTGTATACACGTGATGAACACGTATCTCTTAGACACAATCCTCTCGGCCGATAATTTTATATAAGAACTTGTTAACATCTAAATAGCGTAATTAATATACATTTTGCATAATTCAAATCTTGGTAATAATGCTTTATGTTCTTGTACAGCATCGTGAATTTTGCTTTTGTTTCGTTCGATAAGCGCGAGGTTTAATGGATGCTTATCGTGTTGAGTTTAGATGCGATAAATATGTCGGCATGTTTCAAGCGTTCTTATGACTGGAAATGGTGGGTGACAAGCTTCAGCAATTACTAGAGAACTCGAGGCAGCCTGCGGAACCTCAAGACACATTCGCAGCCCCCTTGCCAGTAAACGTTGAAGACGTTCCTCAGAAGTTTGCGATAAACTATGAATAATAGGTGCCGAATAATCATTTTTTTGTTTTATGACTGGGTTATGAATCTGTAATAGCGAAGAGACTGATCCCCCCTACGTTGTACCAGCAAGTCGCCGCAGTACGTTTATTACAGTATTGGTCTGCTATTGAATTGCGCGAATGTGTGATGCCCATGTGAACTGGCGGTCAAGAATAACGCCAAGAAATTTGTGCTCTTTCAGGAACATCGAAGTTTTGCCCTTCAAGCTTAAGTTTCAAGTTATTCAGCTGTCGCCTAGGGAAAGGAATCACGGCATTCTTTGCGTATGAGACACTCATGCCTCTTTCTTTTAAAAAGATGACGATAATATCAAGACCCCCTTGTAGCTTTGTTTGAATGCCTTGCAAATGAGGTCCAGAGGCCCATATCCAGATGTCATCAGTGTACAGAGAATACTATAGGCCAGGCGGTAGTTTTTGTGGTAAGGCTGCCATGGCGCAGTTGAATAAAAACGGATGAGAAGACTGCTTGCGGAACGCCCTGCGTGATGATGTGATAATTACTCTCCCTTTCAATTGTTTCCTTAAATATTTTTCTTTCGCTTTAGAAATGTGATACCCATCGCAGTATTCGGCCATATAGGCCAAGCTCTCACATGCCAGCAAGGACATGTATGGGACTTATAGTGCCGAATGCTCTCTGAATACCTAAGAATACTGGTATTTTCACAGCTCCAGACATTCGTTCATGTTCGACGCATGTAACAATGTCTTAGACTGCATCTATTTTACGCCGATTTTCTAGAAAACCAGTCAAGTAGTTCGAAAGCACATTTGTGTGTTCATACCAACATTGCAGTCCACTTACTACCATCTTCTCCATTAGTTTACAAAAACAGCTTGTGAGACTGACGAATCGGTAGGAGTCAAGACAAAGTGTAGTCTTTCCTGGTTTCAGTACAGTAACTATACGAGCTAATTTCCATGAATCTGGAAAAGACTCTCTTATCCAGCTATCATCAAATATCTCCAGAACAGTCATTCTAGCTGCTGGACCGAGGTTCTTTATCATCACATACGTAATGCCATCTGGGCTTGCAGTTATCTTTGCATGGCGTAACATGAAAGTACATTTAAATTCATCTAAACTAGACGCACAGTCACGTTGAGCGTGTTGTGAAAACACGCTTGAACCTTCTCTTCTGCTAGTGATGTGGAACTCGGAAATTGTAGGCATGTAAACGGAATTCTTGGTCTGGATATAAGTTGACATAATCGTTAGGAACAAATGTTTGCGGAACGTATCGAGTTATGGCAAGGCTTGGGAAAGGATGGCTCTGGGTCTCTGGATCACTAAATGATCGGACAACCGACCATATTCTGGGAACTGCAGTGAAAAGAAACAATGACGCGCAGTATTCTCGCCATCGCCTCGGACCTAATTTCTTTAAGCGTCTGCGCGAAGTTGATTGAACTTTCTGTGCCATCTTGTAGTCATCCAGTTTCCCTCTTCGATGGTAAGCACGCTTTGCTCGTCTTCAAAATGCTCTCATGCATTCGTATTCCTTGTCAACTGCACCATATTCATTAGGGACAAAGACTTCCTTTATGCAGATCTTGTAAGACTCACACAATATATCTGCAAAACTTTGAAAATTTGAATTTTCGCAAAATGAATTAGTTAAATAGTCACGAAAATTTTGCCACTTAGTATATGTTGAGTAGCGCCGGGTCCCTCCACTTCGTATGAGACGATGTTTTACCAGAACCGGAAAATTATCACTGCCTTGTGTTCCTGTGTCCGTTGACCATTTAACTCCATGAAGGTCATGTGAGCAGAGTGTAATATGTATACAGCTGGTGTAGCAAAACCCCCGCAAGAATGTTGCAGAGCTGTCATTTAACACAGTTTAATTTCATTTTTCTGTTGCGCACTCGATAACGCTTTCGAGTGAATCATTATGTTCTCTGCCCCATATGACATTTTGTACGTGGAAGCCCCGACAAAACTAGCACATATGAGTTTGCGATGCGAAACACATTCACCAAGCTGTCTACAGATATTTTGCTAGAACTTTGCAGATAAAAACTTATCACTGTGACGCATATGTTTCTAAAAGATATCTTTCGTGCTACTAACTCTGGTATGTCTGAGTTGCTCGACTTTATTAAATAGGGCGGCAGGTCTTTTCTCACTCATAACTTCGCTCTGCTACTCCCAGCAATGCGCGATGATTTACATCTCACATAGTTTGAAAGACGAAAGTCATCTCGTACGCCTGCCTTCTGTCTACATAAAACAGGAAAGTTATACTTAGCCAGTAGTTTCCGAAAATCAGTGGACTTATTACGAAGGCTATTAGCATTCCACTCAAATATGAAAACATTGTTGTAACGATTATTCATGTTAAGCCTACCGTGGAGCTGTTGGTTATTGTACAAGCACCAACGACTCTATATACAGCAGTGCTTTTACCTCTGGCAGGTTGTTTGCTTGTGGAACGGCACTTAGAATTGCACCATATGGCAGGACCATATGTGCGACGGGTATAGAGGCGTAATCACCAAATAACGCTGAAGCTCCATCTGTGATCTGAGCAGATCACTGAAGAGCTGACTGGGATGGTCACTGGGAGGACTGGTGTGGTTGAGGCGAATGCCGAGGCAGTCGCTGAGATATCAGATGAGATTGCTGTGTCTCGTGGTTTTTCTCGTTTCATTCCCATTTCCCGTTTTCTTCCCACACAGGGTTGGCCGTTCGAGTCTCAGTGATGGCAGCCGCATTTCGTTTGGTAAAAATGCAATAACTGCTTATATTTGAGTGCACGTTAAAGAGCGCCAGAAGGTCAAATTACTACGGGACCATAATATAATTTTAACTGCCCGATTGGCTTTAAAGAGGGCCTAATGTCGACGACAATTCATCCTTGAGCTCTCCACGTACGAACATCAAGACAGCGCAGAACTGATCAAGCAGCAGTGCCACAAAACTATAGGCGGCCAGTTTGCTTCGATTTTCCTTTGTGGCAAGTGGAGATTAGCCGAAAGCTTTAGAACACACTTATCGCACGTTACCATGGCGACAGAAGTGGATGTAGGAAAATTGATTTACATCAGATGCAAAATGAACGTAGCGAAACTCGAGCCAGGTCGGGGCGAAATGTAATGAAAGCGACCGCTTGTCGACGGCACCGTGAATAGTCGTTCGCTGTGTGCGTACTTGAGAATAGAAAGCCTCCCTGTAGCGCCCCCCAAAGAGCCAAGAAGCCGCCGTACAAAGGCACTGCGCGAAAGAAAAAATAAATATAAAGAAAGAGGCAAACTAGACTTCAGCGACAAGTCTGAAAAGCAAAGTCCAAATACTGCGGACGAAACGAAAATAAGGAAGCAGCTATACGAAGAGCGCATGGGACCTCAGACAAACGAGCTCCCTTTCGAAATGGAAGTTTCCAATTCATCAGCTTTCAATGGAGCGATTTTCGTGGACAGAAAGAGAAAAGAAAATTAAAGAAAAATGAAAGCAACTACAGGAATGTGACAGCCAGAGAGTACAGCATGGGCGGCAGGGAAGCCGGATAACGCCGGAGCGTTTGCGCATATACGTGGTAGCGTTTCACCGCCAACCACACTCGATATTCCGTTTCCTACATTTGAAGTAGCCTCCTCACCACCGTCATTCTTTTTTCGTTCTATTGTTCGTTTCCATTGTCTCTTTTCTTCCTACTTCAGCTCCTCACTCGTGCTTATTTTTTTTTCCTTTTCTAGGTCTTGTGTAGTGCTCTATTACCAAGCCTTTCTTTATGAAAAAGAAACGATGAAAAAATGCCGTTGTACACTTCGATCCGTCTGTTCTCTTCATTACTCCCCTCCATACTTCCACGTACATTCCATTCTGAATTTCCCCGCAGTAATTTCGAAACCTGATAAAGCAAGAAAAGTAGCATATCACAATGAGGAGCACTGAGCAGCTATGAATAGAAGATATAATTGAGGCCGCTGTTGTACGCAAACCCGGCGGTCCCTCTCAGTAATTCTCTTTCGGGGGCGGACGAGACACGGTGGCCACTTTGAGCGACGGCAGCAGCAAAACAAGAGCGCACTGGCCGTGTCCTGGCGAGCTCTCCCCCCCGACGCTCACCCTCTCTCTCTCTCTATGCTCCTCCGCGAAACCCAGTACAGTTTCCTGATTGACTGTTGTCGGGTTTCCGTTTGATTCAACACGTTGAAAAAAAAAGAAAGAAAGAGAGGACTCACCCTATAGGAAAGAGCCTATTCTCCTCCGAGTGGAACCTCTAACGCTGCGTGCGCATTCACCTATTGAGCAGAAAGAGAAAGTATGCCGAGCTGCTGTTGATTCTGTTAACGCTAGCGCGCGATTGGACCAAGCTCTTCGCGAATCTTGCTTTAGTTTCGGGAAGTTGGAGCGGCGCTTCTTGAAAAGCGATATTGTTCCCGCGGCGCCGCACTCAGTAAACCTCAGAGTGTAGCAAGGATTGTTACGCGTCATTTGACTTGCTTAGCTTAGAGTCCACGCAAGCGCACGACACATAATCATCGGTGGCACGAAATTAAACCGACTTGATTCGCGATATGTTGAGGAACTTTCCGTTTCCAAAAGCCATCGGCAATCTCCTTCAACGCATTTATAATCTTTGATGTGAGGCAAAAAAAAAGTAATAAATTAAAATATGCGAGTAAGATATCGCGCTAGCTCGCTCGCAATTAAACAAAGGCACGGAGCGTATGCATCACATCTTGGAATACGAGGATAGCGCACATGAAACGAGGACGTGAGGAGAACACTTGAACGTATCGACACGGCTTCCTCGTCTTGTTGGCACTACACTAGTATTCCAAGATGATGCATCAACAAGCCCGCGTTGCCACGCATGTTGACTTCATTTATTGTATCTATCACTATTTTGCGCTCTCCCAAACATACGCTTTCTTCGGCGTAGCTTCTTGCTGTCCCATCCATGTCTCACAGGGTGCAGGTAAGCATCAGTACTCTGGTTGATGTCGTGCTACATAAGTCACCGTAATGTCTTCGAGCTTCGTTTGAATGCACGGGGATGGCTCCCACGCATTAACTAAACGTATCTAGGGTACCTGAGTTGAATGTTCTCCTTCTGCGTGCTCCTCTCAAGAAGAAAAGAACCTTGCTTCTTTCTCTTCGGAACGATACAAGCCCTCAAACATAACACAGGCAAAATAAACGGCTGCTGATCAGTTTGTCCCTCGTTCTGTCTCTAAGTCAACGCATTTATCTCTTTAAAATATCTCTTACACAAAGTGGAACAACACTCACGATAAACTTCGCCGCAGTCAGACCGCGGCGTGCCCGAAGTTGTACCTCGCAACTCACTAAGAAATGGGAAGAAAATTACAAGAACGTTCTTTTTTTTAACTTTGGACATTTAGGGGGAATGGGAAGACAGGTGACGCCTGGGCAAATACACAACGCCTGTGTTATTCGTGTTATATGTTATTCGTGCTAGGTTCTTAAATAACTTTACAAGTAACATGTGTTATGTGCTCTCTCTCTCTCTCTCTGCTCGCCATCTTTCATCCCCCATCCCGCTCCCGTGTGTAGGGTAGCAAACCGGTTAAGCTAAACTGGTTAACCTCCTTGCCTTTCCTTCTCCACTTTTTCCTCCCTTCCTTACAAGTAACATAAACTGTGAAATAAAAGGGAGAAACTGCAGAGCACCTGCAGGAATGTTTTCAAGAAATGCACGACAAAAATGAGGTCCAGATTTAGCATTGAAAACTGGAAAACTGAGACAGGGTAACACAATGAGTGCGTTCATTATGAGCATTGGTTCAAGAGACGTCTCGCGTTACTGACATGATGTCTCTTCGGAACTGAGCACAGAATATGAAACCAATGTTTTTAAATAACTTTAGAAGTAGCATAAATTGTGAAAAAAAGGGGGAAATGACAAAGCACTTGCAGGTATGTTTTCAAGAATTGCACGACAAAAATGAGGTCCAGATTTAGCATTGAAAACTGGAAAACTGAGACAGGGTAACACAATGAGTGCATTCATTATGAGCATCCGTTCAAGAGACGTCTCGCGTTACTGACATCATGTTTCTTCATAACAAAAGACACAGTATGAAACCAATGTTTTTAAATCACTTTACCAGTAACATAAATTGTAAAATAAAAGGGAGAAATGACAGAGCACCTGCATGTATGTTTTAAAGAAATGCACGACAAAATTGAGGGCCAGATTTAGCATTGAAAACTGGAAAACTGAGACGAGGTAAGACATTAAGAGCATTCATTATGAGCATCGGTTCAAGAGACGTCTCGCGTTACTGACATCATGTTTCTTCAGAACAGAGCGCACAATGACCTCCATTTTATTAAAACACTACTTACGTTAGCCATTTATGAACGTTCATACGATAGCACATTGCTAAATTTGTGCTCTGATCAGCGCACTCAGTGAATTTCTTGCTCATGAAATTGGATGCGGTGGCTCATAGTTGTGCCAATCAGAGAGCATCTATGATATGCTCCCTCAGTAGCTGTTCATAGAATAACATAGCGTTGGTCTTGCTTTATTCATATTGCGCTTCTCTGTAGGCCATGTGATTTGTTTTCTCCTGTGTTCTTGTACTACCGCCTGCAAGTACGCTTAGTTGCGCAAAATTTCTCGGCGTACCCCGCAGCGTTCTCGTATTTGCGAGGGTTCCGCTGTTCGGTAGCGATTTTTCGTTGGGTGTCTTTTGAAATTTAAAGCGTGCTTCACCAAGAGAACTGGGTTATGCCGAAAAGCCTGATGCGCACTACAAGTACGAAATTCTTTTTTTTTTCTTTCAAGAGGCTGGTTTCTTAGTGTATGCCTTAGTTAATTTAATAATAATAATAATAATAATAATAATAATAATAATAATAATAATAATAATAATGGGTTCTACGTACCTACGCCCGAGCTACATTTCGGGCGGAGGTGGGAAATGTAGTTCGAAAGCACATTTGTGTGTTCTCACCACCATTGCAGTCCACTGCCTACCATCTTCTCCATTAGTTTACAAAAAAAGCTTGTGAGACTGACAGGTCGATAGGAGTCAAGACAAAGTGGAGTCTTTCCTGGAGTCAGTGCTATAAATACACGAGCTAATTTCCATGAATCTGGAAGAGTCGCTGTTATTCAGATATCACTAAATATACAACATTTTTTGTTTAAGATGCTGAAATAATTGGTTTGACTCCCAAACCACCCACTTCCCTCATCTACCGTAGTTGTCTAGCAGATGGCACGGAAGTAACGTTGACAGAAAAACTTCCATATTCTACTCACGCGGAATGACTGCATCTTTTCCTTTGCCACGGAAACAGCTTCTGACGCAGTGCAGTTTGGATTCACTTGCCAGAAGTTGCAGCCTTCCGCTTATTGTCGAAGAGCAACTGGAATTCCCTCAGGTGGCTTCAATTTATACACTACCAAAAATAATGGCGTATCGTCATAGTCTATGCATTTTTCTTCGCTTAGCTCATAGATGGATCTCCTACCTTCGTCAACCCGTGGTTTCATGGCTTTACCTTCGCACGTCTCATATTCATAGAAGGTGTGTTGGAACGTATTGCAGTGTTGAAAACTAGCGTTGCCGGCTTGATGACAGTAGTTGCACGTTGAGGCACTTCGGAATGGGGGCGATTCTGTGGCACTGATACGCCTCAGTATGCGCTGTCGGACATGTGGCTCGTGCCGATGTTTTTTGTTGCCGCCCACCATGGTAGGCGGAGATGCGCTGTAGAGAGCAACAAAACCCCACGATACATGTGGGTGATATTTAACACATCGGTATCCCACCGGATGTCTGTTGTCTCTGGACAACAGCGCAAGGTCTTAAAACAGCACTGATTCTTTTTTTTGAAGGCACATTTCTGCTTTTTGAGAGCGACTTGCGTGTGTGAGCACGTTTGACAGCGCGTGCATGCGTTCCCGACGCCTTTCCTTTCTCTCTCTTCTTCTTGCTCCCTTTGGCATTCCCCCAACATAAGATAGCCAAAATTTTCTCTTTAACATCCCTCCGCGTGCGTGCGCGAGTTCTCCGTGGCTTTCATCCCCCCTCCCCTCACTTTCTCTATCTTATATTTCTAGTCCCTCTTTCGCGTCCCCAAAAGTAGGGTAGTCAACCAGACACGTTTGTGGTTAACATCCCTGCCTTCTCTCTTTATTTCCTCCTACTCCTCCTTCCTCTGCAACAAGAGAGACATCACTGTTGTACTAAAAGCGCATATACAACGTTACGACCAACAAAAACTATAGGACAAGCGTAGTATGAGTATCTTTTGAAATACCATCGGACTTTGCCTAAGACAATTACTGCAGTTGTCGCGCGGTGTAAGGAAACTAGCTTCGAAGCTCTCGTTGGGCCATTCTTCTGGTTAATTCAGTTTCCTGTGCAGCATTTTCAATGCGCGTCAAAGGTGAAGAGAACCAGAAAAAGCGCCAGCTCTGGCAACGCAAATATTCCACCTTGTTAGAAGCCGCTTATAGTGCAAAAGCGTAAACGGCTGTCTGATAATATACAAAAATAGGGCTTGCAGTTAAAATGGCGAAGAAAAAGGAAGCTTGTCTGTGTTGCCGCAATGCCGGACCTGTTGTAATCTGCTTTCGTCCTGTTTGAAGCATGGTTTCTTTATATTGTGAGCGCCGTACACAATATCTTTTTTTTATCTCTATCTCATTTTCACACAAACATCAAAAGACAAAAACAGCAAATGAAACAAGGGGAATGAACTAAGCAAGAACGCGCCTTGTAGAGCTCAGTTTATTTCATTCGGTGACACTCTTCGCATTAGGACATTCCAGCGCTTCGACGGTCTTTTTTGTAGGTGCTCCAGCATGATTATAATTTTCTACCTACCAGTGTAAGCCATGAAGGAGACATTTACATTTTTCACTTCATATTCTCGAAGAACACGCTAGACAGTATCCCGAGAAGAAATTTTGTGTTTGCTCCTTTCTATGCTATGCAGCTTAGCTCTCCTAACGAAAACTTTGGGCAATTGCGGCGACAACGACTTGCAGAGAATAGAGGACCAGGTTAACGGCGTCTTGAATTCTTCTTGCAGCGCGTTTCGTTGTTTGAAAACATTGGGAACCTTTCGCAGCAACTTCAGAAAGCCTAACCTAATACTTTGGCTGCTTCGTCCTCCCCTCTGCGTCGTCTTACGCAGTAATCCCTACGTCGAGTTCTTTTTAAGGCCTCGGTGTTTTGAGGATTGGCCCTAATCCGGCGACGGTCAAATACGGTGACCCGGTTGAAGTGAAAGGAGGTAGGCGTTTTAAATCCTTTCGTTTTCCATTCAAAGGCGTCCGTTGACATTTGATAATGAAAGGCTGCACCGGGAGACACATTCCTTTGGAACTGAAGCCGAGTAGCGACGAATGGCGCAAGAGCCATTTTGTCGAACGCTGAAATAGGGTCGACATTGCGAACGCGTCCCGACAAGTTCAAGATTCTTATTGAGACCGTCGATGCCGTTGCGTTGCAAACTATTCGCTTCCTATCTACCGTACGCTTCTTTTAAACCCGAAATATCGCAGTATTAGGCAGCTATCTGCCGCGTGTTCGCAGTCTGCAACCCAGGGCTCCATGGAACATTCTGGCGCTGTCTACAGTCACTCGCAGATTCTAGGCTAGTGAGTGGTCACAATGCTGGTGAAAAGAAAGAAGTAATTCATATGTCTGGGTGCTCCTATCCTAGAGTAAGGGACAGAAGCGACCGATCTTCTGGCATCGCAGACTTCCCGTGTCAGCATTAAACGCAAACAAGGTAATGAATGGTCCTACAAGGCGGCGTACAGCCTGTCCGGTTCAAGCCAAACACGTAGCAATATCTGCCCAGTTCGCCCACTTCGCGAAAAATAAGTGGCTTTATACACTCGCACTCCCCTTCATCTCATATTGGGAGCTAATTAGATATATTAACGTGATACCGTTAAGGGCCCCGGGTCGCAGAAAATCCGGTGTCGTCGCCGGCGCCGACGTCCGCGGCCGATGATATCTTCCCGAACCACACATCCCCAACCACGCAGGCCCTCTGCGTGACCCAGAGGCCTTACTGAACTAATTGAATTTCTCAAAGTAAAATGCGTCGGAAAATTCGTAAGGTAGGACTTACACACAACCTACAGATATGTTAGCGTCGGATTGTGATTTGAATATACGACAAAACATAATTCTGTTACGCCGAAACTCAAACACAAACACCTTCTCCAGCTGTCGTTTGAGGTCTCTCTTAGTAGGAGCGGCGTGGCCTGAGCGATTCCTTGCAACGCCATCATAAAAAAGTACCAGAAGGCTCGCCTTCGTGCATAGTGTTCGCCGCCAGCGTTTCCAGGAAAACATCACGGTTACATAAGGTGCAGTTGCCGGGAAGCATGAGAAGCAGTCACGGATATTTGGATGCTGTCATGTTCCGCTTTTAATGTCGAAGCTTAAGCGTCCTCCCAAATTTGATGACGATGTTTGTTGGGGTCGTTGAGCGATAGCCAGAAACACTGCGGCATCAACGATGGTCCAGCAGGATAGGCAAACTGGCCGCGAGCCGCGTGATGGCGAAGGAACTTTCTCGTGCCGTTCTTCTTCCTTACAATGACCCCTTGGTTGAAAAAGGCGTAATCTTGGCCGCTTACGGTGACGACGAAACGATGGGCTCATAGTAAGGGTCGAGTCTGTGTACATGAACAGTTTCACGTCCCCTGCGACGGTGGTCACTTGGGGATGTCAGTCGCTCGACGGTGTTAACGATGTAATTGGCGGGGAAAGTTTGGGCAATGTCGCAATAAGGACCATCAAATTTCTGAAGTAGTTTGGAAGAGAGGTGAGGACTCGTAGGTGAGGCCCAGAGCCCTACGAGGGATTCAGGCTTGAAGGCAGGAGCATGTGAGCCGTCGTTACGTCGAAGGTTTTGGCGGGACTGGCCTGCAGTAGTGAGCGAGCGGGCAAGCTGCCAACATTACACGGCATGCTTAGCGGTGGTGGAAACCGTAGTACACCTTGATGACATGGAGAAATTGTGTCGCTGGTACGGGAAAGTTCACTGTCGTAGAGAAGAAAAAAGAACGCAGAGAATCCGCTTGTGGCTTGTTTGGCTGTGTTGTAGGCGTATGTTACGAACGGCAAAACAAGAGCCCCGTTGGAATGATCCGAGGCGACATACACTGACAGCATGTGGCCTAGAGTACGGTTGAATCGTTCCGTCAGGCAATTGGTCCGGGGGTGACAGGCGGTGCTGCCACGGTGTATATAGAGTGTTGCATTGATCAAGGAGAGGCTTCACTACTTTAGAAAGAAACATGAGCCCTCGGTCGCTCAGTTGTTCACAAGGAGCGCCCTGGCGCAGAACGAGGTCACGGAGGATGAAAGAAATGACGTCACGCGCTGTGGCCGCTGGCAGCACGGCGGTTTCCGCATGTCGCGTCAGGTGATCGACCGCGACTGTGACCCAACGGTTGCTAGCAGTCGTACATGGGGGAGGACCATATAAGGAAGGAAGGAAGGAAGGAAGGAAAAAGTGGAGAAGGAAAGGCTGGGAGGTTAACCAGTTTAGCCTAACCGGTTTGCTACCCTACACATGGGAGCGGGATGGGGGGGATAAAAGATGGCTAAGGAAGGGAGAGAGAGAGCACATAGCACAGCACACACACATCGTCCGTTAGAGTCCATCACTCTGGCGTGGTACGTGATATCACTGTCACAGCCGCTTGTCCAATCCCGTTTCTTTCAAATACCGAAGTAGTCCCTTTGTTGCCTTCAGCTGCGATTTCTTCTGTCGGCGGCATGTGCAAATCGTGTCGAGGGACAATGGTCTAGTGTCAAGGTGCGCTAGAACGGATGCCAGGGACTGTCGCTGAACATTATATTCAGGACAGTCGCACAGAATGTGTTCCAGCGTCTCCTCGCAAAGACAGGCACTACAGAGAGCGTTGTCGGCCATTCCAATGCGAAATGAGTAAGACTTCGTGAAAGCCACCCCTAGCCATAAGCGATAAAGCAGAGTCGCCTCTCTTCGGCGGAGTCCAGTTGGCATATAGAGATGTATCAAAGAGGTGGTACTGACGGTTGCTCCGGTTGGTCTAGCTGTTTGGTGTCAGTCCCCACACGGTCATAGGGGTGGACTGGGCATGGAAGTGCCTGCAATTGAGAGGCTGGATGAGGAGCCCATTTGCGGCGTTGTCAATCAGGGCACGAGCGGACTTATTTGCTGACGCAATCGTACATGCGCCGCCATTAATCTCGAAGCCGAAGGTGCGTGTAGGTCTTGGACACACCGAACTGGCCACACTGCGGGTCGGCCTGAAATGAAGCGCAGATACCGCGACGGATTTGGTACGAGACGCTTAGGAGCCACTTGCGGCAATCACAATTATAATTTCGCCGGTAGAGAAGTCTATCTTGAAGTGCGGAATGTAGTGCTTGAGGGCGGAGCGAACGAAGCACCGGTAGTCCGACAGGATCTTTAGGAGGTTCAGAAGAATGGCTAATCATGGGTCCTTTTGGTGTTATGAAGCCAAGTCGGTGACGTGCAAAAGTAACAGAGCGGGTGGCAGGGTCGAAACGATGCCGACGTCGGGTGGGATCGGCGAGCGTGATAAAGCGTAGGTGTCAGAATGTCTGCGTGTGGAGTGGTAGGCAACCCTGATAGCATATTGCTGTAGACGTAGGACCTATCGCGCGAGGGGGCGAGACGGGTCTTTGAAGGACGACAACCAGTAAAGTGCATGGTAGTCTGTGACGGCATCAAAAGGTCGACCGTAGAGGTAAGACCGAAATTTAGCAAGAGCCCACACAATGGTTAAGCATTCCTTTTCAGTGACGGAGTATTTCGCTTCAGCTTTGGTGAGAGTTCGGCTGGCGTAGGCTGCGATGTACGCGCCAAAGCCAGGTTTTAGTTGCGCTAGCACTGCACCCAGACCGACGCCGATGGCGTCAGTATGAATTGCCGTAGCAGCAATTCGGCTCGAAGCGACGTAAAATTGCTCGAAAGGTAAGTAGACGACGTAAGGTGGTAAATTTGGCGTCACACTCTGCTGTCCAGGTAGAAAGATCACTAGTGCCGGCAAGAAGCTTTGTCAGGGGTGCAATGATGGCAGCGAAATTTCACACAAAACGGCGAAAATAAGAGCACAGGCCTATGATGCTACCCAGTGCCTTGAGTGTCGTTGGCTTTGGTTGCTCACCCTTTGATAGGAGGCGAGCCAGTCCTCTACGTCATGGTCTCCAACCCGCTGAAAATGGCAGGGTCTCGCTGACGTAGTGCACTTGAGCAGGCCACGGCAGACATTGTGGCCGTTGGACATGGTGATGGGTCTTCCGCCATGACAGGAACGAATGTCAAAGTCTTGCTTCGAAGTGCCAAGTATAAAGGCGTACCCCGCACCTCCTACAAGTGTGACGAGTTTTATCGAAGCCGTCTAGTGACAGTTAGAAATGCAGCGGCTGCAACGATGACCCAGTTGAATGGGCGAATTGGCCGGGAACGACGCGATAGCGATGGCACTTCCTAGCGTGCCGATCTTCCGCTGGCTCCGAGACACGCGATGGCTACGGAACTTTCTACTGCGGGTCTTCTTCTTTACAATACCTATACTCTTGAGATCGGTTGTCGATGTTAAGAGAAGGCCTAGCCACCGGTGCGTTTTCATCGCTATAGTAGCACAGAGACGGCTTCCCACGCCAGTGGTTCCGATTGGAGTGGCTTGAGGCAGCGTACGCTAGCATGCATTCTCCTTCACATCTGGCAGGTTGCAACTTGAAATAATTGACCTCAGACTTTGAAACGAATGAGCCGCCAGTTGAAGCTTAGAAAAAGCACGGATGCGTCTGGACGGTTTTATTCTTTACCGACTTATAAATGCTTCCTCGGTGATCACATGTTAAGTGAAATAAAAAAAAGCTTGGATAATTTCAGTTTCTAGCTGTCATATTAAGCGGGAAAGTGGTGCTTCGTATATCGGTGTTTCTCAATGACACTGCGTCAAGCCGTCGAGAAAAACCGCAAAGAGCTGAACGAACCGAATTAGGTTGCCCCGCCCGAACCACTTAGGTTGCCGAGTCTCTTATGGCCTTAGGAACAAGCACGAAATGCGGCGACCATGCTCACAATGCAGACTGGGGGCCATCACCGAAAACGTGCTTGCACACCTCTTTGTGACTAATCATACTGTTTTACTGGCACTCGCCAGTTTCATCCTTTTGCGGTCACTTTCAGAAATCAAATATCGCCAGTTCTTCCTCCTTGGAGTTTTGTACAGCTGAGCGATAACAAGCCAACAGATATACGTCCGCCGACATCAACTCACGCAGCGGCGTCGCTTTGTGACCGAATTGTAGCTCAAGACGCCCACCTGCGCTTGGCTCCATCATTCTTTACGTTGAGGCAAGCATCCAGGGCTGTGAAACGACCACTGCACTTTATTTCCCTTGCGCACCTGCCCTTAATGAGGTGTCCCGGTTTCAAATCCACGAGCCTCCTTCCTCCTTTTGTTCTGAGCTCTTTCCTGTTCGAGAAGCGCTGTGCTCTGTGGCCGCCTTTCCCATGGTCCCCACGGCCCGCATCGTCATCCGCACTGATGCCCTCCAGGTGACGCGGCTCCTGCGACGCGTCAGTCGCAGCCCTGAAATGTGTCAGCAGATTCATCTTCTGGCTGCACGCATCCCGCAGGAGGTATCTATCGAGTGGACCCCACGCGACCGTCTGAGCCTCCAAAGCCGTGCTTATTGTGCGACCCATCTAGCGACTTCTACATCGTCACTGCCTCAGCTTCTTCACCTAGATGATGCCACCCTAC
The DNA here is from genome assembly GCF_023375885.2 of Dermacentor andersoni. Taxonomy (NCBI): domain Eukaryota; kingdom Metazoa; phylum Arthropoda; class Arachnida; order Ixodida; family Ixodidae; genus Dermacentor; species Dermacentor andersoni. Next base: position 157,162,507 of record NC_092818.1, on the reverse strand, counting down.
TTTTAAGAATAAAGGAGCACCTCCGGCGCCGCACACGTGCTCTCCGTGTGCGGTAAACCTCCCCCGCGGTCTTACCCGTGCAAAGGAGTTTGCGCTTCGGAGGATCCGGGTCGGGGTTGCCCTCACTTCTGCTGTGACTCGGAAGTGGCCGCACTTTCGCCAGTTATATCCTCGCCCTGGGTGTCCTCCGCAAGTCACGCAATGCTGAAGCCGACATCCACCACCTGCTGTGGGTTTGCCCTGCATTGAAACCGAGGAGGTTCCAGCGCATCGCAGCAGCGGGAATTTCGCCGCATAATCCTAGCGCTTACGCTGCTTGGGCGCAGAGACCACATTATCGATCCCTCTTAGGCTTCATTAGTTCCGCAAATATTTTTCATTCATTTAATCATCCTTATTCGCCCGTATCCTGCATCCCATACCTCTGTATGCCCTGAGGTATTCACTCTCCCATCAAAAAAAAAAAAAAATCACATGATTGTGTCAATATCTATATAATTTTCGTAGCCCGTGGAACTCATACTCGAATTTACTTTTTCGTGGCACTTGCATGCAAGGTAAGATGAACATTTATAGTTTGGATGTGCGTCCACAGCTCCGTCTTGCTGAAGGAATTACGTAAGCGTAGGTAAAAAACTTCCGTGTCGCCTATGGCTTGGCGTGGTTTTCACGAACGCTTATTCATTTCACGTCGGAATGACAGGCAACCCAACATGCGACAACTGTGACTGCGAGGAGATGGTTACCAGGGGCATAGCCAGAAGGGGGAGGGCTCATGGGGATTCTGCTCCTGTCCCCGAAATATTTTAGTGCTGTCATGCATCGCCGACCAAAACAACCCTCAGCGCCGGAAATTGTTCTAGATTCGGTCTAGAATGTCTTTTTGACGCTCGAAGAGACATTTTGGCGCAAACATTGCATACTCGGGCTGGATTTCATGGCAACGCCCACGCATCTGGAGTCACATGATGCAGAAAGCACCATCCTAGCACAAAGTTTTAAGGGCGTTTTGATGGAGAGCGGACTCGTCGCGGCATCTCGCGGAGGCCGCGGAATCTACGGACTGCATGAATATCAGTTCCGAAACTTTATGGGTATAAAGTTCTCATAAACTTTTGATGAGAAAGGTGCATTGAAATTTCCAAAGTCGTGCTTTGGATTTTCAATTCCGGAACTTTGTGGGTTTAAAGTTCTTGTAAACATTTGACGCCAAAGGTGCATTGACATTTCTAAAGTCGTACATCGGAACATACAACGAGACAAGCTAAATCACCACGCTATCAGACAAGTTGACAAAGCACGCAGCGAAGTCCGATGAGACGAAGCATTGTGGTGGTTCATTTGTGCCGTCATGTCACAGAAAAGAATATCAACATTTTTTTTCCACCGGCGCCACAGCATCCATGTGAAGACACGAAAGCCAGCAAAGACAACTAGGTTCTTATTTATTTTTTCTACTTTGTATTTTAGTCGCGAAGACACATTGAGCCTCTTCAGTTTTCTTGTTCTAGTTACCCGCGGGCTGCCAGAGCCACGCAGAGCACATGCGTTTTTTCTCGTGTTGCTCCGACCACCGCGCGGCGCACTTCGATGAACGTTCGTTTCTTTCTAGACGAGTGGATTTTGGCCTGGTAAAGTTTGGGACGCTTTGTGGCTAGCAGAAGAGAAAAGGAAACATTGGTCGCTCGCCGCCATCACTGTGGGGACTCGACGGATTGCAACGCGTTCGCTTGAGGGCATCACCTTGTCTTCGATGTTATCGCAACCTCTTCGGAAATTCTTTTGTCTCGCTGGTGTACGATCTCGAGCAGAATGCGCATGATTCTCTGTGGACCAAGCGTCTCACGTTTTCTTCAATATTCCTTCGGTGGCCACATTAAGTGCTCAAAGTAGGCATTCGATTGTCGCCAACATGCTTTACTTTGCGTTTTTTTTTTATTTCGGTGCCCCCGCCCCACAATAGAAAAGAAATTGTTGGGTGCAGCGAATTGTCGCATGGTGAAAGTTCTATTTTCTATTTCTAGTTCTAGTTCTAGTTCTAGTTCTATTCGCATAGGAAAGTAATGGGCTACGGGTCTCTTTAGTTGCCGGATTCTCTTACTAAATTATTACGATCACAATTATACGGACACTCCAGGTGCAGACCTGCCGTTGCCGATACGGTCACGTACCATGTAAAGTCCAAGGGCGATAACATCTTCACAGAGCGCCGCATGCTGTATGTGCGAGTGAAAGCGTGGGGGAAGGGGAAATGAGTGAGCCGACGGTGGTGGCTCAGTCTTGTGTGCGCAAAGGAGGAAAGCGGGGAGGAAGCGCGCTGTCTATGCATCGGGGGGAGTGGAGGGAGGGAGGGCGCGCGCCTTAATATTCTATGATCGGTGAATCTGTGATTGCGCTAAATGTTTATTTGCCTTGTTTGACGCATCATATACAGCGACTTTTGCTCTGATACGTAGATTTATTGAAGACTTACACGTATATTTAAATATTTTGTTGTGAGGTTCTGTGTATACAGGCGGTTAACTTTGTTTCCAGTGACGCTTTTTTGTCCTTTATCAAGTGTATCTTTGCACTTGTATATTCCATTGTACCCTCGCTTTTCTTATGCATATTTTGCAGAACTGCTTTTTCAATGTGTTCTCTGTTGCGACTATAATTTCGGTGCGATTGCTCACAATGCACGGACGGTGACAGCTGTTTCTGGGCAATACATTGGCACGAAGGACTGCGTAATTGAGATCTTTTTTCCTGGCCGTTGCATGTGTACAAAAATGTAAACAAGGTTATTCAATGACAAAGCTTCATTAAAATTATTTGTACTCGTTCATTTCTTGGCCTTTATATTTTTCATATCAGCGGCATGTATTGCTTTGCTGGTTTCGAACTGATATAGTTCTAAAGTTCGTGTGATATTTTCTTTATGAAATAGGCAAAACATATGGCAGCATTGATATCATTTATTTCTGGCATAATTTTTGGGACATACGAATATATTCTTTTATGAAAAAATACATATTTTACTTGTCTTGACAATGCGTAGCATTCAAGAATTCATTTACAGCATCTTTGGCAACGGCAATAAGTTATTATTCATGTATTTGATCTCTCGACAAATTCTGTAAGGAGGAGGCCGAGCTGCAACGTGAGCCCTCCTCCCCCCCTCCGCCCGGACGAAATTTCTGGATACACCACTGATGGTTACCCATCTTCTTTGTGAATGTCATTGCTTAAGCGCGCCTTGAAAATAATAATCAAGTGCACTAGACTGACCTTGTCGGAAGCGATAATCCTCGGGCACTGCTCGTGACCGTCCTCAGCGCAGAAGGCGTTGAAGGCGTTATTGCGCTTATTGAGGACAATTGGACAAAGTGATATGCTCATTCTATTATCTTTAAATATTTTTACCACTTTATCCTAGCGCAGCATAGGCAGTCGGTCCAAACCTCCCTCTCTTTCTTTCGCTATATTTGATTATTCCTCCTCTATTTCAAATACCAGCGCGGCAATGACTCTTAGTTAATTACGTATGTATAAAAGACTTTTATATGTGGATGACGATCGCCATGGCCCGTAAGTCAACCGCGATCGAGTTTCACTGTGACAGACTTGAGCGAAGGGCGAATTGCGAAGAGGGAATTGCGAAGAGGAGAACGACCTCTCCATATTTTCAGAGCAGTATAACGGCGAATTCTCTCAGTTATAATGAACAAGCCACGTGAATCTTCGAGTGAACTCTCGGGACACGCTCGGATTACGCAAGTCTGATAGGTAAAGACAACACTAAAGACAAAGACAACAAATGGAAATTGTCACGCGCAACTGGCGTCCTAAGTATTTGTTCAGTTCACACGTTCGAAAGGTTTGGGTTAAATCCGTGTCTCAAGGCCAGAACAAGAGAAAGCGGCCGGCCCCGCAGCGGGCTGATCCCAAACGACCAGCACAAAAACGAGAATCCGCTCCAAATCGACCAGGTGGAAAACAATTTCTTCGCAGAGGAGCAAGAAAACTTACTTTAGGTAGACTATGAATCGTATAGTCTCACTGCTGGTGACGTTTAGCTCTTCTATTCGGTACAAAAGGCAAAGGATGGTTGTGTGACAAAGCACAACTCCTGCGATTTTACGTTCCACCCTTCCTGTCGCCGCAAAGCGCTGCCCTTCGCGGCGACCTGTTGACGTAGAAAACTGCGCAGGCCAGCAGGCCAGCCGAGCTCTCGATCGCTGGAGAGTTCGACGCGCTCTTTCGGGGCCGAGCGTGTATAGATCGATGAAGCGATGGTCAGCTGCAGTCACGCGCACCTGCGGTTGCCACTCGGCGGGCAGCGGAGCTGGCTGTGGATGACAGCTACTTGGCCAACCACTGAAACCACGCGCTGCAGTATGGACAGCGCAGCGGTGACACTCTAGGCGGGGCACGGACTACGAGTGCGAGCGGCATTCACGAGCAAAAGCGCTGAAGAGGACGGCCCACTTTACCGTTACGGTCCTTCTCTACAATGTGTGTGTTTGTGTGTGTGTGTGTGTGCGACTGTTCTTAGCAGCTTATGAGCTTATCAGCAGGATCGACTGGTCTTGATCAAGAGATGATAAAAGAGAATTCGTTACCAAGCGAAATTAATCGTTGAACTATAGTGTCCCTGTTTCCACACATGCGCTTTCGTAATTTGTATATTTTAGGGCCTTAGGCTATCAAGAAGAAGCGGGTTGGGGAGGTGATGTCTTTTCTGCGTAACGTTCTTACTTATTCTGCGGTTTAATCTTGATCGTCGTCGTCATGATCACCCTCGTAATTATTTTACATTATTGCTGTTGAAACGTACTCATTGACGCAATAATTCGCCGTCTCTATTGACTTTGTCCACAGGCGCCCGAAATCAGATTCGGAATTGTGAAGGTTCATCCACACCAAAAATAAATAAATAAAACATACATGTATTTGAGAGAAGCGCCATTGTCACACCGTCGTCGTCTTAAGGTAAGCTGGCCATGGAAAGAATAAACTTCAAGATTCACAGCAGAGCAAAGCACGGATGCACTACCCGAGTGTGTTGTACAGGCCACAAGCACGGCCCTCGTAATCTGGGGGCACTTGGGAGGACATCAATAGAATGATGGAAAAAAAAATTCCATTACTTTCTTTGCATTGGAATCGGACGCTGTCGCGGCTCCACGTTGCTTTCCTGCCGATTCGACGGTTCTTTCCCGTTCGAGAGAACCGAGGAAGAACGCGAGAATCGAAGCGTGTGAAAAGCAATGATGATTTTTTGCGCGAAGTGTATAAAAGCAACAGGCGCGTCCAGGACGCTTCTGAAACGCAAAGCTAACGAAGTAATTCCAGGACCTGCACAAAGGAAATTCCCGAAACACTAGGTAACAAAATAATAGTAATAAAAAGGAAGGACGACAATAAAGAAAACAAGACTTTCTCTTTTTTTTTTTTTTGAGAAGCAACTTGAGACAACTTGTTTGCTTCCCGAGTTGGACGACTTCCGCTAGAACTGCGCCCCCGTTGTTGCTGATGAAGAGTCGCCAGTCGCTTTGTCGATGTTGTGCAGGAGCTCTCTAACTACGAAGGCATTCCATAGTTGCAGTCAACGGGTGCTTGATGATACTGCTGACTCGGTTAATGCTGTTTGTCGTCCAAACACTTCGATACCGTCCGCTTGTCCTGCGGGAAAGAAAGCGTGCGTTGCAACTCGTTTGTCCTGCTCGCTTCACGTTATATTTGTCGGTTCCTTTCATTTGGAGCTCTCTGTGGCGAGCGCTTTGTCAACATGGCCGATCGCCAATGAGAAATGCAGCCGTCAGTTTTCAAGCTGACGAGAGCAGATCGCGAAACAGCACGGAATCGTGAAGTAACCTGCTCTCGATTGTCGTAGTTAAGTTATACTGATAACTAAGTTTATGTTTCTGGTATGCACTCACTCCGTACTGAAGTTCAGTAAACGCTGCGCTCTTAACTGTGCGGGTAGTTGCTCTTGAGCCGCGCAGCCTTCATTGACAGCTGATACTAGTGTCTCATTCTCGCGTGGTTTCAGGCTTCGTCCTTTTATTGGCTCGCTTATAAGAGACATTATTATCCCTGGTGTAATGCCCTCATAGGGTTTTAAGGTAGTGAAATTAAATGAAATCAGAGGAGACGCGGAAGCACAGCACAATACAAGTCGTGCTTGGCGTGGCTAAAAAAAAAAAAAGAAAACAGTTCTCACCGGCAGCCTAATGCGCTCAATTAAATACATGCTGCGCACACAAACATCGGCGTAGCTGTGCTAATCAGGAACCGGGAAGTCAGGAAGTCGCTAATTATTATACATGAAGGGTCCAGCGTAGAATATGTACTAGGGAGGACCCCAATATACGTACATGTGGCATAGAGTAAAATGCTGTAGAATTGTAGTGTTGTCCGTGTACATCAGTCGTGTTGAATTCAATGAACAGTTTAAGCACAATTTCTAGCTACCTATAAATGTAAGTATTTCTTGTGCCTTTATTGATTGCGTGATGAAGATATAAAACAGCTAAGTGGATGTTTGTAAGAAACAGATGACAAAATGTTTTTGTGTTCTGCGATGAGCCAGTCGTACTACGAATTCCTCATTGTGTGGCAAAAACACCTTCGGGTGATAATACTCGCACCACTCTCGGTTACGGATGCTGCGCGGTGTCTTGAATCACTTGCTCGCCCCATCACACTTCTACGGCGGAATTCACCGGGTTTCACCAACTCTCGCCCCTATTCTCTCGACCTTAACTTGCAACTTTGCCTGCCACTAGAACTCTCCAGGTGCGAAACCACTTTAATGTGTCGTATGTGGTAAGGTGTAGCAGTTACAAATCTGTTTTCATTCCTCATAGAATGGCCAAGAGTGCGGCCAGCAATTTGCGCGTGTGCGACTAGACACTAGAGCTCCTGCTGCGCCGCTGCTCATGCTCTGACACTCAGCGATGTTTTCTACAAGCTAGAATCAGCCCATTGGATAATAGAGCGCTCGTGAAGGAAAGTATTCTGGGACCATGGTTTATGTGTTTTTCCATGCAGAAGGTCACAAAAGCCCTTCTGCGCTTTTTGAAGGCGACTGGTTTGTAGGAATGCTTGCGACAGCGGACATTCCTCGGCGATTCTGTTCTCTTTTCTTCTTATCTATTCTTCCTTCTCCCGAAGTGTGGGGTAGCCAATCGGGCACGTACTTGGTTAACCTCCCTACCTTTCCGACGTCTTTTTTCTCTATGTGTCATCGAGTATAAATTTAAAATTACCCCTTATTTGTTCTAATGTTCATCACCCCTGGTGTGTTCAATGTTGTCATTTGCACCTCTACGCCCTGCGGCCCACCTAGAGTGTAAAAGCTGGAGTTTCGAAAATTATTTATTCTGCAGATCCTTATTATTAGTATTATTATTTTTGGAACGCATACATATAATAATGAGGAAAAAGAAAGAGGGAGCGAAGTACACAGGGAGAAAGACGCAAACAGCCGTTATCCCTCTACTGTTTCCGCACAAATTGATGGCCCTTTTGACTTCTTTGTTTCGCACCGCGTAGTTCCTTGACAGACTTAGCATACACCTATAAGTTTACCACGAGCAAGTTAGCTGCCCTTGCACTTTTTAGTGGAGGGCATTTTGCGCCCACAGATGTTATCACAACCACCGCTCGTTGCCGCGGAAGTGTTTGCACGGGGAGTACGCAGCAACACAACGGCAAATACGAGGAACACGTTGGGGCTAAGAAACGCGAGCGCCGAGCCGGGCGACAAATTCCATTATGTGAGCACCCACCCGTCGCGTACAACGAAGCGCATTCCCGCGCGTAAGGCTGGGGCCTTGTGCTTCTTCTTCTTCCGTTGAGACGCACGAACGTGTCACGTTAACCTAAGACGGAGAACGTGCGTGTAAACGCGGAGGCACGGAGTTCCTGGGTTCCACGCGCGACGTTGCGGAGACGTCTACATAATTCAGCGGCGCGACAAACATCCACGACCATTTCTCGACACCGCACTCGTAAGTCTCTCCACACGTGCGCACTCCGCTAAGGCGTAAGACGGCTCGCCGTTCCTTCTCTGTCTTAATCCCTATCGCGTATGCCGAAAAAAGAAAGGGAGAAAAAAATTTCAGAGAGTCTCTGAAGATACGACCTGTTCCGCCGTGCTCGCGTTCGCGACATGCGCAATTCCACGCGAACGAGGCATCAATGTCGCGCAATGATGGCCACGCCTTTAGCCGTGGCAGTCGTTGAGATACGTGCCTGTGATTAAAGAAAGCCCTGCGTTATGTCTGTCTTGAGCCGTCGGTCCTGGAGTGCTGCTCCCTTCAATGCGGGGGGGCTGAAGCGGTCGTAATCGCAGCTCGTTCATTATCGTTGGCAGGCGCAAACCCTCTAAGATTTGCACAGCCTCACTTTCGTGCTCACTGAGCTATATCGTCGCGTCGTCATCGCGCTTTCTTACTGTTTGCGGGGACGCAAGTACGCCTAGGAAGAGGCTTCCGTTCGAGTTACTCTCATTCTCCGGACGAGCGCTTCCCGTTCTCGGCTTAGTCCTTCTAGAGCGCTGTAGCGATACTTCGCGAAACGTTCCGGTTGAAGTAAGCGCCGCACCAAGGTGACAGCTAAGACCAAAGAAATGGTACACCCTTCTACTAGTCGTTTCCTTTTCCTCTTTCGCATTGCCCCGTGGCAAGGTAGCCAACCAATCTCAGCCCTGGTTAACGCCTCCCCCGCTCCTCCTTGCCGATCATTAAACTTCTTTTCTCTTTCAAGAGCGGACAACTGCAGCAAATAGATTTACGCCCATGACCACTTGTTCCAAGGCGATGTGTCATTTCTTCATGCGATGCTTATGGCGCAAGTTTAAATGCGGGATACCTGGGGCTCGTAAATAATGGCGCTATGCTACACGCGACGCTGGGTGGTGCTTTTCGCTCCACTTCGGGACGTGTTGAAATTTAATTGCCGCAAATAAGGTCTTGAAGTCGCGCCATCGAGATAAGCTCCTTTAGGAACAGGGCAGAAACGCCATAGATAACTATGTTGTTCAAGGCATTGTAGAATTTTTATGAGAACGAGCAGAAAGCAAGTTGCGCCTGCGAACTCACTGCCGCGACATAATGGGGTGTTTTCAAGGATAAGACGTAGTTATAGTAAAAGAAACTCGGACGAAACTGGCGAGGGAGGGCAATAAGGAAGGCGAGGAAGGGCAATACAGGAAACTAAATCGGCGAGAAATGTCGCTGAGTACTTTTAAACTCACCAGTTTATTAACTGCGTTCCAACTTTAGTGAATAATATTGCGAGTTTACACGCAATGTGGTTTCATATTATGACCCCATGCTTGCGTATTTTATGTTTCATTCGTGCTTGCCTTTGCGAGTTGACGCGCTGTGTTGCACAGATTTATAGAGAATGCCGCGCGTTCACGCGGGTTTTATCGAAAACGGTGCCGCGCCACGTGTGTGCAATATTGGGTTGCTCAATCACCACTTGCGATTCGCCGTCGCGATGCTTTGCTCGAAAGAGGGGAGGAGAAGGAAGGGGGGGGGGGGGGGGGTGCTTCGCGCGAATGTACAGGATTGCGCCCGCCCGGAGATGACTCGACACAGCGTGTCGCACTATACGGAATTCGCATCGTGGTATACTGAAACGTTGTATTGCAGAGATATCTGCTCGCCCGTCTATATAGCTTGGGCTCGGGAACGTATGAGACATGTGGATCAAAATTGGAGTGTCATCTCCCCGAGCGCGGTCTGGTGAAGCGTCGTATATATCTGCGAAGCTGCACGTAAGCGTACAGGAACGGTATAAGCCATTCATATTCTATCAGGCCGCAGTGGGATTGTCGCTGGGGCGGAAAACCATTTTTACTTTAAGTAAAAAAACTAGTGTTGTTCGGAGCAATCCTTTTTTTTATTCTCGCTCGCCATTTTGCAGGAGCACCGTTTCCTTACCTTTCCCTGTTCTCCTTTTCCCATGCTTTTCTTGTTTTATGCAATATCATTTCCAAGCACAGGCATCCTCCAACTTCAAATATTTATTGAAGTTATCTACTACCGTTGGCTACTGTACCTCTGAGCCACGCAAATAACCATTCGTCGCATTTTGTTGTGAGAGAAAGACAATGTCACAATAGGATATAAAGAAAATTATTTTTTTTTTATTGCAGCAGGACGGATATCAGACAGAAACATTGCCACGGTGCGCTGTTCCGCCTGGTCGGTCTGCATCTTGCGGCTTCCAATAGCCTGCATTTATAATATCGAAGGTTTTAACTATTCTTATATTTCTGCCAAATCACGGATTCTTACCAACGCAGTTTTGCGATACAACAGGAGGGCGGCAATTCCTATAAGCTTTAGGTAATAAATATTAAAACTTGAGATTACTGTCGGTTATCGTGTGGTTTCTGCCTTGTGCTTGTCGTCGCCGCAGATCAAGAGCACAACCCAGCCATATTGCTGTTCCGCACCCCGGGTGAGCTCGCTCCAAGAACTCACAAACATGTCAGCTGTGCGCACACGAGCTCTGCAGCTGTAGACGTAGTGATATGAGGAGTCTTGAACCGCTGGGTTATTCTGATTGTTGGTATAATTACAGTGCCACTGGAACTGGTTCATGTAGTTGAGCCATCATTATATAGACGTGTATGTAGTCGCTGTATTTCTCGTGCACGAGGAGTAAACTAAGTTGCTTGAGTGCAGATGGCGGCAAATCCGACTTTTTCTGAACTCCTGCGATCGTTAGGTTTACTTGAGTACGGCTCACACACCATGGCTATGTGCTGCAAAAAAAAGGTACTTTTTTGGCAGCTGTTTATATTCATGCTCATCCATGATGGTACAACAACATGAATTCTTCATTTATCTTTCTTGCAAAAACAATTGCCTTCAAGATATCTGACTCGCAAACAGCGTCGGCCTATAGTCGTGCCTAATACAACTAATGGCAGACAACTTTATCGGGGAAAGTAGAGAAACCAGCGAGGAGAGACAAGCGAAACAATTCATTCCTGAACCCAACAACCACACCTTACAGCTATGATTTTTACGTTGAAATACGGCACGAGAGAGAAATATTATAACCGTCTAAAATGTAAAGTGTTGCATTTTTGGACATGCGTACTTTTCTTCTTGAGTCAGGCATGTTGTCGGTTTCCGTGTTCTTGTAGCTATTAATTAAGGGAAAATGAGACATCCACCCAATTGTAGCAATTGCTACAAAGTAAACTTATAGTTCTTCGAAAGAAAAGTCTCGCAGTTGAACAAAAATTCGTCCTGATCCGGGATTCGAGCCCGGGACCACGGCCTTTCCGCTGCAGCCGCTCTACCATCTGAGCTAACCAGGCGGCTAGCAGATGGCAGGGCGAAGTCGAATTTGCAACAACTCGAAGCAAAGGCAAGAGTTCTGCGGAAACCGGCTAGGTTGAGATAAGTAATTAATTAAGGGAAAATGAGACGTCCACCCAATCGTAGCAATTGCTACACATGAAACCCATACCCTTTGCGCCCGCACTATCGGAAGTTTCTCGAATGTTATCAATAGCTCTGTTGTCACCGAAGCTTGTGTAATCTGACTGAATGTGCGACGCGAATTGTGTCGCACTTTCTGGAAGGCACGCGGGCACCATCGATTACTCTGGGACCTTCGATGACTCGTGTATGAAGGCCGACGGCTTGACCGGCAGATCAGATTTCGACGATCGCCGACCATGTTCGCCGCTGTTGCTGTGCTTTGAGTGTAACTTGCTTTTCTGGGAACAAGTTCACCCAGTAAAAAGTTAGCATTGTCATTCACAGTTTTACAGCTGTATTATTAACCGTCACTACTACGTGACAATAGATAATGTTATATGGGGCGTGCGGTCCATCGAAGTAGGGGCAGTGCTGTTGAAGATATTTCCAGCATGGCGTGCTGCGAGAAACGTGTATCTTACGGATACTCGTAGCTCTTGTAGTAGTAGTAGTTAGTTATTCGCTCATGCTTGGCGGGATGGTGCAGATTACGCCTTTGATGCCCTCTGGTGTCCTGGCATGTTCTTTAACTTGGTAAATGGACCCTCCAAGCTGGATGCTGGTGACCTTGAGGAGCATGTTATACGCAATATCTTTGTTTGGCGTACTTACGATGATTATATTCTCGACATGTTGCACTTGAATCCGGATGTTGTCATAGCTCGGCCGTTGGTATGTGCCACTGCCACCAGCAGTGAAGTGGGACATCGTTATTTAAAAAGTTATAGACATTAGTGTAGTGTTATAATTTATTAGCAGGTGCAGAGGCAATTTGGTATTGGGATAAGGGAGGTTTAGTAGAGGTCACATTTGAGTTTCACAAAAGCCGGATTGCATGTTTTTGCAGGACTGCAAGTGGTTTTTTGTAAGAATCATATATGTGGCCCCAAGATTCAATACAGTATAATAGTTTACTATACAATCAAGTAAGATAAATCGTTCTCAAAGTCGCTACATCAGAAAAAAATGGCGACATTTGAAGAGCGTAAAGCAGATAGTGACTAGCTTTTTGCACAGAAAGTCAATGTTCACATTCCAGTTGAAGTGGTCATCTAGCGCAACGCCTAGATATGTTAAGTTACTGATTCATTCTGTGTTTTCTCTCAGTCAGAAGCACACAATAGTGCAGTGCAATAGCTTTGTATGAAGCATGAACGACCATATATTTTATCTTTTCGATGCTATGAGCAGTTTATTGGAAGGGAACTAATTAGATATTAACTTCATTTCTTCGTTAGCGGCACGAAATGCTTCAACTACGGACTCATTTGCGCGTATTAGAGCAGTGTGATCACCATACATGACAGGAGTGAAGTTATGTAGTGTTAATGGGAAATTATTCATATATAGTGAAAATAACATGGGTCCCGACACTGATCCCTGGGAAACTGCCGACGTTATCGGTAAAAATTCTCGATTGCTATTGCAAAGCCACTCTTGTGTGTTCGTAACGTAGCTGCGAAAGAATTCGAGACACCCCGCATGGAAACTATAGTGTTCTAATTTGTTAAGTAGAATACCATAATGAAGAGTATCGAAAGCTTTTTTTTTAGCATCAATGAAAGCGCTACTTACTATCATATTGTTATTTAGATAGCAATTTACGATATTTGAAAGAAATGACACTGCAGTGGAGGTTGAGCTCTTGGTCTGAGAACCATGTTGTCTAGGTGTTGACACAGATTGTCGATTGAGAAAATTAGTACGCGTTTCGCGAGAAGCTTGTTGAATACTGTGTTAATGGCGCTTTGTATAGAAATCGTACGGTAGTTTTACGGACAGGTTCGGTCTCCATTTTTGTGAATTGGAAGCACCGTAGCTAGCTTTAATAGACCAGGGTAAGTTGCCGTGTGAAATGCGTGATTAAATAATTTAACCAAAGAAGCACAAAGGGTTCCTTTGCAGTTTTGCAGTAATGGCCCCATTCCATCAAAACCGGCGGTGTGTTTGCATGACATAGCTTTGAAAGTCAGAACTATAATTTCGGGCGATATTCCTATTATTTCTATATCAGTCATAATGTGTTGGTTAGGAGTGGGCTTTATAAGCTTCCATGTTAGCTTGGAGTTCCTAGAGCTCTTATCATTGAGTTGAGAATAAAACTGTTTCTTACGAGTACAGGTTATTTGCGTAGCCATGTTTCGGGCAGCCCGGAATTTTGCTTCATAGTACAAGTTGCCCTTATTCTGTTTGTATGCCACTAGTACTTTTTTCTTTATCATTTGCAAAATAGTGTTGGTCATACAGGGACAAATGGGCTCATGATAACGCCTTTCTTTTACGCGTGATTTTAGATTCTATAACTGCCTCCATTATCTTATTACTAAATGTGCCATAAAGGTTGTGAGCATCTGTGAGATCTAGTCCAAAGTCACCAATTGCGAATAAGCGCTGTTTTAAACTACAAAGATCAATTGCGTTGCAATGAGTTGCTGTTCGTTGAATATTGTTTTCAATTTGGGGAAAGGAAGTGGCAGTCGGAAAGTGATCTGAGATTTCTTTGTCATGGATGTTACACTCACTCGTGGTTGTCTCTAAATTCCGCAGTATATGATAAATTGAGAGGAGGAGAGGAGACAAAGGAGAGGAAAGACAGGGAGGTTAGCCAGTGTAGGTACCGGCTGGCTACCCTGTGCTGGGGAAAGGGGTAAAGGGAATAAAAGGAGAAAGAAGAAGAGGAGGAAAAAAAAAAATTAAATAAAAAAAATATAAAAAAAAATTAAAAAAAAATTAAAAAAAAAAGGAAAATAGACACAGTAACGCGAAACTACGCGCTACAACGTTCAGAGGCGGTCGCACAATTCACATGTCCTTAAAAACTTCAACAAAGCCCTTAAGGCCTTGAGTGCCGAAGCCCGTCTGGACCAGTGTCCTAGAGCTTTTTCCTCAGTAAAGGGGCGATTGTCCAGTTTTGCGAGAGCGGTCACGAGCACTTTTCTTCGCACTGCGTAACGGGGACAGTCACAAAGGAGGTGTTCAATCGTCTCCTCGCAGCCGCAGGTGTCACAAGTAGGGCTGTCGGCCATTCCAATGCGGAATGAATAGGAGTTTGTGAATGCCACGCCGAGCCACAGGCGGCACAGAAGTGTTGCTTCCGCTCGTGGCAACCCTGGTGGTAGGCGGAGTTGCAGACGTGGATCCAATTTGTGGAGACGTGCGTTCGTGAATTCACTGGTGTTCCACAGATTCTGTGTAAGCTCGCGGGCGAGGGAGCGAAGACTTGTGGCTGCATCTGTTCTTGACAGCGGTATGGGTGTAATCTGGGCACCATCATGAGCCGACCGGGCAGCGTCATCCGCACTGTCATTTCCTGAAATTCCACAGTGACCCGGTATCCACTGGTAGATGATGTTGTGTCCCTTGTTGATTGCGTGATGGTGGAGTAGTCGGATGTCTGCGACTAGTTGCTCATTTGGTCCATGGTTGAAAGGGGACATCAGACACTGAAGAGCTGCCTTTGAGTCACATAAGATGGACCATGAATGTGATGATTTGTGAACAATAAACTCCAGAGCAGCACGGATAGCTGCGAGTTCTGCAGCCGTCGATGATGTAATGTGAGATGTCTTGAACTTGAGTGTGACGCACTCTGCGGGAATCACCACTGCTCCAGCTGAACTATTAGAGGATACAGAACCGTCTGTGTAAACGTGGATGCGTCCTCTGTGCTGTTCATGTAGCACTGAAAGCACGGTTTGTTTGAGGGCGAAAGTTGACATCTCCGTTTTCCTTTTGATACAGGGAATAACAAGAAGAGCCTGGAGTGGATGGAGGCACCACAGCGGTTGAGTTGGTCGTGCTGCAGGCGTGAAGTTCGACGGTAAAGTTCCATGGTTGGCGGCAATAATCTTGCTAAACGCTGAACGAGGTCGAGCGGCAGGAAGGGAGGCGAGATGATGCGATGGAAGTCGGGCGAAGTGCCTGATATGCATCCTTAAGGTGTCGACTTGAAGATACGTGTTGATGGGGTGGTCATGCGCGATGGCTATTGTTGCTGCCGTGGACGCACATCTGGGAAGACCAAGGCAAATTCGCAGAGCTTGAGCTTGTACAGATTGGAGGGCACGGAGGTTGGTCTTGCCGGTCCCACCCAGTACAGGTAAGCTATAGCGCAGGAGACCAAGGAACAGTGCGTTATAGAGTTGGAGCATCGCACTCACAGACGCACCCCATGACTTTCCCGCAAGAAATCTGAGCACGTGGGTTATCATGACTAATTTCCTTTTTAGGTAGGAGATATGAGTACTCCAGGAAAGGTCTCGATCGATTATCACTCCTAGAAAGCGGTGTGTCTTCTCGTAGGCAATTGGCTGTCCATTAATTATGATAACGTACGGTTTCATTGCTTTACGCGTGAAAGCGACTATAGAGCACTTCTCGCAGGATAGGTCCAGACCTCGTGCTCGAAGATAACCTGATGTTAGTGTGGCCGCTTTTTGAAGTCTGGCGCGCACCTGAGGACGCGTCGCTCCTGATGACCAAATGCATATATCGTCTGCATAGATCGACACATGGACGGATTCTGGAAGGGTATGAACCAGGTCGATGAGCACCAGGTTAAATAGAGTGGGGCTCAAGACTCCGCCTTGTGGTACGCCTCGGTAGGTGTTGCGTTGTGATGACGCACCGTCCTCTGTTTGCACAAAGAATGACCTGTCCTTCAAGAAGCTGGATATCCACCGAAATACAAGGCCGCCGAGGCCGACATCACCCAAGGCGTCCAGGATGGCTTGATGGGTTACGTTGTCATATGCGCCTTTAACATCCAGGAACATCGCCGCTGAGAGTCTCCTGAGGCTTTTTTCGTGCTGAACAGACGAGACAAGATCTATGACGTTGTCTATAGAAGAGCGTCCGCGTCGAAAGCCTGCCATAGCGTCAGGATATAACTTGTAATGTTCTAGATACCACTCTAGACGCGTCAGCACCATCCTCTCCATCACCTTTCCCAGACAACTGGCCAGAGCAATGGGACGATAAGACGCCACGTCTAGGGGTGATTTACCTGGCTTGAGCAAAGGCACAAGGCGGCTAGACTTCCATGCAGCTGGAACTTCTCCTTCACGCCATGAATTATTGTACACGTCTAGAAGTGCATGCCGGGCTGTGTGACCGAGGTTTCCAAGAGCTGTGTATGTCACCCCGTCAGGCCCAGGCGATGAGGAACGTCTGCACGCTGCCAACGCCGCCTGCAACTCCTCGATGGAAAACAAATTGTCCATACGAGAATCTCGCGAGATTGGAACATCACGGGGATCACGTGTAGCGAACGATGGCGGTAGACCAGCAACCTTGAAACAGAAGTCCTCCGCTACGTCGATCTCTCTGCGACCTTGATAGAGAGCCAGGCATTTGAAGGGGTGGCGTTGTTGCGGTGATGTTCGAAGACCACGCACTGTTCTCCAAATATGTGAGAGGGGTTTATGCGGATCAAGGGTATCACAGAAGGTTTTCCATCTTAGAGATTGCAGGGAGTTGATCCGACGCTGGATCTTCTTCTGTGTGCGTCTCGCCTCCCTTAGGTCGTAGATGGACTTGGTGCGCCTGTACCTTCTTTCCGCGCGACGGCGGATTGCTCGAAGCCGCTCCAATTCTGCTTCGAATTCAGAAAATTTAGGAATAGGCCTAAAAGATCTTGTGGCTTCTTGAGCAGCGGCGTTAATTAGCTTCTCGATGTTGCCAGGCAGACAATCCTGGATCTCTTGGCTATTCTTCTCCATGAGCAACGTGTATTTAGGCCAGTCGATGTGATGAAGAACTGTAGTAGAGTGTGACTTGCGTATGCCGTCGATTTTAACATATGTTGGGACGTGGTCACTATACATGCGTTTCGTTGTCCGTGAACCATTTCACACTGGCACTGAGGCATCTTGAAACAAAAGTCAAGTCCAGGCAGCTGCTGTATGTCAATCCCCGCAGAAAGGTGGGACTGCCATCATTTAGGCAGCAGAGCTCATGATCCGACGCGAAGGATAGTACACATCTTCCTCGACAGTCCATCTTTAAGCTTCCCCATAGCGGATGATGCGCATTGAAGTCGCCGGTAATAACCCATGGTCCAGGTGTCGCTGTTAAAATTGTACTTAGCCTTGCGCTGTCAAATCGACTCGAAGGTGAAATGTAGGCACCTATGAGCGTGAGTGCGACGTTCTTGCATTTTATAGTCAAACACACATACTGATTGTCGTCATCAGGTGCCACTGGGTGTAAAACATATGTGAAATCACATCTGATATAAACGATGACTTTGCTGCGGTCGGTACAGGTGGCAGACATGAAAGCTTCATATCCTGATAGGCGGATGGCGCTCTCAACGTTTGGTTCACAAAGGACGATTATTGGAAATTTGTTCTTAAAAACAAACGGACGAAAGTCCGAAATGCGCGATTTAATGCCTCTGACATTCCATTGGAAGATAGACGCTTCCTTGACTTCTCTAAGGAACGAATGTAGAGGAGCAGCCATGGTGCTTCTCAAGACCGGACAGTACCGGATACAGGGCATCCAGTATTTGAAGTGCGCCTCGAGCCGCCGGAGTGTGTATGGCGGTCAGTAGTGCTCGTAGCGTGTTCATAAGGGCCCTTATCATGGTGACAACTTGTTTGTCGTTGTCTTGGTTGCTGCCAGAAGGTGAAGCATGATTCGGCGAGCGTGCAACATCTTGTCGCTCCGCTGGTGGATCTAGCCGTGGCAATGGCGGCCACTCCTCGCTTGAGCCAATGATATTGGAGACTTTCTGCTGAGGAATCTCATTGCTGCTATTGCTAGTTGTATGCGTAAGTTTCTGGACTGTCAGTGGACGCGGTGCATCCTTAGCAATAGCAGTGGGTTTCCTAGATCTCCCACGACGTGAGCGTCGACGTCGCACCTTAGCGGCAGCCTCCCTGTGCGAGGAACCATCCCTGACCATTTGCCTCAAGACTTTCGCCTCATTTTTCACATGTGGGCAATTCTTCGAAGTTGCATCGTGAGAGCCCTGACAATTGGCGCACTTTTGGTTTTCTGCACGACAGGCGTCGGAGTTGTGCGACCCAGAGCACCGTGAGCACACGGCAGCGTTTGTGCAAACCGCACTAACGTGCCCTATCCTTTGACATTTCCTGCACTGAAGCGGCTTTGGCACAAAAGGCCGTACAACGTGTCGGAAGTGACCGACCTTGACGTGGGACGGTAGGCTGTCTCCTTTGAAAGTTAACTTGACACACTTCGAGTTTCCCAGGCGACGGGCTTGCAATATGGCAATTCCCTCTGTCGCCGGCTTGATGAGTATATGCAGGTCACCATCGCTTATGGAATTATCTACGTCATACACAACGCCGGCCGTAGAGTCGTGATGGTCTTGTTTATAGCAGCGTACGTTGATGCTATCCAGCACCTTAACGTTGCTCAGAATGTCTAGCGCGCTGCGGTTTGTGACATCTATAGCGAGGATGTTCTTACGGGCGTTGATCCTTATATCTTTGATCTGACCCGGAACAAGTGCCTCGAGTGATACAGATGTGGCTTGACGGTTGATCCGGTTTAGATTGTCGCTAGCAGCCACAGGCATATATAAGATGGTGAGGTCTGATGGCTTTCGCGGCGGGATCACAGTTGCCTTACTTGAGGAAGGAGACGTCCTGACGAGTCTTCTCTTTGCTTTGTGCTTCACTACGGGCACGAAGTCGCTGTCATCCGAGGTTTCATCACTGGTTCCTGAGTAGATCACAGTGTCCTCGCTGTAGGTGTCACTCGGGCGACTAGACCGCTTTCTCGGTGCGGTCGCTGTTGACGTACAAGGACCAGGAACCTCTCCAGGCGACTCCACGTCCATCGCCGTAGTTAAGGGAGTGGCGTCTCCCACAAAGTAGCTTCAAATTCTCAGAGACAAAAAGGCAGCGTTCCACACAGGACACTTCGTCGTCGTCCGTTCTCATGATAAATTGATAATCATGATAAAATGATAAATTGATGTTGATTAAGTAGCAGTGGCCCTGGTGGGACTTGTGATTGCGGTATGAAAACCGTAAGAATTAATCAGGTGAAAGCATTCATTATTTTCATTTTTTTTAAGGAGTCAGTGTGGAAAGTTGAAGTTGTTCAAGTATGCTTATAATGTTTCAAAATGGGTGCATAATGTTTTGCATATTGTGGTTCAGGGCTAAATAAACAACTATGACAACGGTGGTTGCTTTTACCACAAGAAAGTCAAATTCATGTACATAAGAGTAGGAGAACTGAGGAACGAGGTCACATTTGATAGTGCCTTTCGTGAAGAAACCAACACCTCCACCTTATGCACAAGATTGCCTGGGCGTATACAAGCGAATACATAGCCTTGGATGTTCAGAACTTCACCTCGTTTAAGCATAGTCGCTGAAACACCTATGAAATCGAATTTTTTGGCTCCTTTAGAATGCATTGCAAAGTGAAACATGAACTCTTGTCCAAACATTCAAATCCGCCACCTGCTGCTCCCCACGGCTGCGTTCAAACCGTAGCGAAGATCTTGTTGGTCTACTTCGCCAGCGGGCTCTAGTGCTCGCTCGCCGACAGTCTCGGCCGCACTTGACGTCTAATGCGGCGTCGCGGAAGCGCCGCACTCGCACCTTTGTCGTCGATGATTCCCACGCCGGCGCGTCCCGGCGTTCCCAGCGGACCTGCCCTCGCTGCCGTTCCGCCACGGCCGCCGCTAACGCACACGTCGAACGGCAGTTTGTGTTGCGCGTGAAGCCACGACGCCCCCCTCCCCCCTCCCCTCTTCTCCCCGCCATCCCCCCGCCGCCGCAGGTATGACGTTGCCTAGCAACCGCATCGGCAGAGGAACCACATATCCGCCGCGCTCGTAGAGCATTATACCAGCCTTTCTCTGTAAAGGAATAGCCGTGGACCTCTGGCAGAAAAGGCCATCTACCTCACCGCTTGCCTAACAAGAACAGATCGACGGAGAAAAAAGAAAGAAAGAGGAGTATGCTATATGTGTTGTTTGCGCAGGAGTTTGCTGGGAAAGGGTTCTTTACGAGACGAAGTGTTCGTGTACGGTCCCATCCACTTTCGGCAGCCTCTAGGAGCAGGCACGAGGCGTCCCTCGCAGAGGACACAATTGCGATGCGCCCAAATGATGGCAGCAGTAGCTCTTACCGTAACCGCCTCCCTCCCCCCTCCCCACGCCCGTCCTTTAGTATGCCTCGGAAAATGAGAAAGGAACATGTAGTGCTGGAACCTTGCGCTGCTTGTTCGCCTCGCTAAGCTAGCCAGAAAACGCCGCACTGCTAGGTTTTCTTTGGTTGGTTTGCTCTGCCACGGCCGCGTGGTGAAACTAAGGTGCGGCCTGCCGCATCACGCACCGTCAATAGGCAAGCGAGTGACAAGCGGGGTTTTCAGAAGCGGCTGCTACTTTGGGAGGGGCGCTTCACATCGGCGAACGTTAATATTTGCACGTTATTCTAAATATGAATGAAGAGCAAGTAACAAGCATCGCAAAATACATAGAGAAGGAAATGGAGGCTTCTCCTACAGCTGTCTGGGAATATAAGGAACTGGTAGACGTTATGCAGCACGAAATAAGACAGACACGGCAAAAAAATTGTTGGATTGGAAAGAGGAAACCACGTCAGCGGTGGAACAAGGAAATAAAGCACGCTATAGAAGAGCATAAGCAGGCATCTAGGGGTCATCTGGAAGCCATAAAGTTGGCATTACACGAAAAAGATGTGCTACTTAAATAAAACAAATATCAAGAAAAGGCTGGCGAGTGATCTCGTGCAAGAGAAAATTAAAGGCGCAAGTGAATGCTGGGTGCGTAACATTCGCAAAAGAGACAAAGGCGCCCCAGGAAAATTCTGGAACCACATAACAGCACTCGGAGTTCCAACTAAAATATGCAAAAGGCTATAAGGACGAAGACGGTAACATCTACGAAGGAGACGATTCACTGCGGTAGATCACAGACGTTATTGGTGATAACTTCGGCACGAAAGAAAGCGTAGTTCGGACTCAAACAGATCCAGCAACAACAGAGAAGCATAATGGGTCAAAATTTAACACAGAAAGCTTTTATTGGAAAAAGGCAGCAGAAAATGTCCCCAATAATACGACAGCAGGACCCGATGAAATCCCGATACAGTGAATCAAAATCCTCGGTCCAGAGATCAAGGCACTGCTGACTGATGCCATAGAGCAAGTGATTAGAAAGAAGAAAATTTCGGCTGGAAGGTGTGAAAGCAAGATGAACCTCGTATACAAAGGTAAAGGTGAGAAGGATAAGACAAGCTCATACAGGGCAGTTACAGTCACGTCGAGGGAATATAGAATAGCAATGCAAGCCATGAAAATGGGACTGTTTCAGTGGGTGGAGAAAAATGATGTACTAGGGGAACATGCATAATAGGTTCAGGCCAGGCAGACGCTTAGAGGATAATATGTTTCTACCAACTCAGTGCATAGAGATTTCAATAGCTCAAAATAGACCTTCATCGATAGCATTTCTAGATGTCAGAAGAGCCTATGACAACACAGACAGGGAATTGTTATGGGATATTCTGAAGGACGAAGGAATAGACGACGATTTCGTGGAGCTGCTGAGGGAGATATATAGAGAAACTGAGTACAAGATTTGTGGGAAGGCCGAAAAGCTAATGAAGTGGTGGGAATTCACCAAGGGCTGAAGCAAGGATGTCCTCTGTCTCCATTGTTGCTCATGCTTTGTGTTAAGTACATAGAAATACGACTAGAAAACAGCGAAATAGGGTCTCATTTATCTTGCATGCGTAATGGACAAATGGTGCAACAGAAGTTCCCTGAACTGAAGCATGCGGACTAGATAGTGCTACTAGCGGATAATAGAAGAGATATACAGAAGATACCTGAGAACATGTGTGGCAATGCAGCTACAAATCTAGGCCTCAGGCTTAGCACAGAGAAGTCGGGAATTATGATCCTTAATGAAGGCACAAGCAATTACGCGGTGTCCATTCAACAGGAAGTCATATCCATAGTTAAGCAATATAAATACCTCGGCGTGTGCATAAACGAAGGGAATACTTACTCAAGCGCCCACCAAGAGAATATGAAAATAAAGGGGAAGCGGAATGCTGCAATAATGAAACACATAGCATTGTGGGGCCTAAGATCAGATATCTCGTCTGGGTTGGAAGTTAACCAAAGAGCAATCGGCCGGGTGGCTTTGTGAGCCCACGGTAAAACGACAAATAGAGGCAGTGTAGGGTGATGTGGGTTGGGCCTCTTTTGAAGTAAGAGAAGCTCAGAGTAAAAATATTTTTCAAGAAAGTCTCAGAAACATGGATGAAAATAAATGGGCAGCTAGAGTGCACAAGTACCTGTACTTTAAAAACGTGGACACAGAATGAAGAAAGAGGTAAAGAAAGTTGGCAACCAAGTACAAGGCAACTGAAACTGTAAATAGACAACAGGAGTCATCATAAAGTAAGTGAGATAAAGAGATATATTTAAATGTATGCAAGGAATGAAAACAAAAAGAAACATGGAGATTTACAAGAATGGGAAGAAAGAAATTAGAAGTGAAAATCTGTCCGATAACACATTGAGGCTCGATTCGGTAGCCTAAGGACAAAAACATACCGGAACAAATATTTGAAAATAGATGAGGCATGTGTATGCCGCAGCAAAAATCCGGAGACCACTCAGCCCATCCTAATGGAATGCGAAGAAATTCACCCAGAGAGAACCGTAGGTAACATACACCTTCCAGAATCACTTGAACTTAAAGTGGACGGAAGCATCAACCGGTCAGCAATCGAGATAAGGAGGAGACGTTTAGAGTATTGGTGTAAAGAAAGCAGGAAAGAGATTGATACGACGAGATCTCTTACAGTCATGGCTAGCGGTACAAGGTAGGCGTTGAAGAAAAAAATTAGGAAAATATGCACTAAAATGCAAGAGAAAAAGCATGTATAGCATACCTGATCAAATCAGTTGCAGGCTAGGTGACTATTTTTCACCGTCTCGTTTCATAGGGGATGCCATTAAATCATCATCATCATCATCATGATTCCCGCTGAAGAAACGTTCGTGCGCCGACTAGCAAGCGCAGCGTCAAAGCGTGTTTACTGTTTCCCGTGCGTCTTTATTTGTATATCTCGCTATGCATACGATTCTAACCTGGAGTGATCCAATTCGCTACCGTAAACTCAATGCCAAAAAACTGCTGTGTGGCGCGATGCAAATCAAATTCTGCGAGGAAGTCGGACCTATCACGAGCTGCGCGCAAAGGAACAACTTCGGGTTGCATAGCCACGGACCGTTTCGCGACAAGGCAACAAGAAAGGCAGACGGTGGGTGCCCAGCTCCAGGGCCGTAGTTTGTTGGCTTCATTTCGAAGAAGAGGACTGCAAGGTAGGACTGAAACACAAGGTGCTGCGGCCGACAGCCAGTGCCGACCCGATTTCCGTCATATCCTGCGTTCATGCTGCCCGCAACTCCGAAGAAACGCAGATCACTAGTTCGCGTCCCGCCTGCCACTGCCATATCTGAACTGGGAGGCTCTTGGAAAGAGCTATGTGTAGGCTCAGAAAACGAAGCATCCGGCCACTCTGGTGCAGACTTTGCTGAAAATAAAGGCGACTTCGAGCTTCGCACAACGACACCGACTGGGGACGGAGTCTCTGGTCCGGAAGACTGCCTCGACACACGATGCCGCTTGCAAGACCATGCATGTGAACGCACAAGAGTGTCAGACAACGTTCGACTAACAAGCTTCATGGCAGTTATCAAGAGGAACGCGCAACACGGTCAGCACCGCCTGCAGATGCAAGCCAGCAGTCTCAACGAGCGATTGCAAATGGTGGAAAAAAATGCGGCAATGTTCAGGAGAAAACGTAAAGAGGCTTGTGAAACATTTCTGAAAAAGTTCCTGGCACTCCTGCTTACATACGGTGCTGGTGACCTTAACAGCTATTTGGAAAATGTACTCAGGCTTTCAGAAAACCTCTTTTCCGCAAGGTCCCGCGTTTGTAGAGAAGACGACTGCGCGAACCTTCTTAACAGTATTGTTCCCATAAAAAAAAAAAAAAAATATTCGCGTTCTCTGAATCTTTCATCACCTCGAACGGAGACATCTTTAAAACGTGCTCGGTGCCAACGAAATCTTGTTTTGCACGTCAATGCCGCACTATATCTTTAGTTGCATATTTGAAGCTGGGCTTCCTTCGCGACACAAGATGCAACCGAGCATACACGTAAAGACACCGCGTTGATGAAGACATCGGCGTCAACGCACACGAACAGATCATTTAAGTGACTAAGCCTAGCCAAAAAAGAGGGGCTAGCAGATTTTTGTTTCTATGGAACGAGAACACAACTATGGCAGCTGTTGTGCCGCACGTTCAAAGCGTGACAGAGGTACTCGGTCCGCCGTCTTGCTCTTATAGTTTTGCCTATATTAGCTATAACATCCAGTACAACTCTGGCACGTTTTAACGTGTCCTTGCTCACAAACAGCCCCAATGTCTACACGAGCTCAGGCGACCGAAACCGCCGAAAGGTGAACTTGATGCACCCAGGCCGGCTAGATGGCTGTGCTGGGCGGTCCCCTTTATCGCCGATGTTCAGCGCCACCGCCAGCGCGGAAGAGAGAACAGTGATTAGCGAATTGACCGGTGGAGAGGCGCTTTGCGCAGGCCACACCTCCTTTCCATTGAGCTGTCATGGCTCTATGCGTCAACTCGTTGCTTTGTGTTTGAGATGAAAAGAAAATGGAAAACACCATATATGTCTATAGGCAAGATACCAAGCTCTTGAATTTCTCAGAAGAGGTTCGTTTAGAAAAAAAGAAAAGCGATGTGCCAAAGAAGAACGCTGGAGTGCCGCAAATTAAGCAAGGGAAAATTGAAGTTTATCGGGACTTCCCCTTTACATCTGGTCTAAAGAAGAACCTGAGAAAATGTATGTTGCTTAGGTCATAGCACTTTCCTTGCTATTTGTAATATTCTTATCATTATTCAGGCTCCAGTAAAAAGTAACTTTTTTCCCTCCAATGTCTTTCTCTAATTTTCTCTTTAAATTCTGCACCGGCAGTTTCTTTGATGTTTTACAGACGACGGACTTTCATTCCTTACACCTTTCTAGCTGTTGGTGGCCATGGATTCGCGTACCTTTTCGAAGGTACAGATCTCCTACGGGAGAAGACGCACCTAAGAGAGAGAGAGAGAGAGAGACAAAATGAAAGGAAAGACGGGAAGGTTAACCAGAGGACATCTCCCGCCAGCTACCCTGTACTGCGCAAGGGGAAAACAGGGTGTGAAAGATGAGAGAAAATGGAAATAAATAAAATAATGGGAGAATGAACTAAATGAGACTGTCTGTGAGCGCCCTATCACAACAGTCCGTAAAGTATGAAATGCACATATAGACAGGCGCGTCTGACTTCAACACCGGCGACCGTAGCCTGCTTTCCTTTCTCATTTGCTCACACTTTCATTAGGCGGTATTTCGCGCATTGAACTTCTCAATATTCTACCGTCCCACTTCGCGTGTACGCACAGGGTGGTAATCAAGAATACTCTGTAATCGTACTACAAGAAGCAGCGAAGTAACGGAGAGTTTCTGTCCACACAGGCTGCAACTCAAGAGCGGCTTCATGGGAAACAATTGTTCCAACGAGACTACCTTCGTCATAATCACTCCCACTACCCCTGCCACCACCAGCATCATGCATACGTAGTTGAATTGTGCTTGCGTGCGTGCGTGCGTGCGTGCGTGTGTGTGTGTGTGTGTGTGTGTGTGTGTGTGTGTGTGTGTGTGTGTGTGTGTGTGTGTGTGTGTGTGTGTGTGTGTGTGTGTGTGTGTGTGTGTGTGTGTGTGTGTGTGTGTGTGTGTGTGTGTGTGTGTGTGTGTGTGTGTGTGTGTGTGTGTGTGTGTGTGTGTGTGTGTGTGTGTGTGTGTGTGCGTGCGTGTGTGTGTGTGTGTGTGTGTGTGTGTGTGTGTGTGTGTGTGTGTGTGTGTGTGTGTGTGTGTGTGTGTGTGTGTGTTCTCAAGACCACGAAGAGACGACCAGGTGCTCTCCATGAATGGGGGTAGATTTAGGGGATACATCAATGCGACCCAGCATCGCAGCCAGTGACGCAGCCATCGTACTTAAAAATGAAGCATTCCACTTTCAAACACGTGTTTTATAAGTAAGACACAAGGCAAGTGAGTCGTCGTCCTGAACTTCTTTTTCTTTCCTCCAGCCATCCTCTGTGAAGCCAACGCGGGGTCATTTCGTACGGGCGGTTGTTCAACACGCGATGAAGTCGAAAACGAAAGCGAAAAAGCCCCTCTTTCGGGGTGGCGCAGCCTTTAAACAAGCCACAATATGGGCCCGCTGGCCTCTGCACCGTATCCCAGTGACCCTCAGGTGTGCGATCGATGGAAAAAAGAAAGCGCTGCAAGGTTCTCGGCCGCACGCTCCTCTGCTCAACGCAACGTGGCCCCGTCAGTTCCATTAGACGTCGCCGTAAACTTCTTCCGTATGCGCTCCCAGATACGTGTACTGCTACTCGCGGCAACAAAGTGTGCATCTTTGTGTCTGTGTTTGATAATCTTGACGAGCGCACACATTATAAAGCTTCCGCCCCAGTTCTGCTTCGGCGAATGTTTGTTTACCTGAAATCCCGACTCGCTTGCGGGAAACGAACGTCCAGCTGCAGCGCTGTTTATTGAGACAGTGGGCAAACACATCGAGCACAGTAAGCGAGTGCGGCGCCACCTACAAGCAGCAAGGGGCGCTTTCAAATCGATGCTTATCGTCGTTTCCAGATGCCAGATCTCTGCGCTACGCTGGCGGAAAATGGAAACACTGTCTCTTTCGCACAGATGAAGCAGCAGTTCCAACTCCAAAATAGCGTTATTGTAGTTCTGTGTGTCTCTGTGTGTTTTTTTCTCTGTTGTTCTCTGTGCATGAATTTTCTTCTTTTTCCGAGTTGCACCAAAAATACACCCGTCGCTCGCCATGGCTCACTATCGCTTTCTGCTGCTGATCAGGAGGTTGTGGGTTTCATTCCCTGCCGCGGCGGCCGCATTTCAGAGGAGATAAAATGCAAGAAGAAGAAAAAAACGTTGATGGTGTATTTAGATTTACGTGCATGTTAAAAAAGTCTAGGTGGCCAAATTTAATCCAGAATCCAGCACCACGGCGTCTCTTCTGATCTCTGTGTTACGCCCTGATGGGAAAATGAATGAATAAATAAATAAATAAATAAATAAATAAATAGATAAGTAAATAAATAAATAAGTAAATAAATAAATTAAATACGCATCGAGGCAGAGTGTAACAACTCTAGCGAGTGTGAACAGATAATCCAATCCAAGAAATTTGTGGAAAATATGTCTTCTGTATTGACAGCAGCCCAATTTCGTTAAGTGATTATATAGTTCCACAACCTCTCCAAGAAAGTCAGCATGTTTTCACGTTTGACAGTTTAGTTCATCCATGCATATAGTACGAGTTTCTTTCAGTATTGCCGAGTTTGACTACGAATACAATCACGTGATCGAAGTTATCGAAGATCGTATTGCGTGCCCATAAACAAAATTGAAATGCCATACATAGCTACTGATGGTGGTGTCGCATCTAGAATTGTCAAATCTACCTTCTCAGTTTCTACTGAGATAGTACTGTGTCACATTATGCCGCACACCAGCCGTGGTTGCTTAGTGGCTATGGTGTTAGGCTGCTAAGCACGAGGTCGTGGGATCGAATCCCGGCACCGGCGGCCGCATTTAGTTGGGGGCGAAATGCGAAAACACCCGTGTACGTAGATTTAGGTGCACGCTCTTAAAGAACTCCAGGTGGTCCAAATATCCGAGGTCCCCCACTACGGCGTGCCCTATAATCACGTCGTGGTATTGGCACGTAAAACCTCGTAATTTAAGATTCAAATCCGATTAGACGTTCAGATGGCTTTCATGTCGGCAGCATGAAATGTCATTTACGAATGTCTAAAACAGCGGCCGGCGTGATGCGGCAGCTGAGTGACTATGGCGTTGTAAGCCCGAGATAACGTGTCTGATTTCGGCTGCGGAGGTGACATGTCGATGGAGGCAAAATGCAACAACGTTAGTGTGATTTAGTTTAGGTGCACGATAAAAAACAAAACAAAAACCCAGGCGGCCAAAATTAATCCGGAGCTCAATACTCTGGTGTGCATCCTTATGAGATCGTGATTCTAAAAAATTCCGAGTTTAATTTTTTTTAATAGCTGCGGTGGCTTCCCGCGAGTACTCACGTAACTCAGTGTGGAAGATGGTGCCCTCTCAGATAGAGAGTTACGTCCATTTGCTAAAGGTGTCCTCTCGGGCGCCACGGCAAGCTGGATTCGCCATGCGTTCTGAATATCAGTGACCATGCGAATTCTTCACTATCGCTTAGGTCTCGCCCTTTGAAACGAAATCTAAGGTTACAACGACCAAACTTTAGCCTTAAGAAGATGAAAACGCACGAGGCGCGTTTCTGCAGCTTGGCAGTGCACAATGGCTGAACGCTCGTGTATTCACTCGCATAGTTTTGTGCGAGATAAACGGCATCGCATAGTCACAGTTAATCGGAAACCCTCGACTACTGCGTCCCTCACAGCCATGATTGCGATTGTAGGTCTGTAGACATTAGCAAATATTTATCAGCACATTGGTTTGACGTATTAAAACGAGGAGTTGGCGAGTGTCGCGTGCTTCGTAGCATCAAGAAAGGCTGTGTTAGCAGCGATGACGTCGTTCTCCTAAGACGGTGTGGAACGCAAGAAGGAACCCTACAGGAGTTCAAGCGGCACTGCTGCGATGATTTCGGATTGGTTTTCCTTTAGTGCGCCGGGGACTGAGCACACGCCTTATTTCTGTTTTTTTTTTAGGTTAAAATTAGCTTCAGTTATCATAGAGATAACCTTGTAACATACATGTATAGTTGGGACCTCTCGAGTCACGTGTCTGCGTAGATAAAAGGCATACTGAGCAGAGCGTTATCAAAATGTTTGTGTGGCGTAAACGTGTTTGACTAGCCCTACCTTGTTACGTCCTCCACGGCGAAGAGTTAACCAGTGAAAACAATTAATGAAATGAAGGCAAAAAAAGAATAAAATAGCGCAGTTTTCTCGGTTTAAGTATCATGACGCCTTTACTCTGAAGAATTAGAAGTCAGCGAACGTGAAATTTAATAACCTTGCTCGCTATACCCAGTGGTAGCCGGCAGGTTTATACTAGAGCCCTATAAAAGTTTTGAAGCGGAAGTTTCCTTTTCTTCTGTAGGATTAAGTTCCTATCGGCCTATCACAACTACTGAGTTTTCCGCAGATTTGAAAACACGGGGAGGAGGTGAGCTCGATGCTTTTCAAAACATTGTCTGGAGAAGAGCCGCGCGTTGGTCAGCGAAGCATTTTTGGGCGCACACACCGGCTGCTCTCTGGAGATGAAGATCATCCCTTTTCATCTTGCGGGCAGAAGAGGGGCGAAAAATTGAATAAAAGGAGAAAGCGGGGAAAACGTTTACACCGCCAGAAAAGTGAAACGACTTGAGGCGTTAAGAAACCCTAACCATCAATAGTTAAGAAAAATTCGCTGCTTGGGCAGGAAAGAAGAATAGGAAAATACGAAAGAAAGAAAGAAAGAAAGAAGGAAAGAAAGAAAGAAAGAAAGAAAGAAAGAAGGAAAGAAAGAAAGAAAGAAAGAAAGAAAGAAAGAAAGAAAGAAAGAAAGAAAGAAAGAAAGAAAGATTACGGAGGCATTGTACTGCTGAAGGTTGTTCGCACTGAGATTTGAGATGATGTGATAGTAAGGGCAATGAAGAAAGCTATGATATTCAAACAATATCGCGTTTTCAGAGCCTCTGGCTTATGTGCTTGGGTGAATACTTGCACACTTCTATATAGAGAAAGAGAGAGAGAGAATAAGTTTAAATGACGGCTCTAGGCGTACTAGGGGAAGTGAGGCTCACTATGCAATCTTCCCTCGGGAAGCGCTCTAGTTCAATTAAAGTGCCTCTTTCACGTACTCCCGCAGTCTGAGAAAGTCTTCAAACGACGTCCCCTCCTTGGACCGAATTTCACAGAACAGTGCAAACCGAGTTGGAGACTCTCAGATGAAAACGTGTACCAGTTATTTTTGACTCCGACAGATATCGAGGTGCCGTGGAGTCAGTGACAGTGCGTAGTCTGAGTGTAAGGATCCGCGTGCAAATGAGGAATATAGTACAAAATAGTAGCTTTCTAACGTCCTCGCATCCACTGTTTTATTTCTTCTGCTCCAAGAAGTTCAAGGGGGAGGAAGATGGGAGAAGGTTATGTGAAGTGCGCGTTCTTTAATTGCTTCGTAGCCTCAAAAAAAACAGAACTTTTACTTTAAATTGCATATTTTTTCTGTTTGCAGCCTCCATTTACAAGCTGGCAGGTAGCTAATAACTTGAGAGACATTCGATGAGAAAAGTACAAAATATTGCCGACGTTATATTTTTTATCATTTTGGCTGTCAAGGTACTCCATAGAAAATCCCGTGCTGTTACAGGATTCTAGTAAGAACGCTGTGTTCAGGCAATGATAAATGAACACCTGGGGAAATAACATCCTGGGGATGGGCGTGGCAGAAATACAAATAGAGCTTTATCAACTAGCTAAAGTTTATTGTTATGTGTTCGAGAAGGGAGCAAATGCTGAAGTAAGAAAATGTTGCCGACAGCTAGCGCAAGAAGGGACACGGGTTTCTCGCCGGAAATGGTCCGATATGTTTTCAGCCGCAAGGGGGCTGGCAACTCATGCAACGAACTACGCGCTCCTCGTAGTTGGAAAACAACGCGAGCGAGACAGATGCGAAATAAGCAGGAACAAAGAAATGCCGTCCATGACAGAAACAGGCGCAACTTATTTTCAAAGTTGAAACGCAGGGCATCAATTACGCTGTCTCCAGACGCCCTTTTCTTCTTCCCTGATTATTCGCTCGTTTCGTCGGGCCGCCTAGATTTCATTACACCGTCCCGAAGCCCACGCTCGTAAAATACAGTACGCTTGCATTTGCAAACTCTTACCACTGGGTCTCGTGAGAAACAATGCGACGCGGCTGGAAGGGCGTCCGACAGCAAATATAATAAATAAGAAATAAAGATAGAAAACTTTCATCCCCCTCCCCTCCTGTCGAAAGCATTCTTCTTGGCTCTCAAATAATTCAGCAAGCAATCTTATTCATTCAAGCCACTCCACTGTTTGCCGTAATTCTGCCTGCTCCTTCTTCTATCATATGTCCACCATAATTTATGATACAGCAGCTCTGCGCCAGCGTCATGGATAAAGGTATTGCTATTGTCGTCATGCTATAGCTTTTACTTAGTTCCTTTTACTGCTTACGCTATGCCTACAGCGAAAAGGCTTGTTTATGGCGTCTAATATGCGTCGAATAGCAGGCTTCCGAGTAGCTTCTTTGCAGCAGCTGAGTCGTAGATATGCAAGTCGAACCTTATTAACCTTCCTTGGAATTTTGCTCCGCTCGGCAGGGGTCCTCGAACCGCTGTTTTTCCGAACACTCGGCAATGAACAACGACGAATAAATCTGTGCGTGAATCGCTATTTCCAGAATTGTGAGTGGGTGGCCACGGGGTTAGGGTAAAGAGAAATTACACCATGAGAATGAATGGCCGATATAGGCGAGAATTATTTGCGGTACGACCAAACTTTACTTTCAAACATTTAGTTACGAGAGTATCCTGTTCTCCTCATTCAAAAGCAACTCACTGGTATTTTCACAGTTCTCTACAAGACACAAAGATTTTTATATACCGGTTACATTGGCGACAAAGCCGCAGGTGCATTCTGTGTACCCATATATGACGGTCCCCCTGAGCGGCTTTCTACTTTAATGTTGAGACGGATTACCGAAAGTGCAGCGAACCTGTCTCACGTTGGAAAACAAGCACGTGTAACACCTCCTTGCGAACTACAGTTGGCTTTTCTGCATGTACCGCGTGTTGGAAGGGCACACTCGTTGAGGGCCTATGTAGCAGCCCTTGCCTTCGAACATGCTTACATCAGCACGAACACCGAGGTATATTAACATCCTCCGATTAAAAGAAAAAAATGAAAGGCACCGACAGAAATATCATATCTGTGTTTTAAATAGCGACGCTAAGGTGCGCTCAAATGCAATTCTTATCGTGTACTGAGGATTTTATACTAAGGCTTATATGCAGTGCCGGTGGCGTCGTGTGGAAGTTCACGTAGGACTTGTGTGAAAACGGGCGCGAAAAGCTTGTTTAGTAGCTTTTCATTAAATTCCCGGCTGGACTCGTGATTCGTTTCCGAAGCGAGAATTATTGGAACACGGACGTGCATCGCTGACGCAGAAAGCAACGAGGGCGTTTCTATAATGTGCCTCAAGTCGACAGGTCTCTGCCACCTTTTGTAGACTTAGTGCATACCTTCATGGGCGCTTGGAACTACTGCTCTTTATCTCTATGCATATTTGTTTTCCCCTTTATCTATTTCCCCCAGCGCAAGGTAGCAAGCTCAACGTGAGTCTGATTTACCACATTTTTTTTTAATTCTGGAGGTTTACGTGCCAAAACCACATAATGATTATGAGGCGCGCCGTAGCGGGGACCCCGGATTAATTCGGGGTTCTTTACCGTGCACCCAATTCACGGTACACGGGCATTTTTGCGTGTCGTCCCCATCGGGCTTACAGCGCAACATCGAAGCCACTACGTCATCACGGCGGGTATACACCACTTTGCCTTTTCCTTGCCTTTTTGTCTCTTTTTATCTTTCACTGCAAAGCGATTAATACTCTTAATGGTTCCTGAGGGTACAAAATGGTCTGTAACTTACACCCTTTCACTTTTACTCTAAGGGTACGAGTTACAGACAATAAAGCGCCCTTAAGGGTGCAAATTGGTTTACAGTGTTCTTCGGGAACGAGCACGCCTTGTGGGTTTCACTCGAACCATTATGCAGCGAGCAGGTGGAAGGACATATTTTCCTGCATGCAAACGCAGAGGGCTAAGCACCATCTGTCACGCAGATAGCTGGATCTCGAAAATAATTTACTTGGACGTCTCCACTATCTGGCATGACGACTTTTGCCCACTTCTTGTGAGACTGATATACGGACTCAATGCACGAAATCCCGATAGCGCACATACTTAAAAAAAAAAAAAACGATCCATGTGTTCTTTTTTTTTTTAGTGCCAGCGAAAGTTTGACTTCTTTCATTCATTCTTCACATTTGGCGAAATTTGCAGCCCGATGGGCTGGCTCGTGTTGAAAATGTCGATGCCATCGAGAAAGCGGGGCAAATCTTGGGTCTTCACCGAAGGCATAACAGTGAATTGAGGCTACGAGGAAAAGAAATATGTCTGGTGATGTTGCTTTCCTTGTACGTTATGTTTTCAATGGACATAAAACATAACATACGAAGACGGCGCGTATGGATCACCCGGAAGTGCCGAGTAAACATAGCTCTCCTTCCTCTTGTAGCTCCCAGAGGCCGGGCTGCTCCACTGCTGCCATGGCGACTCTCTACCTTTCTCCCTCCTTCTATCTCCTTCATTCCCATATCCACCCCCCTGCTTGCGCTGAGCCGTTCTCCCGCAAGGGTTGCAGAAGATAGTGCTAGCCTTTCCTCCTTTCCCTACAAGAACCACTTCTCTCTCGCTCTCTCTCTCTCTCACTCTCTCTCTCCCAGAATTACACTCTGCTTAGCGCTTTCCGCGTGGCTGGTGCTTTGTGTAGTGTTCTGTGTGATTGAATTTTTGGCCATGATTTGCTCGTCTAGTATGCTCGAGCTCTCTCTCTTCTTCATGTGGGCGTGTGTTCACTACTGCAGCGTTTTACTGTCATCGCCTTTATTTTATTGCGGTAGCACTTGCATGGACACCCGAGAGGGATTGTCGTCGTCGCCATTACCGTGATGTTTCATATTGACGCTTTGGTATGCTAGGTAAATGCTGTAGTATTAAAACGCCAACGTTGCCCAGACCAGGTCATGTGGTCTTGACTGAATTATTCCTCAGAATTTTTTTTACAATTTAAGCGCGTAAGGAACACTAATAAAAACTTAATTTACACTGCAATGCGTTTCATCTTAAACCTTCTGACTCAGGCAATTAAAAATTGAGAAACATATAATAGGGCTCTCAGTCTGAAAGTGAGGTAGTGTAACTGGCGCCGGCGCCAGCGCACCTTGCGGGCAGCACAATGACGCCGGTGCGATGCCATTACAGGGCCTATACGGCCTGGAGGAAAGAAATAGCTAGGAGGGAGAATTACGCAACGCGATTGAAGCCGAATAAATCGTCCCGGCACGGACGTCAGAGCGCGCAGTTTTAGTGCTGCCGCTCAGCAGGCTGAACTACAGCAGAGACGCCTAACAAGATCGCACTGAATAAAATATCCGGCAACCAAACATTCTCGGCTGATACGATGAGTCACAGAGCTGTTTAGCGCATACAGTGAAGGGAAAAGAAGTGAAGGGAATGGCTTCACTGAGAGTTCCCTTGCCAAGGCCGGCTGCGTGACGTCAGCCTCCTTCCTGCTCTGTCTCATAAGTAATTTTCAGCACTGCCGAAGGTACGAGGAGTACACAGGCAATATCCTTGCGCAGCTGAATATATAGTTCCTGATGTAACTGTCTGATTGCTGGGTTGTTTGCGTTGTACATGATATATTGATATATTGTACATTTACAGCTGTACGTGACTTGTTAGGCCCTTTCCACATGCACATGGTAAACAGCATGTGGCGGTTACGTACTGCCGGTAAGCGTAATAGCCCACCTACCCGTGATTGCGTAGCAACACTGCAGCGTCATGTTGCTAAGTAGGCCCATCCTCCCGCTTGGATTCGAATTCACGCTTTTTTACTGCCTCTGCACCCACGACAGCAAGAAACAAGTAGTGAAATCCGTGATCGCTTAGTCTCTTCTTACGCTGAAAACAAAGTGTTAAGTATGCAATGCCATTATTATTGAGATCAACGCTGCTAGGAATACAGAAGTGGCACCAAGCTGCAAAAGTGGCTCGATTTTCATTCAGGCAGACGGGAACACGGCATTAGCACTGACGATGCATTGACGATGCGGAACGCTGTAAAGACCTAATTGTTCACAGCATCTTCAATGTACTACTCCGCTCTAGTGTGTTGCCTGATAATGACGGTGGTGAGCAAAAGTCACATAGATGCCGAGCAGATTCTGCGGCGCTGGTGAACATTTATAAGAACGTCTCCCCGTATACTACTGGCTAAGGAGGCCGCAGAGAACTGCTGATAACGCGTGCTGATGAAGAGAAGTACCGCTGTTGCATTCATGCACACGCTGCTTGTGGTTAAAATGCCAAAACATTTGTTGCGTCGATCCACTACACGGGCAGAATCTATTGACAGGATCGAAAGCAGACATTTAGTAGACGACGTGGTGCGGAGCAAGATACATTGAGGGACATTAAGCCTTTTTATCGGCTAAAGAGTTCCGCAACTTCTACAGTGCTCCAAGAAGCTGCTGAGATAGTGTAGTATGTCTCCTTCCTCCGTGCTTCACAGTGTGCTGAAGCTTTCAAGTGTGGAAGAAATTTTGCCGCTTCAACTATTTATGCCGACAGAAAATGGCATATTAAGGTTCCTTGAATGGACCTGATGAGGTTAGCCTATTGGACGCTTTTGACGAGACGGCAATTATACCGGACGCTCGAGACACATTCACATCGTCATCGCATGCACCGATCGCGCGTGGAGGATTAGAGAGGCGCCAGGCATGTGGAATGCGTTTGAGTGCAAGAAAAAAAAAAAAGAAAAAAACGGCGAGGCGAAGCAAGCAGACGGCTACGCGAACAACAGCGGTCATCTTAAGTCTTGTTCTAATTCTGACGAAGCCGTCAAAGAAGGCAGCTTCACGAAGACTGCATCAAAGTCAGAAACGAGCTAGGCTACAATACTGTCCCGACAATATTGCAGCTGAGCAGGACGCTTGCAAATGTCGCGGGAAGGTTGTGTGCATACAAGAAAAAAATGTAGCCATGCTTTATCCTGCGCCTACTTTAAGCCGCAGTGTGTTTTTGATATGTTCGCATGTTCACAGAGCTCAAATATGTGCTCTTCTTGGCTTTTTCTTGTCTTCTTTGAGAACAAAGCGACGTCATTTCTGCTTTCAACGAACAAGGCGTCACGTTATTTTTACTTTCACTGGAAGTGTTTCCTCGTCACACTGATCGCGCTAAGCCCCACGAACCGCCATGTTTTGAAAGTATGGGCTTCTATGTAAGCTTCGCTACCAAGTATATATTCACCTTGCTTTGACTTCGCCTGGGTAGTCACTATAAATAAATTAATGCATAAAACATAATAAATTTAAACGAAACATGTTATCGGTAGTGAGTTTCGAAGCAACGACTCCGCGATCAGAAGCCGAGTATCTCAAACACTTGGCTACAACAGCGCCTCCTAGATAGCAGGCCTGTGCACACTGCTTTATGACATCATGCTGCTTGGACCGAAATTTAGATTGCCAAGCCCGGCGTGACGAAAGCGGTGACGTCAAAATCACCGCGGCTTACACGGGAGGGTCCGGTTTGAGTCTATGGCATTCGGCCAAGGTAGCATGACGTCACGGATCGAAGTGCACCGACCTTGTGTTATCTTGAAGGCGTTGGCCAAGCGTCTCAACGCGCTCGCTTGACCGCGGAGAGTTATAACTTGAAGGACCGCTTAGTGGTGTTCAATTGGACATTAATGATCTCGCATTCACGACCCATAAGAAGTGCTTAGGTGTCCTCGGACTTTTCTCAAGTACATTTTCCTAAAACAGCTTTAGTAAGGTTAGCTGGTAGACATGGTATAATAAAATGACAGATTTTATGTGCAATCATTTCATACATATTTACGTGCATATCTTCTAGCTGTACGAACCCCCCTCCCCTTTCCATTTTTGTTCTTATTTGTTTTGTTCTTTTTGCTTTTGCATGCATGATCATTTGCTCTGCCCCGTATCTTGCCAGAATTCACCGAGGCCAGACTAATTTATTAAAGCACTGAGCTTGCAAGCCAACGAGCAAGATCATCCTCCCTCCTTTTCGCCCTTGTTGCAGCGTCGCTTGTGGGCAGAGCTTCCGACTAAACGGGCCAGGAGAGATGACCCGCCGCGTTTACCGCGGATCGAACAGCCGAGAGAGGCGGGGTTAAAAGTCTTCGCTCGAGTAGGTGGACCACCACGCCACTGCTGCCGTTATCGCAGCGCCTCAGTTAATCTTCCTGCCACACTTTCTCTCAAGCGGTTTAGACAAAAAAATAAAAATAAAAATAATATGCGCAGTCTAAATCACAGAAAGCAAAAACGAGATAAGCCATATTGAAGTGGCTTCTCATATTCGAAGCTTAGTGTTATGTTTTATCTCTTGCTCATTATTGCTTTGGCGTAAGTATGAGTTTGTTTTGGTTGTTTTTATTGAACACCCGAGCTCCGCGATCGGGAGTTTACGCTGCGCGTGTCGACTGATACGGGGCAGCCTGTTCCCAGTTGATTTTGCAATGCTTTCTCATACAATTTCTTTTCATTATAAGTACAGGCTCAGCCTCGTTCCACTTAGCTTTAAGTTATAAGTGGAATCTTTTGATAATATGTTCCACTTAGCTAATTGTATCAGCGTTTCACAAAAGATCGCAAAATATTTTGCACAATGTTATATTATTGTTTTTTTTTTACTTTGGCTGCTTAGAACCATGTTTGCGAATGTGTCCCACATATTAAGCATGTTTCAATGCATAAGTGTGTGGAACTAAGCTCCGGATAAAAGTTACAGATACGCGGAACATTGTTCTGGACAACAGTGAATATTTCAGCAAAAGACGGTTCTACATATTTATTTTATGTGTATGTAAAAAGTAAAAATTTTCAGTGTATGGAACGGCGTTCCGCATATTTTCCGATTTTGTGTGCAACACTATTCCTTATAGGTTAGTGGAAAATATTTTTACAAGTTTTCCGTTCATAGCTGGAACCTAAGTAGTACAACATTAATATCGTATAACTTTTTGTCCCGAGGTAAGAATCTGCTGTAAGTCTGGAACTATGAATGAGCATGTCATGGCTGTGCAAGAGAGGTAGATCTTATATACTGGGATTATCACAATCCCCTAAGCTCCGTTTCACCCCCACTCCTTTCTTTTTTTTCTGTATATTTTACATATTACCGGTTACGCCAACCCGCCGCCCTACAATATTTAGAGAACGATGGCGCATACCGTTGCCCCACTTTCCCATTTTGTCCTTTCAAAAAAGCTCACGATGCCTTCAGATTGCTTTCTTAGCGCTCCATTCGAAGATAGCCTGCGGCACCTTTGTGACCTCGGAAATGAAAGCCGACTGTAATAAGACGTGTACGCAGGGAATGCAAATAGACTGCGGAGCACGCTGTTTGCTTTCATACTTCCTCTTGCAACTTGTGCCCTGTATGGAGAAACGTAGACCCAGCTTATACGGCAAGAATGACTTCACCGGCGTCTGTTAAGGCCTCTGCACGTGTGTGTGTCTCCTTTTGATGTCACTCGGCAATCTCAACATTCCTTACAGCGGGCAGGTGACGGCGATGGCTCCAAGGAGCAAGCACAGGAATACGGGAAGGTTTCTGGGATTTAAACATAATCAGAAGGGATATTAATATTGGAAATGTAGACAGACATGGATCAGATATCTTTCCTTTTCTTTTTTCGCTGAGGAATCAGATGAAGAGTTTGGAAGCGTGTATTTGCTGCTGCCTCGTCTCACTTTTTCATAAGCAGAGGCGCTACGAACGTTGAGAATTACTAGCACGAAATGTCCACATACACGAGAAAATATGAACAAGAAACATAATAGATGGTACGCATTGTTTCAAGTTGGTTTTGCTCAGATGTCCTTAACATTATTTGTCGTGAATAGATATGCAGGGTTAAGAGATGCCATTGAAAAGAAAAAAAATTGTGAAGCTCGTCATGCCGAAAGAGTTGAATTTAATGGAATTCTGGGGTTTTGCGTGCCAAAACCGCGATGTAATTATGGGGCACATCGCGGTGGGAGACTCCGAATTAATTTTGACCACCAGGGGACCTTCCCACAATGCACGGGACACGGGCGTTCTTGCATTTCACCTCCACTGAAATGCGGCTGCCACGGCCGGGATTCGATCCCGGGACCTCGTGCTCAATAGCGCAACGTTATATTCATTAAGCCACCGCGGAGGGTAGACAGAAGAGTGACAACATCTCTCATGAGGGAACGAAACAAAAATGAAAAAGGCATTGTGATTAGTCGTTCGTGAGTTTTACAGTGCTACAAATGTGTAACACACCAACTAAGCCTTATTGCGGGGTTAAGATGGCTGCAGTATAGTAAGAGCGAGCTTATTCTGGCAATACAGCTGGATTGTCTCACGTGACTTGCTAGTGCCGCAGGGGTGGTCCCAAACAAGATTTCGAAGGTGTCATAACTCAATTGATGTGAAAATGACACATGAACCAGTACCTCACTTCAAAATGCAACGTACTAATATCTCGTGACTACTTTTCGTAGTACACCTTATTTCCTACAATTTTAGAAATGCGAGGGAACGGTGTTACCTTGTGTAGGTAGTACACTATCTTCGGTCGCTTATGTGACGAAGTGGTCGGAGCGTTTCTGCTTTTCCCATGTCCTCAGTACTCCTGCACTATCGAAGGATAATGTAGCGGTATCAAAAGGCTCAGCCCAAATGTACAATAGCTAATGGACTCACCACTCAATGCGAACCTTTGCGTCTCCATTTGCCATGATAGCACCGGTAGCGTTGACGTTTGCGGGCCGCAAATTACTGAGGCGAGCTAAAAGCCCGAGGCGAGGACCGACAGATCTAAGGACGGGTGAGACTGGACGTGAATTCCGTCGGGGATTTTTTCCTCCGCCGCACGCCGATCCCTCAGGGTGAGGAGCGGTTCGAGCGAAGCTCTAATGCGTGCGGTGCCTTGCGATTGCCCCCCACCACCTCACTTTTCTCTTCATGCATAGCTCTTTTCGTATGCGTAAAAACCGTCCTAGCTAGGACCATGATGGCGTACGTGCCCTTCTTCATTTGTTATTTTTTTGCCACTTATCTATTTTTCCATTATCTTTGCTGCACCGCTCCGCTAGTTTTGTTTCCGCCAAAACTTTCTTGCAGCACGTCAGCGCGGTTGGGTGGTCAATGCGTTGAAACAAAGGGTTTCAGACAAGAGGGCCACCTGATCGTGGGCGTGCCTGTCGAAGGGCGATGAAACTCTATACTGCCCCCCCCCCCCTTCCTATAACTAATTGGAACTGTTGAACGAACAACGAAACTATGGCGATGGATCGCCTTAAAGAAACAAAAGGAAAAGAAAAAAGAAACAAAACAAACTATAAATAGTGCACTTTCCCTGGCGCCATTGACCGAAATAGCAATGTAATTGAGGGCTGTTAAGATTTTCCCTTTCGCAGTGTCTGCAGCGGTAGGATAACAGCTCGGTAACTCGCCAAAGAGTCTGTTTCGCTACGAGGGAAAGATAGAATTTTCAGTGGGGAATATGCGATCACAGAACAGAATTAAAATGTACACAAAGAGAATTTCCGCATTGGGTACACCGGCAGCACACAAATACGATTCATTCGTCAACGTGACCGAAGTTTAGTATTAACTAATGTTCTTGACAGAATAGCCAAGATGTCTCTGAGTGTCACTTCATTGCGTGAGGTCAAAAGAAGTACAACAGTTTATACTATGTGAGGGCAACTAGGTTTACTTGGGGGAGGCCTGGACTAAGATGACGTCAGCCTCTCGAGCGAACCAAAGCTCGAGTTGTGGGTGACCTATAGTACAGAGCATAACCGTATCATAACAAAACCGTGCAACACGCAGGTGAAGCAATTAATTTAGTTATTGCCAGTTTTCTGGCGTGAAAGATGCCAGCATCCCGCACATGCAGACACAGGTGCACCGTACACTGAACGGCGGCCCGGCGAGAACGCGCTGGCCGCGCTTTTCCCCATTGTTCCGCAGTTCCCGCTTCAAGCAGATGCCGCGATCCTCTTTTGCTTCTCAAGTAATGCGCCCCGTTCAAAACGGGTTAGCCCTTACGCTGGCTGAGCAGAAGCATTTCGCTGATGTGCGTGGCACAGCTCCCCTCTATCCCCCCTCCCATTTCTCTCCCCCCCCCCCCCCCCCAAGCAACAAGAGAAACGGTGAAAACAGCCAGAGAGGGAACAGCTGCGGCAACTAGGGCTACTACAGCAACAGCGGGGGTTGTGGCCTGTTGCCCCGAGGAAAAATAGCAGCAGCGGCGCTGTTCTCGGGAGCGGAAAGAAAGGGTAGTGATGGAAAGGCAAGAAGCGCGGAAGGGACAGACACGGCCTTACCTTGGAGGTTGCAGCGAGGTGGCGCTGGCAGCGGGCAAGACACTCAGTTCGCTGTGCCTGCCGCGTCTGCTTCGTTCAGGCACGCACTGACGGATCAGCGTGTCCATCGCAGCGTGCGAGAGATGGCGCCGAACAGCGCGTAGATCTGTAGTGCTGAGCACTGTTGCACGTCGAAGCATCAGGAAACGAAGCGTGTCGCAGCCCAAATATTTTTGCCTCTTTGTCCGACAAAAGGTGCTCGCGGATGCTTTTCCTTTTAATGTTGTAGTAATTTATGGAGACTCCAGGCGCGTTCCTGTTTGGCATCGGCGTCGCTTTGATGTTTCGTATAAAGTCCAAGGACGATAATATCATCGCCGCACGCCGTATGCAGTATGTGCGAACGCTTGCTCCATCTCGCGCGCAGAAGGGAGGAAAGCGGGGAGCAAGCGCGCCCTCTTCCGTCTCACGCAAAGAACCGGGGGGAGAGTAGGATGGGGGAGGGGGGCGTTCTACTTTGGCGGCGGCTGCGTATGGTGCGGCCGCGGGGGCGCTATCTTGAAAGTGATCTGTGATGCGGACAGAGTGCACCGAGTGCTGATAGTTTCGTGTGCGCTCTGTTCTCGCCGCTTAGTACGTGTTGAAGCCATAGACAGAACGAATTCGCTGGCTGCTGCTCCCGCGCTTTCTCACTCCAGCACTTTGACAGCGTGTGCACGGTGATCGAGGGACATGTGTTCATGTTTGCTTGTGCGCGGCTGACACCATGCTTGTTCATTTAATTAGTAAGCGAATGTTTACAAGTTTATACGGCGAATAAAGCTACTATCCTTACTGCGTATAGCTGTCTGCTAGTTTCCTATCGCAATCAATTGGCCTTTCGGGCGAAACTGCGGCTTTTTTGTAGGCACCTGTAAAACCATACGCTCTCAGTGTATAGTTCAAGCACAGCGCTTAACTGTCTCAAAGTCATAGCTGCTGCACTATTCTGCTCTTGACCGTAAGGTTGCGGGTGATCCTCCTGTGAATCATACGGATGGAATGGGGCAAGGTTGTAATTTCTGACGTTTCATCAAACTGTGGAAGCCTTCAGGTGCCTACTTGTATCGGCATCACTATGGTGTTTTCCACATTTCAAGCAGTGGAAGATCTTTAGTAGCTAGAGTTGTCCTTATTATCAAGTGCAAGAAACCTGGCACGACCAGAAATTATTATGTCTAATAAGTCTGCGGAATGATTAGCTACAACAGCAAGTTCTAGTCATCGGATTCCTGTGGTGTAAGCAATTGACATCAGCGTCATTTGTTCGATGACTACAGCGAACCCTGGTGCGGAAAACGCTGGCACGCAGCAGACTGTGTGGTCAAAAAAAAGAAAGAAGAAAGCTGTGTCACGTATGTGAGCTGGCATCTAAAATGTTCGAGACTGGCTCTCCTTTCAATAAAGTAACTCACTTATATGCATTGAAACACTATCATCTTCCAAATATTCCCCTTGCGTAGCCATACAGCACTTCCAGTGTTACTGCCACTTTCCAAGTACTTACTGGAAATATGATTTCCTGTGCAAGTTAAACACCTTCTGCGATTCGTGCTTGATTTCAGCATCGTGTCGAGACGGCTACTTTT
Organism: Dermacentor andersoni; assembly: GCF_023375885.2. Lineage (NCBI taxonomy): Eukaryota > Metazoa > Arthropoda > Arachnida > Ixodida > Ixodidae > Dermacentor > Dermacentor andersoni. The sequence continues at coordinate 157,119,060 of NC_092818.1, read as the reverse complement.
GAGCTGGGTTTTTAATTTTGGGAAGAGAGCGAAATAAGCGGGAACGAAACCTGACGGCGAGAGATACGGGTCGTATCTTTCGCCGAGGATCGTCAGCATGGGGTCGAGACTTAGGTGCATGGGTAAGACCCTGAGATGAAGCAACGGTCACCGCAGTGGAAAATTCTAAAGAATTCACGACCACAAAACGGCTGGCCATCTCCGCTGCTAGACAAAGTGCATGCTCAGCGGCAGGAGCTCTGGGAGGGCTATATTGCTGCTCAAGGGGACTAGCTGTTTCGAAGGTGAGAGTGTTTGAATGCACAGAAATTAATTACCTTTTTTTCTGTTTTAAACAGACCCAGTCACGAAACTTTCTGATAAAACCGCCTTTATTTGCCACTATGTTAATTACTACTACGTCAAAATGAAGATATCGTAAATAATATTGTCTTTCACTAAAGGTTCCATATTTTTTTTTTTGCTCAAGTATCTAGCGACATCGCTTGCCAGTGTTAAATATTCCTTACTTTCTTGATTGACTGCTAAAGTTTCAAGGGTCACTTTAGATAACAAGCATCCTACTGCCGCCAACTATTTTCTCGTAAAGCTTGCGTTAGAATGGGTGGAAATATTAAGCGAAAGTAATAATATAGAAAACGACAGTTCGCAATAGCTGCTGCAAAGATTTTGAGCGTAATGTACCGGACTTATGGGCAGCATTTTCGCCTCCAATTTCAGAGTTGCGGTGCTAAGAGGGGAGAAAACATTTTCGAGGCACAATGAAAATAAATAAAATGAACAAGACCTAACTTATTTTACCTTCTAAACATACTGCCTGCTGTAAATTCTCGAGCAAAAGTATACGGACCACTGGCTCGCAGAGGACAAGTCATACAGAAGCACAAACTGAAATTTGCAAGTGTAGTGGAAAGTACACAATGCTTAGTTTGGGATGCAGCCATCAGTTTGAATTAAATTTATTTGTAGGGGGAGAGAAAAAATAATCAGCTTAGTCGGGGCATTCCTGGTCCGTATACTTTTGCTCATGGAAATGCGATCCCACATAGAATGTCATTCAGTGTCCATCACGAAGATCATTGACAGATTCAAGACGACTTAGTTTGCTAAGGATAAAAAATTCTACAAAGTCGTGGTGCATAAATTTAATGCAGCACAGCCGGTCGCGTAGCTTCGCAAACTCGCCTTCGCAACCTCGCCTGGTAAAAGATTTCCTTCGACGCAACGGCAATGCTTTTTTCCCTCTGAAAAGCGCCGCACACTACGTCTCTGAGATGGAGCACCCAATGGGCTAGGTGAAATGGCCGGCGCTTCCGTTACGGAATGGTCTTCTGCCTGCGGTTTCACGCCATCTACTGGTACCTCGGTAAACGTTGCTTCTTCATTACGAACGTGCGCACCCGAGAAGTGACCTCGAACGAGATGAAGGGGAGAAGCGAGTTCGTTTCCCTTAATGGCGTGTTAACTGCCTGCGTATAACACGTTTTTTCTTTTCCACACGAGACCAGTAAACTCGTTACTAGAACTACAGGACATGCATTTTTATAAGACCTGCAGTAACTGTTCGTTACACTGTGATACTGCCACTAAAGATAAACTGTCTATTTTCTTTCAATCAATCAATCAATCAATCAATCAATCAATCAATCAATCAATCAATCAATCAATCAATCAATCAATCAATCAATCAATCAATCAATCAATCAATCAATCAATGTATCAAGCTGCCTTATTTCTTCATTTTCAAAACGTGAATACAAAATGTACAAACGTGGGCCAAACGGGATACAAACGTAAGCCAAGTGCCGACAGGCTTGTTGCCGTCCTCCAAAACAAATGGCACATGCAAGACAGTGTCAGAGAGAAATTATATGTCCAAGATTTTTACAAAAACAAAAAAAAATGAGATGCGCAAGTTATTATACATTCACAACGCAGTATTGTTGCTATTTTTTTTGTTGCTGTCACGAAACTTTTGTTGAAAATTTTCAGGTCAAAAGAAAGCTTCCGTAGGGAACGTGGTTTCGATGGGCACACATTAACTAGGCTAACACACAATGGCGGCTGCACTCCTCTGATTTTAGGATTTTTTTCTGGCCTCGCCATTTATGAGAAATCACTTTACCTCTCCTTTACTTCTCTTCTTAGAAGCCAAATTGTCCTCGCGAACCATCTTACCGCTAGAGATCTTAAATGTTACAAAACATTTGCTACCACTGCAGATGTTATCTCTGCATATCGTCATTTTCAAGTCTGTGCTATCCGTATATATTACCCTCGCTATTTCTTGATAATTTGTTCCTTGGCCATGCTTGGCTGCGATTTTCACTACTAATCGTGTATACAGAGCTGTACGTAAGTACAGTGCGGTACTGCACGACATTCATGCAGACAAATGTGGTGACGCGCAGGGCACGTCTACATATTTAGTCTACATTCGTCATGACATGAACAAGATCTTGGGACCATGGCCTCGCATATCGCAGCTACCAAAGGCCACAAAAGCGCTGCGGCGATATATGAAAGCTACCGGATTGAGTCAGCGCCTGTGATCCAGACTGAGTGACCGAACGATATCCCCACTGCACTTTCTCTTCTTCCTTTAATGTTTCCGTCCCCTTTTCCCTTTCCCTAGTGTAAGGTAGCCAACCGGGCTCAGTCCTGGTTAACCTCCCTACCTTTCATTTATCATATGCTCTCTCTCTCGTCAAGACTACAGAGCGAGAGAGGCGGGAGAGTCGGCGCATTTACGAACTCAGTGTTGCGCGTGTAATATATGTATCGACCTTGGAAAGTAATGCGACATCGAAGTGGCTGTTTATTCTTCTCTCGATCGGGTCCCAATTCGTTAGGTCATGGCAACTAACATATTGTGCCTAAGTCGTCGCGTGGCCTTTGAGACCCACGCTATGAAATTTGTCGTGCTATTCGCAGAGTATAACAGGGCGCAAAGCTTGTCAAGTTCGGTATAGCGAGCAAGGAGCGCATCTATAGAGCGCAAATAGATGTTTCGGAAGTGTGCGTTATTTGGCCGCAGGATTTATGTGATACCGCTGGGAGATTAATATGCAAGAGGTAGAGATAAGCAAGATCGGACAAGACGATTGGTGGAGACCTGTGATAAGGAGACCTACCACGGTTTACTTAGGTCATGTAAATTTTGCTTTATTGCGAGGTAATGTCTTACGCCATTTCTTTCTTGCATTTTGACTTGTTTATATCTGTTAAAGCAGAAGTAAAATGCGGCGCAATAGCCAGTGACACGATTTCGCAGCATATCCAAGACCACTAAATAAATGAATAAGTACATAGACACAAATAATAATGACAAAGAAATTCCTCACCGCGATAACTTGGCGGAAATTGGTACAGTAGTACTGCCCCTTAGTCTCGGGTTTGGATCTCTCAATGGTCAATTGGGAGATCGAAATTTCCAAAAGAACTCAAGAAGACTACAACTCGACTCTAGTTTAGGAACTAGAGTCAACTAGGGACACTGGCCTAGGAGCTTTATGGAAAGTCTGTGATTTTATTACCGACAATATTCGTAAGTGTTTGCTTCATGACCAAATTTTTTTATTGCTCCTTATAGGAGACCATGTGGGCTCGGCCAGCCGTGAGAGGTCACTGACGACGGAACCACTCGTGGCTGGTAAGTGAACACCACACGTTGCGGCGGTCTGGACATTTCTATTCTGTTAGATGCATGCTTGTCTGCCAGCACCGATGATGCACGCACAGACTAGGCTGCGTATGAAATGGAAATTGCGCTGTATTTGCACGTTTCTTGACGCATGCGCCTAAACAGTAGCCTCTGCAATGTGCTGTCTACATTGGGCTCAGAAGTAGTTAACATAACCCGACTCACAACACAAAGTCATCGAAGCCTCAGCCTCGGGTTTGGAATTGATTTTCTATCGCCATAGCACTTGCTAACTTCCTGGTTTTTTGAATCGCTAGATGGACTGCTTGACACAGGCAGTCACACCCGTTCTATTACAATTATTTTTAGGCTGCAAAGCTTTCTTCCTGAGGAAGCCGAAGGAGAGAGAGAGAGAGATGTAATAAAAGAAAAACCAAGAGGATTAACCTGATGATTTGCCACTCTGTTTATGGGTAGAGTAATATGGTAGGATAAAAGATAAAGTAAGAGATAGGGAGTACAACACCACCAAGGCGAGAGCAAATTACATACGTGAAATCAAAAACACACTGAAGTGTGTTGTCGTTCCCATAGACAGTAGTCAGAAACGAGACCGTCGTCGTCTGTGCTGACAATCGACGACAGCGCATTTCTATCTTCTTTGCAGGATATGATGGCTTGAGGAGCGCTGCTATACTCAAGGGATATCAGCGTTGCACTTAGTGTATCAGTACATACATTGCACTTTGAACAGACATAGAGTGCTGGTTTTAAAAGTGCACGGATCATCTCTATTATTGACCCTAATGCGATAAGACTTGTATATATGCAATTCAGACTTCATCGGCAGATGTTGTGCATGTCAGAGTAGGGGCCGCACGCTGCGACGCCTTATCAATCTGTGAGTGTGAAAGGGTCGTCAATTTGAGAATCATCAGGATGAAGAAGGAAAGGCAGGGATGCTACCCTGGACGTGCCCGGCTGGCTACCCTACACTTGGGAAAGGAGACAGGAGAAAATAGGTGGGCAGAAGGAAATAGATATAATAATGAAGAGACAATCAGTGTTACACACTCGCACCGGAATTTACGCTAACAGTCACAAGCGTTCGTGCAGTCCAGTTTCCTTCAAGAAGCACCAAACTGCTTTCGTGGCCTTCTCCATGCTACAGCGCTTAGGCAATACATCAGAGGCAATTTAGGGTTTTTCTTGGTAGGTGCGTGCTTCTTTCAGGTGGTTCAGAACTCTTCTTTTCGTGATCTGGAGTTGCACTACCGCGGCAAAAAAAAAAAAAAAAAATGGCAGTCTCCAGAGACCCGGGCATCGAGACGATTCTGCGATATGAGGGCGAAGCAGTTGGAGAGAAAACCCACACCAACGCCGTTGGAGAAACGCAGTCCGCCGGAGACGGAATGCCAAGTCGCCCGGGCATCTCCTTCCGCAGACATTCGTAACGGCGAAGCTATTCGTCCTACATTCCGGTCGTGCCCGACAACTCGGCGGGGTGCACTCTGGTCCCGACGCTGTTGACCGACGTATATACAGCGACGAGTCATAATGAGGCGGCGGACGCAATGCGCAGGCAACACGGCGAGATGTTTTGTACCGGATCAAAACACTCGCCGCAGCGGAAACCTAAGGAAGAACTCCTCGCCGCGTGTTACGTATACAGGCCCTGCCGAGTCAGGGCGCGCCCGTGTCCCTCCGGCTGGATTTCGTTCCGCCGAGGAAGACTGCGCGTCATTTGGCAATCAGTCCTGTCAGGCTCGAGCGATGCCGTATCCAATGAAGCTTCCCTGCAGGAAGGAGTCGTTTGCTGCATTATATTTGGGCAACTTTCAGGAGAACAGAAAGTTAGAAACGATACGTTTACGTATTGACGATTTCCTCGCTTTTTTTTCCCTCACTTCATCTCCATAGGCCGTATCGTACTTGCTTCGCTAGTTTGGCGACGGTTGTTCGTAGTTGTTTTTAAATATGACGGGCCGAGATTTCCGTCTCTATTTATGGAGTCAATGCAGAAGAAAATATTCATTGCAAGTTTTGTTTACCGACTTCGAAGTGTTCGAAGATATGTTCTCAATGCATCATCAAAGCATAGTGTCAGTACGCACAACACGGTTTTGTAATCGAAATAATTATGCTTTACTACAACAACATTCATATTGCAGATTACAAGCTCTAGCTGAGACCAAGCCACCGGAAGAAACTCTAGTGAGAGACGTGGGCGAACTACTCAGTAATGCTTTTGCGTCAAAATTCTGATCGTCGCCATTATGAGACATTGCCATAACGCCGTGATTGCTCGAGTTATCATAGGATGACTGATGCAGGCTACCATCACTCTTGGTCACAGTAATGAACTCCTGAGGAACATGGTTGACGCTTACCATATAATTAAGGAAAAAAAAGATTTGTGCATCAGTCATCCTTCGATGTCATTATCACGCACTGAATAGAGTTTTCTGAGTAATGCTTTGAAGGATCAGGCCCGATATTTGCGCGCCCAATCTGGACGTCAGGGTTTTGTGAGCATGCACCCGGAAATTGTTTGGCACTTACTCTATCACGCTCGGGGAGTTCACGGGACCTGGTTGTTTGTAGATTTGTTTTAATTTCAGTAAACGTTTGAGTTGCGAGTTCAGCGCCTGTCCCATCACTTTCCTAGCTCTTGCTCGTGTTCGTGCTCCGCTGTACCTACGATAAATCTACCTTTACCTACTACCGCCACTAACACTCCCATCACTTGCGGCGCCATTCATAGAAAAGGAGTCGGGGCGGCTTTATTAAACGAGCGCGAGGCTTGTAAACATATGTATACAAACATACGAATGCAAAGTATGCCAAAACGCCATATTGATGTAAACGTAAGGAAGTGCTCATTACATTAGATGATTAGTTTCTGCGCCATCGAGCGAGAGCAGCTAATGAAGAGCGGGGAGGGCGACGCAGCCGTTCCTCGTTGTCATACGAGAGCGAAGCCATTGCCTTCAGCTTCCCGACTTTCGTCATTAAAAACTTCTGCAAAAACCACGACGCGTCATGCTTGGGCTCGTGCTTCCGCAAAAACATTAGCTCATGCGGAACGTGCGCGCATCCTGTTGTCGCGCGTTCCGTTCCGTTCCGTTCCTCGTGCGCTTTCGCCGCCGCGATATGTGTGCAAGTTTTGCAGAAGGGCGACCTCCCGGCGTTGCGCTCAACTTACATGGTTTCACGTGCATTGGTCCCTCCTAGGCAACCGGCGTAAACGCTGTCCCGGTGCAGCCGGCTTTTACGGTTTGCACATTCCACTTGCCGGCCTCGTATGCGACATCAGTTTACGGCGCGCGACAGTCGCGCCCGTAATCTTGCGTGGCGTTACGCCCCGTGGCCGCCACCCCTGTGCGCTGCCACGCCGCACTACGTTGAAGTGATAATTCCAGGCTCCTTGGAACGCCGAAATTGGCCATCAAAGCGTAATGTCTACTGGCGTTAAAGCGACGGCCATTTCATGCATAGCAAGTCTTGCTGAATGAGCGAGGTGACGAGAATTCAGAACTTGCGAGATGGCATTCGTATTCCTCCGCGGTAGTGCGCAGTCATGTCATACAAGAAGGCATGAAAAAATTCTTGATTTTTTTTTAGCACCTGGAACACGCGCGTAAAAGACAGCAACGGTACACGTATCATTTAGAGACAGCCGCTTTCGTCAGTAAGGGTATGTCATGACGAGAGCCTATTCGAGCGTCTGGCGAAGCTACTTTGATGACGTAAAGGCTTTACCTATATTCGCAGACAAGCGAATAAATGCTGGCTACACGCTTATTGCCAAAAATGTGCTGCGCGGAAATTCAGCTTGAATATGATTTCTCCGGAAATAAGACAAAATTAGTTTGCCTATGTGAAGCGAACGATGACGCAGACCGTTTAAGTTGTTTTGTGGTATCCGACATCTCCGTATTCGCGGATGTCAGTGACATTAAGACAACTGCTTTGCTTTGGAAGCTTATATTTTTAAATGTTGGAGCAGGGCAGTTAGTCGAATAAAACTCGTCCTAAGTGAGGGCCGCCGATCACATTACGGGAATTCAGCATCTTCTGATATTTTTCCTAATTAAAGCGGCCAAAGCTCCAATTTGCTAACGGCTATCTCGTACTCAGGAAATTTATCGGAGCTTAGAAGGTGTCGCACCCTTCAGTCCTTCACCCTTAAATTGAAGCACTGAGCTGCTGACCACTGCCTCCTGCAACCAGCCTTATTGAAGCAGCCTGCTGCTATGAGGGCTCTATGTAAGATTCTATAGTATATCGTAACTTCTCTTGTCTATGTCTATTTTATGTGGCATTCCGTGCTCAGTTCCTTTTTGTGCGTGTGTGTGTGTTCTTGTTGTCGCTGGAAGAAAGACCCTGCTGCCATACAATACACGTCCACATCTTTTCTTTTTATGCGTAGATCATTTTTACACTACTTTCCATGGTTACCAGGAAAGTGCCTTTACGTATATTTTTTAGCATTCGCTCTGCCGGACCTCATTGATATTCAAATAGTGCCGTATTTTCGAAGCAACGGGGTTATAAACCACAGACGAGCGAAAGATTGTGTATGCAAATTTAATTCAGCACCTACGAACCCTGCGTCGCTGTATTTTCGAACTCATATCGAACGATATTTTCCTGCTTTTCTCATGTAACATTCTTCGGAGGGTCGGTGCTTTCGAGCAGCAGAAATGAATAGCAGCAATTCATCTTTCTGCGATTGGGGAAAGACAAAGGCGCTCAAAGTGAGTGCTGGCGTGAACACATTATGTGTCTTCTGGGACCACTGCTTTTTTACAAAACTATTAGCTCTACGGCTGCACTTATGATCGCGCCAAGGGCTTTATTGGTTTGTATTCCTGTTTTCTATGCCTCTTTAGTTCAGGGTCCTGCACATAAAGAATATATCGTTTCACTGCATCGTCAAACCACGTTGGGAAAGATTATCCCATGCAGGGCTTTTTCGCGACTCAGACTTTCTGTCAACACACCTACAGACAATAGAAACGGTTTTACACAATTTTGGCTGGGTGTGGCCTTCGCCAACCACGTCCTACATAAAATATGAGGCGCTGAATGAGCGTCATCAGCTTGTCGAGGACCACATGAGAACACATCGCATGTGCCGTTAACTTATCCATATTATGCCCAGTAAAAGGGAGAATTATGGGTCCGGCTTAGAACTATGTAAACAAATAAAATTTAGTTGGAAGTTAGCGCCTGTCCGTCGTACATGTTCTTTTAGCCCGCGTCTTTGTAGCGCTGTTTTTTATTCGAGAACCGTAGGAAGTCCTGCGCTCTCTTTGGGACTACTCTTGCACCGTAGCTTTCTCCAAGCATTGCAAAGACGTCACTACGTACATGCTCTGCGGATTGTTTTGTTCCGTGCAACCTTACGTCGAAGTAATGACAGTGTACAGACCTTCTCAGTGAGCCGTTACCGCGACTGTAAATGGCGCGAAAAATCTGCTTTCGTTAAGTGCCATATTTCAATGCAGGTTTGGTGCTTAGCCAAGCAGAACGTACAACGCTTTTGGATTGGTAGAAATTACTGTGGGGCACTATGGTGCGTGCTTTTGACTTCTTTGGCCGCTCTTAGCCAGTGCAAGACTATGCGCGGTGTGCAGATTGGCAAGAATGATCGTCGTATGCTTCAGCACAAGCCGTCCTTGTTCACTGTACAGAAGCATCAATGTATTCACCTACTTCTCAAAAAAGCAGTGAACAGAACGGAATGTCAAATGTTGGCTTGTTTCTTTGTTATAGAGACTAGAAGTTTCAAGTTGTAATTCATGTAACACAATGTGATTCACGCTGTCTTCGATGCCATAGAATACATGCCACAGTTTCTCATCCGAGTTCGGTAGCAAAAACCTGAAGCAAAACAAAAATTGACGCTGCTGTAGTGAAAGTAACGAGCGTGGAAGCTACGCAAACCTTACGCTGACGCAGGGATTCTCACTAATTAACTTCGTATTTAGAATGTGCAAGAAAGTTCTCCTTTATTTCTATAGTTCATTTGTAAATTTCTGCCACCATCTGACGAAACTTGTGCATACGCCATGCGAGCAAGCCGATAGTACTATATAGCTTATCAATCCCGGGCAGGATAAAATGGACTGCACGAAACCGGTTTGCTAACCGGTTCAGGTACTCTGAACTGTAACTGACCCGGAACGAAACCCCAGCGTGTTGAACCCGAACCCGTATTTTTTCCGTTTGAAACCCTGGATTAAATTTAAGTTTTTGTTTTGCTTTTTTTTACTTTTTGTTTTAATTTTTACATTGTACTGAGCAAACATGCATTCAAACGGTGATGTCATTTTTTTTCAATGTCGCACTTAAGTTTAACATGACATCATCCATTAGTGTGTTTTTCTTTTCATTTTTCCATGTTAACCAGTATTTCATTTTATAACTTTCATTGCTTATAGCGCCCTAGCCTAAAGTATTGCCACGTTGTGGTGACGTTCAAAAACACAGTAGCATAAAGCCCGCATATCCTACGAACTGCGGGAACCGATGTTATGCGAAGCATTGTGCGGGGAGCCTACCAAGTTACCGAAACGAAATGCCAGAAACGAAATGAGATCACCAAGGCGTAGGCGGCAGTTTCATGACCTAAATGACGCGCATGTCATGGAATTCATGTCATGACCTATCATTTATGCTCGTCATACACTATTGTCATACTACATCAATTTTGGTACATACCAGAGAGAGAGAGAGAGAGAGAGAAGGGAAGACAGAAAGGCAGGGAGGTTAACTAGACTGAGTCCAGTTTGCTACCCTACACGTGGGGAGGGGAATGGGGAGTGAAAGAGGGAGAGAGAGAACTTAGGTATAGGATGTCTACAGTCTGGCACTCAAGTCTGTTTCCCTCAGGTAGCGAAAAAGCGCTCGAACTGCTTTCTGGGCCATTGAACTATGAGGCCAGGCCCCCAAGATCTTCGCTTCCGTAAATGGCCTGTCATCCAGTCTATTTAAGGCACACTGGAGAGTCTCGCGTTGATTATCGAAGCGAGAACAGTGGCACAGAAGGTGACTGATGGTCTCTTCACACTTGCACATCGCGCACATTGGTGAATCCGCCATTCCAATACGATAGCTGTAGGAGTTGTTGAATGCTACTCCTACCCACAGCCGACACAGCAGTGTTGCGTCACGTCGTGGAAGGTTCGCTGGTAATGTAAGTTTCAGTGATGGGTCGAGGCTGTGTAAACGACACTTAGAGTTCTGAGGTGTATGCCAGCAACCTAACGTGATTGTATGAGCGAGACTGCGAAGCTCTCTTGCAGCGTCGACTCTGGATAAAGGTATAAGGAGTGTCGGTGAGCCAGCCTGGGCACGTTGGGCAGCGTCATCGGCGAGGTGATTACCAACGATGCCACAATGTCCCGGCAGCCACTGAAATATGATATTATGTCCTCTTTCAGAAGCGCAATGGCAGGTTTCGTGGATTTGTGACACCAGCTGTTCATAATTGCCACGTCGTAAACTTCTCAAGCTCTGGAGGGCTGCTTTCGAGTCACAAAATATTGCCCATTTGTTGGGCGGTTCTTTTTCAATGTATTCGACAGCAGCGCGAAGAGCGGCCAGTTCAGAGCCTGTAGATGTCGTTACGTGTGATGTCGTAAACTTGATGACGACCGATTGAGATGGTAGAACAACGGCGCCCGTAGAATTTTCCGAGACGGAACCATCCGTGTAAACATGAATTCGGTTAGAGTATGAACAATGCAGAAGTTCCAGTGTGATCTGCTTGAGAGCCGCGGTGGTAAGGCTAGCTTTCTTCACTATTCCTGGAACAGCAAGGTACACAGGAGGCTTCTTCAAGCACCACATAGGGGATGGCGTTCTTGTTGCGGGTGAGTGCCTCAAAGACAAAGAGTGCCGGTTAGCCGCAATTGATCTGGAGAACGCTGCCCTGGGTCTTTTCTCAGGCAATCGAGCGAGATGGTGGTCAGGGACTCGGGATACATGGCGAACATGCACCCGGAGCGCGTCGATATCTATATAGGTCCTTATTGGGTGGTCTCTCGCGGTGGCAATTGTTGCCACGGTTGAAGCATTTCGAGGTAGCCCCAGACATGTTCGAAGGGCTTGGCCTTGAATGCTCTGTAGGACATGGATGTTAGTTTTGTTCGCATTGGACAGCACTGGTGTGCTGTATCGCAAGTATCCCAGGAAGAGCGTCCTGTATAGTTGAAGCATAGATGCCACGGATGTGCCCCACGTTTTACCGGCGAGAAACCTTAGTATGTGGGAGATAGAAGTAAGCCTCTTCTTCAAATATGTGATGTGGGGGCTCCATGAAAGGTCTCTGTCTATAATAACGCCTAGGAATCGGTGAGTTTTTGCGTAGGAAATTGTTTGGTGGTCAATAGAAATGGGGTACCAGGTCATGGGCTTGTGGGTAAAGGCGACTAAGGCGCACTTCTCGGTCGAAATGCTGAGGCCTTGCGCACGCAGGTACGATGATGTTAGGGTCACTGCTTTTTGGAGCCGTGCACGCACCTGGAGACGTGTAACTGCCGAGGCCCATATGCATATGTCGTCAGCATATATAGAAAGGTTTACTGTATGTGGTAGAACGTCGGCAAGGCCAAGGATTGCAAGGTTGAACAAAGTGGGGCTAAGAACCCCACCCTGAGGGACGCCACGGTAAGTGTAATGGTCAGCAGTTCGGCCATCTGCACTGTGCACAAAGAAGGATCTTTTGAATAGATAGCTCCGAATCCACCGAAACATGCGTCCACCTATTCCATTATTTTCCAGGGCATCAAGGATGGCTTCATGCGTTACATTATCATAGGCGCTTTTCACGTCGAGGAATAGTGCAACCGATATACGCTTGTGGTGTTTTTCCTGTTGTACAGACGAGACTAGGGCGATGACGTTGTCAATAGAGGAACGGCCTCTTCTAAAACCAGCCATGGCATCGGGGTATACGTTGTGGCGCTCAAGATACCATTCTAGGCGGGTGAGAATCATTCTTTCCATGACCTTCCCAACACAGCTGGACAGCGCAATGGGTCGGTAGGACGCTAGGTCAAGTGGCGACTTTCCAGGCTTCAGGAGTGGTATCAAGCGGCTGGACTTCCACCGCTCAGGAACGACGCCATCATTCCATGACTGGTTATAACATTCCAGCAGTCTGCTTCGGCCATCTTCACCTAGGTGGCATAAAGCAGCGTAGGTGATGCCATCTGGTCCTGGCGACGATGAGCGCCTGCATGAGGCCAGAGCAGCGTCCAATTCCTCAAATGAGAAGGACACATTCAATTCTGGGAAGCGTGTCGCAGGAACTTCACCCAGAATTTCACTATTGATGGTGACCACACTGCCCGCAATCTTCACACAGAAATCTTCGGCTATATCGACCTGTGAGCGGTCTTGATGGAGGGCTAGGGCTGAGAATGGGTGTCGTTGCTGTGGAGACGAGCCAAGGCCGCGCACCGTCCTCCATATGATAGACAGAGGCTTGCGGGGGTCAAGTGATTTGCAGAACGTCTTCCACCGTTGTTCCTCCAACCTGTCCATACGACGTTGGATTTTCTTCTGTATACGTCGAGCGACTCTAAGGTCATGTCTAAGGTCTAAGGTACATACCAAGTTAACGAAACGACCATGAGAGCACCAAGACGTAGGCGGACAGACGGACAGACAGACAGACAGACAGACAGACAGACAGACAGACAGACAGACAGACAGACAGATCTATCTATCTATCTATCTATCTATCTATCTATCTATCTATCTATCTATCTATCTATCTATCTATCTATCTATCTATCTATCTATCTATCTATCTATCTATCTATCTATCTATCTATCTATCTATCTATCTATCTATCTATCTATCTATCTATCTATCTATCTATCTATCTATCTATCTATCTATCTATCTATCTATCTATCTATCTATCTATCTATCTATCTATCTATCTATCTATCTATCTATCTATCTATCTATCTATCTATCTATCTATCTATCTATCTATCTATCTATCTATCTATCTATCTATCTATCTATCTATCTATCTGTCTGTCTATGTTTTTGTTTTTTACTACGTCTTTCCGTGATGTTGTCATAGACCACATCGTTAATGTCAGCTTCAGTCTCGCAGCATGGTGAAGAAAAACAAAACCACATCTGGAGACTGATAGAAAACACTAGCGTAAGTGATTGTTGATCTCAAGCACTATCGTAAGTGAGTGCCAATTTACCTTGTACTATAGACTATTCAGAGACCTCAGCTTAAGAACTATACGCTGGTTGAAGTTTATTTCTGCTATAAACAATAACGATCGATGCTGAGAGCCCTTCCTAGCTAGCTTTTTCCCGGTCATGTTCTAACGTATTTTTTTTTTCAAGCACAGAGTCATTGAAAGGAAGCAAAATATCGCTGTTACCCTTGGGAGGAGATTCACTTTACATTAACGAATAATACTACGGACGCATGGAACACATACGGAATTATGCGACGTATGTTTGATAATGCGATCTATGTGCAGGCTTGTACAAACAGCCAAGCGCCTGCGCTGACAGCGCGATCGGTTTGCTATGCCTTAGAACTTGTGGGTGAAAGTATCGAATGTACTATTTCGCGAAAGCCTGTGGCCATCGGTGCACCTCAGCATGACATAAATTGTTCAGCAAAAGGGCAAATTTCACGGATAAGAAAATAAGGTGGAACATAGGGACGCTTACTAAACCAGCTTCCAGAAGGCTACCTGCCGTCGATGATGGCCGATAGCCTTCTGGAAGCTGGTTTAGTTAGCGTCCCTATGTTCCACCTTATTCTGGCCTCCGTCGCAGACCTCGAGCTGGGCCCCAGATTATATAACTACGTCCGTTCGTCACTGACGGGGCGGAAAGCGAAGCTGCGGATCGGCGACTTTGTCTCCGACGAGGTGCTCCTGGGCCCACGGGGCACGCCACAAGGCTCGGTCATTTCGCTTGCTCTCTTCAACATCTGCATGATCGGCCTCTCGATCATGCAGATCGAAGCAAGCTTCGTGGACGCAGCTGCATACCGAGATGGCAAGGCTTTTGCGGTTTCCGTCGTGGACACGCTGGGCAAAGTCATCAACTGTGCTTCCGTCCGGACGACGAACCCCGAGGTGGCCGAGCAAGTGGCCGTTGTACTCACCACGCAAGACGGTCGGAGAGAAAGGGTGTCTAGCGATTCGAAAATGGCCGTTAGTGCATTACAGAAAGGCCGCGTAGCTTGGCAGGCAATTCAGATTCTGAAAGGCGCCAAACACGGCGACACCTTCATACACTCCATCCTTTGGCTCCCTGCACACGTCGGGGCGATTGAGGGCGTTCCTCTGAACCGCGCTGCCCTCGGATTGGACGTCTCTCTCCCCGGACACAGAGACGCTCCTATAACGCACAATGAACTTACTAAATTCTTTTACTTAGAGAGAAGGGTTTTCCCGCCGCCTCACTCCAAGTTAAGCAGGCCGCAGGCGGTCACACTCAGACTCCTGTAAACGAACTCCTATACCAAATCCGGCGTCCCTTAAAGGGACACTAAAGGTTAATATTATTTCAACGTCGACTGTTGAAATACCCTCCCAGAAACCTCGAAACGCTTGTTTCATGCGAAGAAGAGACTTATTTTAAGAGAAAATGCGTCCTGAAGTGTCCGCGTACCTCAAGCGCAGTTCAAATCGCCCGCCCTGCGATTGAGGAGTGGTGACGTCATGGTCTCATAGTGACGTTGCGCCGTCGGTGAGTAAAATGGCGCCCGCAGACAGTGCTACGGCTTTTCAGCGCAAAAGCAAACGCGCGGTCAGAAACGGAGCCAAGGCAGAGCCGACAGCAGCTCGAAAGCGGAACTATGGTGGCCAGCGGAAGGGAAAGCGCGCGACAATAAGCTGGTTCTTTATTTTATGACGCCAACTTAGACGCTCGTTGCAATGGACGACCCTGACAACGACACATTGGCTCGCGATGCTGGGCTCGACTTCAGCGATTTAAGCACAGATGAATGTGACCTGCTCCTGAGGGCTCGCGCTGCCGGCGTCGTTGCGTACTACTACGACGGCAACTGTATGTCATGGCTGTACATATTCGTACATTTGTAGGTTTTCCTTCTTGAAAACTAAACGCCGCACTCACCGCCCCCCGTCTTCTACCTGCAGTTGTTCTTGCGCTTCGGAGAATGCAGGCAAGACCGACGGAACAGCGCTACGGGAAAGCATTGCTTTGAAAGGCACTCCACATGACTTCAGTAAGTCGGCGTTGAACTCGTAGAGCTCTGGACAAAAGTGCAGCGAGCGCACTATGCGATTTTTCGGTTCTTTGCCAACGCACTGTGGCAGAGGTACGGCACTTAACCACTACGAACGGAGAGGTTCACTCGTTGGCACACAGTGATAAGTAACGTTGGATTCGCCGCTGCAATTGCCCTTGGCCAAGTTCTGCGGACCGTTCCTGCATCCCACGACATCACATGGACGTGGCATTTTCGCTGCTTGTTCCAAATGCAAGTTTCGCGAGACAGCAGAACCAGCGCAGCACGACACGATAACGAAACAATTGAAACTCCCAAGCGCGCGCGGCGCAGAGTCGAACGCGCAGAGTCGAGCGAAAACGAAACCTTTCGACCACCCATAGTACTCAAAGGTAACGTCAAAATGTTATTTTTTCTTAGAATCGAATAGAAGTAGACAAGTAGCATTTTCTTCCGTCCTATAACCTAATGAAATTACCTTTTTAATACGATTAGTTCAGTACTAGTGACATAAATGATGATGAGGAGTGTTTTCGCCATCGGGCTAGTACCGGAATGTCGCTGGGGGGTCTCAAATCGTGTCATGCATTTACCTCAATTTCTCCGTTACTAAATCTCTGTTCGCGATTATATTGACGCCTTAGACGTTCTAGAGCGTTGCTTTATCACTTTAACTTCACTTCATAATAACCTCTAGTGTCCCTTTCGAAGCATATATCCCGATATTTATCCGAATTGTTGTTGCGTGGCCTGTGGTGAGTTTGCTACTTTGCCTCATATGCTCTGGGAGTGCGGTTCGCTGGGCCCGAAGTTCACCAAGGAAGAGTGGGACGCGCTACTGCGAAGGCCCGTCTTTGAGGACCAAATCCTGACCGTCCAGCAAGCCCGCGATCGGGCCGACAGACTAGATCTCTCCGTCCCGTGGTGGGATTAGTGGGGTGCGCGTTTTATCGCGTTTTGCTGAACCAAATAAAAGTTTATTCACTCACTCACTCACTCACTCACTCACTCACTCACTCACTCACTCACTCACTCACTCACTCACTCACTCACTCACTCACTCACTCACTCACTCACTCACTCACTCACTCCTGAAGGCTAGCTTACATTGGGAGAGAGAAAAAGGTGAACGTAAGCATCAGGAATCTAGAACACGCAACGCTTAATCAACAGTCGCATGAGGAAGGTCAGTGCTACGAAGTCAACGACATTTGCATAGGCCAGCCGTCGACCTTGGACAGCACAGAATCGCCTTAAATACCTTCTCGACCGAAGAGGGTTCATCACGGTGTTGGGTTACCTTCTCGAGTGCCATCTCGAACATTGAACTAATTCTCTGTGCAAATAATGTCTTCGCACAAGGCTTGCAAACGTCATTACGAAGGTCCTGAATCAGTACGACGCGAACAAACTGAAACAGCTTTGGTGCACACAAGTGCGGCGACTAAAAACCGACACGTATCTTTCTCGTCGCACAAAGGTTAGAAGAACGTGTAATAGGGCGAATTTGTAGCAGTTACTGATGGAATGAAGACAGCACGTTAACGAAGACACACTGAGAAGGAAAAGAACATCGGCAGTGTGTAACAGGGCGACACCGCCAGATGCGTGTTTTCTTCGGTTTCTGTGTGTTTAGTTTATGCAATAAACAGACAGTGTCGCAGCATAACTTAGCGAGAAGCTGATCAGAGTCGATCGGCAAGTGACTTCAACACGATCGAAACCACTCTAGTAACCATAGCCGAAAGGCTGGAGGCCTTGGCGTTGGTATTGTGCTGCGCGCAACTACGTGAGGCCTACAAAAGCATCGGCACGACAGGAATGTGAGTTTTGGGGAAGAGAATGGGCGTGTCTTGCTCGGCGACGCGCCGCGCGTTCCCGTGCCGGGGCGTCTTCACCCGTTAATTACAACCGCAGGCGTCGACGAAGCCTTGACGAAGAGCGGCGTGCAAGACCAGCGCGTCAGCGCCGCTGTTTGCCCTCCCTATTTCCCCACCGCTCTGTTTATCGGCTTCCCATCTCCCTGCGCCGCCCGCGGGCATCAAAGGAGACCACGAATCCTGCCGGGAATTGATTCATTGTCTTCTCGCCAAATCTCTCTCTTTGTTTTTCTTTCTGCATTGCCTGGTCTTATCTATCGAGGAAGGTTTTCGGCAAGCGTGCTGTCGTAAAGGCCATCCCTGTGTACTGGAGGGCGCACTTTTACGTCGCCACCAATGGCGCCTACGGATACGAGCGTCGACTATTCTTTTCTTTTCCTTCGCCTCTCCCCTATTAACAACTTTCTTCCCGTCACCGCACGTGCATGCCTGCGTAGTACGTTCGCGTCGCCACCTACAAAAGGACCACCTCGCTTTCTTCATGGCCTGACAGGATGCGCAGGTAATCAAAGGGGTGGAACCTCGGGTCTTTCTAATAAAGCCCCGCACCAGCAAATACTCTTGGCGTCGGCGGCGGCGTTTGACATTAACCTGCCTCGCTATTTGCGGTAAGTGGTTTGTCGAAGCCCGAGGCGCTCTTAGGAATACTCGAGCGTACCTGCGCTATTGCTTTTCTCTTTTCTTTCTTGTCATCCGGGAAAGCAAAGTGCTGCTTATGACGGTAAGAGTGCAATTAGACGCAACAGGACTAACGCTGCGCTGTAGAACACTTTCGTACACGTTGAAGAACTTCCATCCATGGTACATCACTTGCAGCGTTCCAATTACGGGTACGACGCTTTGAACCTCCAGCTTTAAGTGGTGCCATGAAAGTCGTTAGCCAGTGTTAATTTCCTGTTGGAAGCAGAAAGAAAGGACCGCAAGTAAGTCGCCCCTTAATCAGCTCCAGAGAATAAATGTAAAAGACATTCCGGAGCCACGTATTAGGGCTTCTTTGAAGTTCTTCGCAAACACTATTTTCGAAGGCTGCACGGACGTCCTTAGTGTCTATGCTATTGCACTTGTATGCAACAAAATTCAAGAGCGTGATCTGGACGAGTGGTGGGGTGAGAACGCCTTCAGAAAATGTGTTTTTGTTTCTGTTTGTATGTCTTCACCTCGTTTTCATGGAGGTTTGTATTGAAGAAAAAAAATTCCGATTTCAACAGTGGTTGTGACATCATGATTTAGAAGCTATTCTGGATCCTATGCTTATCGAATGGCTAGGCATTTCTAAACTCATTCAAGTTGCAACGATTTCATCTTCAGCTGGTACCGATGGTATTAACTATACAAGTTTCTGAAAAGCACCCAGACTTATTCATCCCTTATACTGTCGTACGTGTTTTCGCAGTCATTGCAGAGTGCCACGTTGCCGGATGAGTGGAAGGTGGAAAAGGTGGTTTCACTGCATAAATCTGGTGACGTTCATAGCCCCCGAAACTACATACCAATTTCATTAACGTCAGTTCCATGCAAGTTGCTTGAACACATATTATATTTTATAGCGTAATGTCGCATCTCCAATCGAGCTGTTTCTTCACACCTAATTTGCATGGTTTTCGCAAACACCTCTCCTGCGAAACCCAACTATTCGCTTTGCTAATGATTTGTTTTTCATTTTGTATTGTACATTATTTGTGGATTGCATTTTTATACATCTTGCGAAGGCATTTGATGCTGTGCCACATCAACTACTACTTTTCAATTTAACTTAATCTTGATACTAATCTGATGAAGTGGATCGAATGCTTTCTGCAGGGCCGTACCCAGAACGTTACAATTAATGACTGTGACTCACATCTATGCCTCGTAACATCCGGAGTTCTCCAAAGTTCCGAATAGGTCCTCTGCTTTTGCTAATTTGTATTAACGACCTCCCTGATTCCATTAACTCACAAATTAGACTCTACGCTCATGGTTGCGTATTATATAGACAAATATGTATACATTCTGGTGCAGTCACTCTTCAGTTGATCTGGATAACATCTCCACTTGATGCACACTTGTTCTATGAAACTGAATATTGGTAAGTGTAAAGCAGTGAGAATAGCGCGTATACGTCTAACCAGTCTTCATGCACCTACTTCCTTAATAACTGTCCTTTAACTTCTGTCTTTGAGTATAAGTATATTGGCGCATATATTACCGCCAACCTATAATGGAAAACACACGTTGAGCATATCACTAAAGATCCTTAGCGAACACTTGAGTTCCTTCGCCCTAGTTCTTCCCTGGCTCCTGTGTCCCTAAAACTACTTCTATATAAGACTCTTGTGCGGCCGAAAGTAGAGTATGCTTCTTCCGTTTGGGATCCCCCCCCCCCCCCCCCCAAATCACTCATACAACTCCTCTAATCCATCCAAAATCGCTCTGTTCATTTTATTATTTCGAATTATTCTCGTTAAGCAAGTGTTACACTTCTCAAGAAAACATTAGATCTCCCTGACTTTTCCTTACGCCGCCGTATTTCTCGTTTATCCCTCTTTCACAAAATATATTTCATCAATGAAACTCTAAAGCAAACACTTTTTATTACTGCCACTTAATTTTCACCACCGGTTCACAGTTGGCGTGCCAAGCTGCAGGACTAATTTTTATTTTTGTTCGGTCCGAAGACTAGCGCGGACTGGAACCACCTCCCCGTCTACGTCGTGTCCATCGCGGTACCCGAAGCCTCCCAGTCTGCTGCATATGGTCATGCTCATTAACCTACCTACTACATATGTATTCTTGTCTATTACCCGCTCCTCTCTGTAACGCTGAACTACCCTGAGAGTAAATAAATGAAATGAAATGAAAACTGAAGCACCTAGAAAAAACAGAAACTTGGTTTCCTAACAGAGGGAATATACAGGTGGCCCAACTATCATACACCAAGATTTAAAATATATCCAAATGCCATTTAGCTGGACAGAACCAGAGTCCCGGTACAATTTTCTGTTGCTCTATACGTGCTACACAAAAGTATTTTTCGGAGCGTGAAAGAAGCCCGCGAATACACGTAAATTGCCTCGAGCGGCCAGGTTCGCGGCAATTTTGCGTGTATAATAATAATATAATCTATATTATTTGAGAAGTTTATTAATTAGTCAAACATAATTACGTGGTTAGGCACACTGCAAATATATTCTCGGTATGTCTAAGCGACGGCAAACAACAATACCCTGGTTCTGTCCAGCTACGTGACATTTGCATATGTTTAAATCTTCGTGCATGATACTCGGGACACACTGCATATCGTCAACGCGTTTCGATTCGTGTGAGTTGCGTATGGCTCTCACAGAAGCGTCTTGCTGTACTATAGCGGCGACGCAATAGCGACAAAGATACAGTGGCGGTAACCACGTCGTGATGTCAGCCTGAGCGCTCATTGTTACGATCGGCCAGACGATAGGCTGCGACGAATCGCTTCGTGAAGCCAACAATGCGCCCCCCTCGGACAGACCTACAGCGCCAGCAGTTCGAGACACGTTTGGCGGACCGAGTGTTGTTTGTTGGTTCACTGGTCACCTTCACGGACCAATGGAAGAAACTCCTGGAAAAGGGTATTCTACGGTGTTCCCTCACGGACTCCGGTAACCGCCACGGTCATTTGACAGACGCCCCAGCTAACTGATGGGTCGCCCCAAGAACCAAGACGTGCCAGCTTGAGTCAAGCATGACAACCCTTGTCTACGAAGCTGCCCTCCTTTCTGTGGGTTCAGAGAACAAACTTTCGGGAGTGAGTTTGTGAACCTTCGCCCTCAACACGGGTCCTTCGACGATTTTGGATGCTTCGATCGGACAAAGGTCAGACGGCAGATTTCCCTGGACTAGGGATCTAGGAAGGACAGAGGGGGTTTAAGCAGACGTTTTCGGCTCCTCGGTGTGCTTAACTTCAGTCATGGTAGGCTGATGAGATGTAATGATCTCCACTATTCGTGTAGATATTGTAAATAAACCCAGTACTCCTCGTTGTAGATGACAACACGTTACTCCCTTCAACAACGTCCTTAGCCTGGATGAGCCGGACGAAGGCATGCGCCAGCTACCCCTTTTTACCTGCGCGAACCCAACTCTTACAGTATAGACCATTTCAGCGCAAGAAACGTCGATGTATTGAAAATCTAACTTCTTTTCGAGCGCGAGCCACAGGAGAACAAAATTAAGTTCGGTGATTGGACGCGCCAAAACGGCGATATGATTACGAAGCTCGCCGTAATGAGGGCCTCCGTATTTATTTTGACCACCTGGGGTTCTTAGGCGCGAGCGTCTCTTTTCTCCTTTTTTTTCTTTTTTTACATTTCGCCCCCATAGAAATGCGGCCGTCGCATACATCATCAAGCCTACGTCCTCAAGTTAAGCAACGCAACGCCATACATAGCCACTGGGATATCGGAGCACGTAATAACGCAGCGACTTATGTCCTCTAATTGGCTGTCATCGCTTTCATCGCTTTCTTTATATAAGCGAAGAAGTCCTCTGATCATGTCAGCAGCACCTGGCGGTGAAGACCAGGCCAAAGCACGAAAATTATAATGGGGGCAGGGAGTTATGTTACACAATAGCGGTACCCTTCGCGTCGCCGTGTAGAAATCTGGATTTATATGAGCATTATCAATCCAGCTATTTCGAGACGGCGGGGTCCATTTCCAAATTGGACGAGAAGAAACCCCACCTTCTTTACAGAGCCCCAATGCGATGCCTCTCAGACTTTCTTTTTTGTGTGGGGTTGTTTTTCTCTGCACTTTATTGCAAGACCGTGAGCAGGTGGAAATAAGGCGAGACTCTGAGCAAATAAGTGGGACGCGAAAGTACACGAAAACGGAAGCTCGAGTTATACTGGCTTTCTTTTTTCTCGTTTGCTTGCTTCTGATAATTTATTTAGTTCCACTCGGCAGACTCGTCCCGGTCAGCTGCCTCCTCTGAATAGTCTGCTGCTTTTATATAGTAATCGTCGTACTTACCTTGTCGTTTGCTTTCTCTCTATATTTTCCACGCGCTCTCTGCGCCCTAATATGGGCACGAGGAAAAACGACGGAAGCGGTTACCAAAAGTGCTGATGCGTTATCGCTCGATGGTGGACACCTGAACTACAGTTTTGTGTTAATGGAGTGGGGAAAAAAGAACAGGTAGATAAAAAGGCGTGTAAATGCTGCACTCCGAGACGGCGAAGGACACAGAAAAGATAAGGTGATATGCGAACTTATGGCGGCCGATCCCCCTCGTGAGCAAGAGCCAGGTGTTGAGACGGCAAAAAAAAAAAAAAAAAAAAAAACTACAACTTTGTGCCTCTTTTGACATCGCTCTAGTGTCTTGCATCGGCCGTGATTTATGACGTCACTGTTTTCATTAGTTTAAGCGCGTGATTAGGCGGCCGCTGCTGGCCTGATGGTTGCGCCATGTTGACACGCTGGCTGCCGTCGGGTGAATATAGTTAAGTTTTGCGAATCTTCTCATTTATCTATAGCGGGTGTTTCTGCAAACAGTTTAACCGCTCTCTAAAGGTCACCTGTGGCAGATAGCACAATTCCAAACCGCGAGATGCATCAAACGGTCATGCATAATTGACTAACTATCAAGAATTCGCTGAATAAGTTTTTATCTAATTACCTTATGGCACATATTGCTCGTTACAAATTGCAGCCGGAGAGTTCGCAAGGCGGATCCACTTGGAACAAATTTTGAGGATCATGCCAGTTTCTAGATATGAATTCCCTGTTCGGAAATCAATATAACGCCGTTTCAGATGTTACGCCTAGTTCTGCATTTACCCTGATAATAGCAAGAATATCACTCCAAAAGAGATGAAACCAGCGTATTTTATTTTCATTATCCTCAAGACGTGTAAATTAAAAACGATGCGAAAGAATGAAGACTTCAAAATGAATTTCAGAATTCTTGAGTAATTGAGACAAAGAAATTTGCACAAAATGATAGTGAGCATCGGGACCGGAAAATGTACGTCACTACAATTATTTACACTGAATGTTCCGAAATACGATAGGTTCGGGCCGGGGAAAGGTGCTGCCATTATTCTAATCTTATAATCGACAGAAATCGACGGTGGAACAGTATACTTAAGGTTCGAGAATGCGTTTCTGTATGTCTCAAGTGACTGATAAATGCGCGCTGAAGATTTTGTGTCTACACACTCGTTGCGCAGAGAAAATCGTGGGCCCACTGCAGACTCAGAATGAGTGCGGGAGGATAAAGGAAACAAAAGCGAAATCGCGCAATAGATCAAGAACACGTCCGTGTCGTCTCTCTGCGCTTTTTCTACGCGAACTGTGAAAGGTATACAGAATAAAGTCGGAGCAGCGCGATCAGAAAGAAACGGCCGGTGCGGACGTGTATATGTGGGTGCACACACAGCACGTGCTCACACCCAGACCCTCCAATCGTCCGAGTGAAAGATGAACGGCCCGCGTAGGCCGCTGTAGCAGTCTCAGGAGACAGATGCCACTGGATGATGGACGGATCAAACTGTAAAGAGAGAGGAGAAAACAAAAGAAGAGAGAAAGGGGAAAGGCGCTGCCTGCCTTACTAATTCCGTTCAGCGTATTGAAAGCTAGAAGTGGCGCCGGCAATCGAAAGCTCACGAGAGGTACATTCTCAACTTGTCTGCGTATTCACCCAGGCAGATGCGAACCAATAGCCTCCTGGGGCGCCAGCTTCTAGCATTGCGCGGGAACACTGTCAAACGCGGAGATTGCGAGACGATCCAATGGTGTACACTGCACCCTGCGCTTTTCAGATAAGAATTCGCTGGAAACTCAGCGGTGCGCATCGTCCTCTCTGTCTCTGTGTGTCCGGTTTCTGCATGCTGCACGACTAATCACGCCGTTCGGCTGCTCAGTTTTCAATGCTGCGCGCACGTAAAATCGACAGATGAGTGCACAGCGCACTTACCCTGCACAATCGTGACTCTCTAGGCGAGTCCCTCACCAATCACGAACAGTTCTTACACGTCACCAGGTTTATGAATCCACCCTCTCGGTAGTTCGATTCGGCTCTACACTCCACGTCGCTGCACGAAATTATTGCGAAAGGAAACAAAGAGCGAGCGCGGGACAGCGTCGCTCCCGGCGCGTGCGAGACCGTATCGCGAGACCCGAACCCCCGACGCCCCTCTCGCTTCTCCTGTCCACTCATTGTTGTTGTCAGAACGCAGAACAGGTCTGTGTGTAATCCGTGCCATTGCGACTTTGATAAACGATGGGCAAAGATTGATGCGTGCCCGGTTCAGATTTCCCTGGCCAGCGGCGTTGGGCGCCAGGGAACACTTCGGGAATAAACGCAAAATGCCTTTCTCTCTCTTTCTCTCCCTTATTTTATGTTTCTGGGTGCCGGGCAGCAAATGAAAATGGAAGATGGGGAGAGTGATTGTATGGTGGAATTCGTTTACGACTGAATGGCTACTCTGAGAAGGTTGCTTCGCCCTGCTAGACGCCGGAATCTCCTGAACGACCTCCATAAATACCGGTGAAAAATTAACCGTGGCCCTTTGAGTCGAACAGCGTGACGGTATCGTTATTAAGTTGGCTCGACGAGAAAAGCGTAGCGTATACAGAACCATTCGGAAGGCGAAGTGAGAAGGAAATGTGAAGGAATAATGACATTGCCCTTCACGCCTGATATATTTCCTAAGCATTATCTTTCTCCAGTTCACATGATCTATTATTATCCACCCGAAATGCAAGAGGAATCGATACAACACAGAAATTGAGGAAAGAAATGATCCCAGTACAGACCTAGGAAAGCTGGTTCAGGAAAATGTAGGGATTCCGTTTGCTTGCCTCCTGTTCCCTTTTTATCAGCTACCGTTCACGATGGGCTGCTCCCGGCGATCTTTTGGGCAGAGCGCCAATCACAGCACCGACGAAGCGTGAAGAGCAATAGCATTAAAATATAAAATTTTGTAAAAGTATAAATATAAAAATAGTAAAGTTTGGGGCCCATATTCACAATAACCACCTTACGTTAAAACTGTTCGTAACAGAATCGGATGTCAGCCAATTGTGACGGCGGACATATTAGCGAAGGTGGCCGCATAAAGGCGAAGTGCGATAAGATCCTATATCGCGCGCCGTATGCCGTGGGACGAGGGAGAGCGCGCCAGGGAGAACGTAGAAGGACGGTGGCTTGATGCGCGCAGTATTCCCACGTGTCCAATGTTGGAGGTCACGTGATCAAGCGCGCGCTAGGGGAGGGCAACGCGTGCCCCTCCTCTAGCCTGGCCGTGCCGGTGCTTGGCTGTCCGCACGGCTGACATGCACGGCTGTGCATATGGTAATCTGCGGCGGGTGCAAAAGTTCGGCGAGCCGAGATTTCTGAGGGCTTCTTGTGCGCTGTCTTCCCGCGCGCCTATAGTGCTGACGGAGATGCGTTGAATTCATCGAGCCGGCAAGAAGCGCTGGCTCCCCGCTACAGGCGCTCTTCATCACGCCGCTATTGTGGCAGCGAGTGTTCGTGATCATCGAGTGAGACCTGCTCATGTTGGCCTGTGCGGGCGTGGCACGATGTTTCCCATTTTCAATTACTAAGCGGATATTTACTGTAGCTCATACAGCCGATAAAACTATGAACCTTACCTCGTGTAGTTGTTTAATACTTTGGTATCACTATCAATGCTCTACTTTTTAGGTGAAACTGCGAATTTTTCCAATATAAATGTATGGGTCAAGATAATTTTCCCTGTCATATTACGCGAATTTTGAAAGCATTTGTCAAATTTGAAGCTTGAAGCACCTTTTGGAGCCAGTTCTTCTTATCGTTTTACATAGTGCATGAGAGAGATAGAGATAGATAGATAGAGAGAGAGAGAGAGGAAAGGGGAAAGGCAGGGAGTTTAACCAGAGGGGAAGATCCGGTTTGCTACCCTACGCTGGGGAGAGATGGGAGGGGGAAGTAAAGTGATAACAAAGTAGAGATAAAGAAAGAAAGGAGCATAGACATACAATCCTCGATGCTCTTGAGGTGATTAGCCTAGGTAGCCATGTTTTTCAATGGATTTCTCATTACCTTTTATGAAATCGTGCTTTGTGTGTACCGACGATGGTCAAACCGCACGACACTACACCTACCGAGGTGTTCCTCAAGGCGGTGTACTAAGCCCTACCCTATTCAACCTCATACATAGTGAATGGCTGATAAGAGCGTCAAAGCACCCAGGTTTTTATAGTTTATTTTGCATCATTATGAATCCAGAGCCCCTAATACGGTGTTTCTCATATGGGTGCACAGCTCTCAGTCGCCACACTGCCAGCTCTGCTTACGAAGATGTAAGTAGGTTTGAACAAAGAATTACTAAATATCCGTCAGGTTCCCCACCAAATGTTGGGCCATCTCCCATTACTTAAGCCTGCACAGGCGGAGGAGACCAGTAACTGATAGTTGTCGTAAGTGACGCGACTTAATGGCGGTATTGAACCATTGTCACCATGAACAATTGTCAGTTTCACCCGGAGTCGAAGCACTGAATGCGATAGTATGTGTTTAGTTTCGCCTGGGCTATTCACACAGTGTTCTGACAACACGCGGAGGCGCATGACGCGACGCAGCAGGCGAGGCAACTGCTGCTGCTCATCAGGCATATAGCGCCGTGGAGGTTACCACGCTTCTTGACAACGCGTGCACGACGGTGAACACTTCCAGCGACGTTACAGGCATTGCGCCTCCATGATGCGCGAGACGGGACTGATGGAGCAACGTCGGCGTTAATCAGCGCCCAATGAAGGAATATCATAGATTTGTGTTCCACTCCGATGTAGCTGTTAAGAGAGAGAAAGAGGGATATGAGAAAGAGGCAGGGATGTTAACCAGCCCAGAGTTTGGTTGGCTACCGTACGCCGGGGGAAGGGATAAGGCGAAGAGAAAGAAGGGAGCGAGAGAGGGTACAGTGACGTGCACAGGCAGTCGCTGAGTGAAAGCCACTCGTGCAAACCAGACGTTATCAGCGAGCACAAAAGTGCCTTCACTGCCTTCTGAGCCGATGATCGGTGCGGACGGTGCTCTAGTACTGTGTTCCCTCAGAGGTCGATCATCTAGTTTCCTCAATGTGTTGGACAAAGATTGTGTGCGCCTAACCAGCGCCTCCTCAACGATGGCCTAACGCTCACGCTTAGCAGCGGAAGCTAGAACGCTGCTCTGGCTCTGGCAAAGCCAATCGTGCATGGCATAGCCGTGCGTACACCTTGCTTTGTCATTTTTTTTTGCAGTCAAACGTGCAGCGCGTCTTTGGTTGAGGCGTTTTAACGCATAGAGCTTATTACTAAAATTACTACCGGGGAATGGGATGCTAATATCTTTGGGAGCTGCAAGGACGGTGGTTCCGCCAGCGGGGGAACGATGCTCTTTTTATATGGATTTGCCTAGGATTCCTCCTTTTTTTGTGTTTAAATAGCTTTGTGACTGCGTAAATGCATAGTTTCCAATAAAATATTGCGTCATATATGCAACGATTAACAGCGTCTATGCATGTTCGCAGTCTCTTATTGCCTCCCGCGTTTTGAAAAATGCGGTTTCCTTGAAATTTGAATCAATAAAGGCAGATAAATTGTCGTAAATAAAGCTGCGAGAACGTATGGAGCCACAGACACGAAGACAAAACCATCTGCTAACCGTCAATCCTAAGGTAGCTGAATGATTGCAGCACCGGACTTCTCTTACGGGTGTAATTTATTTTACAGGGTAGTAATTTTAGTAAAAAACTAATGTTCGAACATGTGCAGGTTCACCGTGCACCGTCGATACCAGGGCAGCACGACGACAGCGGCCGTGGCTGCGCTGACCGCGTGATTGTGAATCGAGCATCTTTATAACTGCTATAAATATAAATATGGCAATAATAATACAACTGCTATAAACATAAATATGGCAATCAGATTGAATTGCTTGCGCCTGTGAGAACTTGCACAGTTGATCTGGTTGCGATCAGTGCTCTGATGCGCTAACATTATTACGGTACTGCTGAGCTCTTCAAGGCGACAGAGACGATGATACAATGCGACTGCCGCGTGAGCTGCTGCTGATCTACATTGTTTACCTCTACCTCTAAACTTGAACAACCGCAAAGAAACGTGAGAAGTTAACGGCTGCGCACGGGGAGCGAGACAAGAGATAATGATATAGGCGACTTAGGGGAAAAGACGGTAGTAGCAATTAGGGAGCAGGCGCAGGTAGCTGATATTCCGCTGAGCATTAGGACGAACAATTGAATTGGGTGAGTCGCATATTGCGTTGAGCCGGTCAATAGTGGTCGCGTCACCAGATTAAAGTAACCATATCGGTTGCAAGGGAAGGAAAACGTGATCGCGGAATTCGGAGGTTTCACGGGGACACTCTATGTATATTTCAGTCTTTCAAGGTTATTCTTCGTTTTGTTTTTTGTTTCGTTTTATTGCAATGAAAATAAAAGAGAGAGGTGTAGCCACCCTATAATGGTGAGCGCTACTGCTTTTCGTAGTCTTGTGCTCTTCCGCGAACTGTACAGTGGCCGCCGAACGACTATAGTGTGTCAGATCACCGTGAGTGTGCTCTTGTAGTTTCTTAAAGACGCCGGGTCGGGCTGACGTTGGGGAAGTGATGCTAAAAGTCCTTAATCGCTTCGCGTATTAAGTATGCTTATCAGGTACGGGGAGAAATTGGTCGAGCAGTAGCATTTGACCTTCGCTCGGTTATATTTGATTTCGTTTAGTATAATAATTACCTTCTGAGGTTTTACGTGACAGAACCACGACACAATTATCAGGCACGTCTGCTTTGTCTTGGTTGTATTACTTTCTTTTTGTCCGTGTCTCTGCCATTTGTTTAGTTTCTATTTTCTTTCCTATTTCTTTGTTTCCTACCTCTGGTTAACTTCCCTGCCTTCCTCTGTATTCTCTCTCTTTCTTCTCCTCTTTTCATCCCTCCTCCCGAAAGGGTAGGCAGGCATTGTGCCCCTCTCGGTGGCAGTTGTCAGCTTGCTCCATCCCTGTTTCCTTTGTGTGCTTGTATGTTTCCATATCTAATAATAATAATAATAATAATAATAATAATAATAATAATAATAATAATAATAATAATAATAATAATAATAATAATAATAATAATAACCTGTTCACTCTATGGCATATTGATCTCTGTAATTTCATGTGAGATGCTTGAGCATAGAGATTGCCGGCGACTCTTTGCAAGAATATTGATCTACCCGTATGTCGTGTCGTTCCTGAAAATATGTACTTTACCTGCCCTTCAAACTTGTCTCGCACCTCTTACCTCAAATAATTGAAGGCGAGTCCTATACTATAATTCTGTCCCGTCTATGTCGGATTCGAATTTGCCTTAAGTATACTTGATATTCATTTTGTATTCTAATAGGAATGATTTCATCCTGCATATAGGACTGCTTTATTTACCCGGCTTCCTCATTGCTATGCAAATGTGTGTGCATCAGTGCGTCAGGGGATGTTTTTTAATTGCAAAGCAGTGCGCGCCCATTTATTCGGCGCACGATTAAGCTTCATACGTTATACAAGTACTTCACGCGGAATGTATTATCAGGCGCTTGTGCGAAGTGCGGTGATTTGTTCTTAAAGCCTAAATCTTTGCAGTCAATGCGTTGTACAGCTCACATGCGAAGTTCGGTACACATCTTGTTCCCGTTTGTGTGTTTTTGATATTAAATGTGCTCTGAAATCGATCAAAGTATTATGTGGCACCAGACAATGGACGTCATCACAATGCCGAAAACGGCTGCCATATTGGGTGTGTAAAGAGCTGTCACGCCTTTTTAGGAAGGCGAACAGCACTTATTAATATGGACGGCGACACTTATATATAGGAAAGAGAAAATGAAAGGAGCCCTAACAAAATAAGACCTCACGGCCGTATCTCGTAATTACCTATTTCATTTTCCATTCTGGTTAACTTGACATCTAACTCGCTAATATTTAGCGGAGGCGTGAAAACGCCAGAGCCAATGACAAGCGCCTGAAACTATAAAGAATGAAAGGGATCTCTGCAACATACGATTGTCAAGATAATCAGTTCGCAGAGCGCGCGCACTAATCATTATAGGCGTTCCTCTCAGTAAAGACAGCTCTTCGCTTTGTTACATGAGAGTCAGCGATGTGTAGTCGTAGTGTCGTGTCAACTTCATCGTCCCGCTGCTTTGTACAGTAAAGTGCTTAATGGTTTGAAAGGTACGCGTGTTTTTCTTGCTTAATAAGCACTGCATGTGCTATATGTTTATCAAAATGGGCATATGTGGTAGTTGTTTATCGCTGCTTCGGGGTTTGAACATATTGTACGTGCGATGTAGGCCAAACAGTGCAAAAGCAATACGGGAAATTGCAATTCGGTTTGCTTTATTATGCACCATAATATAAGTGCGTATAGGCGTTTTTTATACCTATTTCGCCTATACGGAGACGTGGACAACGTCACCCGCAAGCTCGCCCACGCCATCGGGGCACCATAGCTGTTGGGTCCCGGCAGCCGACTTTCTTAAGAAAATCTAAATGGCTTCGTATGTCGCCGTCAAAACAGCTTTGAGAAGACCATTACTTCAATGGCGACCAAAAGAACTCGTTTTGCACTGCAACTGACTACAACTTCACAAGCACGGAATAGCAGACGTGCGGTAGGAAAGCAGGAATGGACACTACACATTG
Source organism: Dermacentor andersoni (assembly GCF_023375885.2). Classification (NCBI taxonomy): domain Eukaryota; kingdom Metazoa; phylum Arthropoda; class Arachnida; order Ixodida; family Ixodidae; genus Dermacentor; species Dermacentor andersoni. The sequence continues at coordinate 157,087,598 of NC_092818.1, read as the reverse complement.
CTTGAACGCTTGGAATGCGTCGAGGTGCGTTTCAAGTCGCAAGTGTGGGAAACTGTCAGACTGGAGTGTCGGCGATTGCGCTGGCTATACTGCACGCACAGTTGCAAACTAAGCAAAACGGAGAAATCGATACAGCCCGCGAAATTAAAAAAAAAAAAGAAACGCCGCTGAATCATACAAGTTGCCGCTTACAATAGGCATGTCAGAAAAAAATGGCTTCCATTTTCTATATCCCAATAATAAACGAACGCGGCGTCGTAACTTGTATTTATTTCCCGAAAGAACAAGCGCCGCAAAACAACGGCGAAGGCGACGTAAACCGCACCAACACGCACTTCCCGGTTCGCCTCCTCCGCTCCCAATAAATGACGCCCATAAACTACAACGCCCCTGCCCCTAAAAAGTGTTTACAGCTGTTGTTTCACCTCCACGAAATGGTGCTCCGGAGGATTGGTTCGAACACATGTCACTGTTTCTTGCCGGTATAGCTGACCAGTCTCGCAACTTGTTTACTCGTCCGTGCGTGAAGGCGCACGCAGACCTCTCATATCGGAAGTCGAAAGACTGCCCGTTCTCGGGCTTAAATGACCCGCGAAACAGCAGCAAGTAAAAGTTGTTGCCTACGACGCTTTCCGGTCGAGCGGGTGAGCGGCTCGAGGCGGAGCCCTGTTTCACTTTCTCAGTAAATCAAGAGGTGGGCATGGTGAAACAGCGGCAGCGGACTTACGTTCCTCAAAAGAGACATTAAAACGTAAAGGCTTTAAAATCTATTAAGCTGCTGTACTACACTCCTCAATGTCTCCACTGGTTCTGTTTTTTTCTTTAACCAGCGTTAGATCATTTTGACTCGCCCGTAAACGTATGAGCGTTTACGGGCGAGTCAAAGTTTACGGGAAAGGTGAGGTTTACCGGAAAGGTGGATGGCAGCAACACCGGTAGCGGCATCTTGTGACACTGAGTTTAGCCAGAGGGCAAGACTGCCAGGTAAGAAGCAGTTCGGAGTAGTATTCGTAATCCATAAGGACATAGCGGGCAATACGAAATCTACAGCATTAATGAGATGGTAGCAGTAGTCGTAATAAAGTTGAATAGGAGTTATGGAATAACGGTAGCACAAACCTACGCTCTAATCTCCAGCCACGACGATTAAGAAATGGAACAGTTTTATGAAGATGCTGAATTTGCTATGAGAAAAGTGCAAACTCAGTATGCTGTAGTCACGGGCGATGCCACGATACCTCCATTCGAAATAATAATGATTAGGTTACAGAGGCTCCTTCCATAACTAGCGATGAAGTTGGAAGAGCCTTGCAAAATATGAAACGGCGAAAAGAGGCAGGAGAAGATGGACTACCAGTCGATTTAATCAAAGATGGAGGAGACATAATGCTTAAAAAACTAGCGGCCCTTGATACGAACTGTCTATCGACTTCAAGGGTCCCAGAGAATTGGAAGAATGCCAACATTATACTAATCCATAAAAAGGGAGGCGTTAAAGAATTGAAATATTATGGGCCATTAGCTTACTTCCAGTATTACATAAAATATTTACCAAAATAATTTCGAATAGGATAAGGGCAGCACTGGAATTTAAAGTCAACCAAGGGAACAGAACAATCAGCTTCTCTACATGGCTTTCATAGATTACGAAAAGGCATTTGATTCAGTAGAGATACCAACAGTCATAGAGGCATTACGTAATCAAAGAGTATAGGACGCTTACGTAATTATCTTAGAGTATAGGACGACGCTTACGTAATTATCTTGGAAAGTATCTACAAAGATTCCACAGCTACCTTAATTCTCCACAAGAAAAGTAGGAAGATACTTATAAAGAAAGGGGTCAGGCAAGCAGACGCAATCTCTCCAATGTTATTCACTGCGTGCTTGGAAGAAGTATTCAAACTATTAAACTGGGAAGGCTTAGGAGTAAGGATCGACGCCGAATATATCAGCAACCTTCGATTTGCAGATGACATTGTCCTGTTCAGCAACATTGGGGACGAGTTAAAACAAATGATTGAGGACCTTAACAGGGTATAAGAGCTGGGTTGAAGATCATTATGCAGAAGGCAAAGATAATGGTCAATATCCGGGCAAGGGATCAAGAGTTTAGAATCGCCAGTCAGGCTCTAGAGTCTGTGAAGGAGTACATTTACCTAGGTCCGTTACTCACAGAGGACCCTGGTCATGAGAAGGAAATTTACAGAAAAATAAAAATGGATTGGAGTGCATACGGCAGACATCGTCAGATCCTGACTGAAAGCTTACCATTATCATCAAAACGAAAGGTGTACAATCAATGCATTCTACCGGTGCTGACATATGGCGCAGAAACTTGGAGACGGACAAAGAAGCTCAAAAACAAGTTAAGGACTGCGCTAAGAGCGATGGAACGAAGAATGTTCGGCGTAACGTTAAGGAGACAGGAAGAGAGTGGTGTGGAATACAGAGCGAACAGGCATAGCCGTTATTCTAATTGATATTAAGAGAAAGAAATGGAGCTGGGCAATTCATGTAATGCGTAGGTTAGATAACCGATGGACCATTAGGGTTACACAATGGGTTCCAAGAGAAGGGAAGCGCAGTCGAGGACGGCAGAAGACTAGGTTATGTGAGGAAATTAAGAAATCCGCTGCCGCTAGCTGGAATTGGTTGGCGCAGGACAGGGGTACTTGAAGATCGCAGGGAGAGGCCTTCGTCCTGCGGTGGCTATAAAACAGGCTGATGATGATGACGATGATTGAAAATTCGAATAAATGGCGAGCGTACAGACACCCTTCATCGTCTTGTCACCGTGATTGCGTGATTTCCTCAGCCATATATATAATTGTATTACGGTTTGCAGATTTAAGCAGCACCTTGTGGTGGTATTTCTCACTACAATGCGCGTTCTGTCTGATCTTCCCGTCTCTTAACGTTGCGCCTAACATCTTTCGTTCCATCGCTCTTTGCGCGGTGCTTAATTTGTTCTTTAGCTTCTTTGTCAACCTGCAAGTTTCTGCCGCATATGTTCGCACAGGTAGAATGCAGTGATTATACACCTTCCTTTTCAACGACAGAGGTGAGCTCCTTGCCAGGATTAATTTTTTTTTATATTTCACTCCAACACGTTTGAATGCAAATGTTTCCCTTACTGACGTCTTCCTAGCGATGATAAAAGGTCACCGACTTGCCGGCGTCGCCCACCCGCCCTTCCGGTGGTGCTTGTTTCTTGCGCGCGAGGCCTGAAGAGGCCGGACCACGCCCTTATTTGTGGCGCGCATGCGTAGTGGGGTCGCAGGCGACGAGATCTCCTTCCAGATAATCATAGTGCTCGCTATTATGCAACGTTTGCAGCGTTGAAGAGGAAGAAGAAGAAGAAGAAGAAAAAGAATCGGCGGATGCTACTTGTACAATTTTCGTGCTAGACACCGGATGCTCAAGCGAAACCTCCCGATTCAGTCGCCTTTCATGAGAGGAAGCGATATTTTCTCCGCACTGTACTTCTTGCCTTTAAGGGAGCCAATCTGAGTTCTGTGCTCCTAGACGTCCGATGCATATCATGATAATTGATATCCTGTTTGGTTACTTAACCTTCTTTGTCTGTTGGCTTTACACGATCATGATATAACATACATAATTGCTTACTGACATTTTAACGTTTGGCGTGTCTCTGCAGTGAAGTGTTCTTGTTGTGACTGAAACTCAGGGTGGCGTAACGCAATGTTTTTTGTTCTGGTTTTAGTTTCGTTCCCCTGAAAAACATTCCGTTCCGGTTCTGCTCTGGAACGCAGAAGAAAAAAAAAACTGATCCGTAACAGTTCATAACGGTTTCGGTTAGCGTGCAAACATTTTCGAAGCAAAGTAACGATAAAAATCTCGTATTTATTTTTCTCGTTTGCAAGAAGTGAATTGTGAATCTTGAGAGCATGATCAGAAGCAGCACGTCATCCAGTGTACTTGCCGAAATGCGAGACCGTTATTCCGATCAAGCGAACTTAAACGAACATAAACGAACGACAAAACTTCGGTAACAATGCATTGCAGCCTGTAGAAAACCAAACGATAAGCGCTTCAGCCCTCAATTTCTTGGTTTTCCTACGATGCCGATCTGACAGTCCACCGAAAAACAGGCTTGGGTTAGTGGAGCGCTCAACTAGCTATCGCTCGTACTATCTCTGCCGCAGATACACGCACTAATTCTGACGTTGCCTGTGTCGGTCGTTTTGGAATGCGGACCTTCCCATTGAACCGAAAACCGATAAGAAATATTTCCGTTTCCCTCCAAAGCGAAATAATAAATAAGGTTTCGGTTACGTTTTCATTCCGGGCAGAAATATCGTTTTATTTCATTTTCCGTTTTGGTTTTCGTTCCGTTTCGACACACTGCAGCAACTAAGCACCTGTTTTTTTTCTTTTTTGTTGTTTTTCTCAGTCGTCATCGGTACTGCATGGAAAAAAAAAAAGAAAAGACACGCGGGTTGCTCTTCATTAAATTAGGCTGAAACCGGCGTTACCTATTTTGTTTCTAGTTTGAAAACTGCCGGCTTTGGTCACACAGAAATAGAAGAGAGGAGAAGGAGGAAGGTACAAGATACTCATCCTGTTTGCGACCCTGCGCTGCGGGGAGGGGTGAACGGGTCTAAAAGAGCAAAAAGAAGAGGAATGAAAGAGCATCCGAAGAAAGAGCACAAAAAGAAGGCTTCTGAGACGTGAAAACAGCCGAAGATGTCAGTTGGGAACTTTACTGGACTGCTGTGATGTAGCTCGTTAAAAAAAAAAAAAAAGTCAGGTCTAACGTCTCTCGCTGCAATGCGTTGCCGTACGCTTAGCTGGTGGTAGTGGCAACGCCTCTCAGGGAGTGGTTCGATCGGTCGCTGATATCTTACATGATAAATATACACGACGGAAAAGACCAGATTCAAGCAGTAAAAAAAAAAGGACCTTTTTTTTTATCTTATAAGCAACATCGTGTGGTGAGGTATAGACGGAGTTTCGCACGTAGCACAGGGTGCGCACAGCTTCGTGAATTCCAAGTCTGCGATGCGTCAGTACAGCTAGTGTGTTTTCTTGCCTAACCTGAAAGTGTTCCTTCAAGAACTCGTTGGTCAGTAAAGCTTTGTGCAGCTTTTTCTTCCGTCGCCTCCAGTCTTTTGAGCAGACGTCATGGCACTGAATGTGTATCGAGGAAACTCATGAGTAATGCCTCCGTGCTATTAATTTTACTAACTTCGGAAGTGATGAAAAGTGCGGACATATTTTTTCTTTCAACACAAAAAATTATCCTGCCTGCACTGATACACGATGATTTTGTGATTGCCGGACCTCGAGAAAGCAGGCATATAACTGTATAATAGCAAGTATTTAGGTGACTCGGGCTTTCTTCGCTTGGAATAACTTATGAAACGTGCAACCACAATTCACTACACAGTTCACACCAATCGATGACGCGAATATGTGCTCAAATTTGAGCGATATCATAATAATCACTAAGACAAAGGCGTAGCTTTATGTACTGTCTTCCATTTGCTCGGGGAGCGTCCCACAATAGTAATATTTTTGCCCCTGTCTTTATTCACACATTCCTTCGAATAATATCCATGTATTCTTCTTTCTGCTTACAAGGTCTGCGCTTTCTCGGCGTATTGGTAACCCACTAATTGAAAGAACGCGCGAGTGCAGATTAAGCCAGGCCACTGGTAGCTTGAAAAAAATCGCGGAGTGCAAGCAAAATTACAAATTTCGAGAAACGGAGAATAGAAAGGAGTAGGAGTGGGGGGTGGTAACAGCGGTAAGATCCGGCAGAAAGCAGGTAAGTACACATCGGTTCATGCATGGCCATCACCAATGTTCCACCTTTCTATAACTCATGTGACGCGGTGCGAGGTCCTCCTTGGAACGCGCAGAGCACTTGTGGGCGCCAATCTGCAGCTGACTTCATTCATATGCAAGAGCTTTTTTCTAGCCCGAGTTCTTTTGTTCCTTTCCTTCAAAGCACATTTCACCTCGCAGACAGACACGCACGCCTTCCGTGCGAACTCGCCCTCCTAGCAAGTGCGCCAAGAACACTCGTGGCCACGGACTCGCGCACTTCCACGCTGCTTCGAAAGGTGTCTTCTACTGAATATCTCACCAGCCAACGTGGACCTCGGGCTGCGGTTCCTCGACGGGCGAGGTGCTCCCAGTTCTTGCGTTATGCAAAACAGCAGGCAGCGGCCGACCTGCCGACTCGTCCGGTGTTCTCCCTGCAGTCCGTACTGCAGTCCGATGTGCTCACTTCGACCGTCTATACTTTTCCGCTCCTCAGCGCACCCCACGTGCCCGTTTTGTTTCCTGAACTTTTCTTCGAAGTTCCGCACTCAGTGAGCACTCGAGATTTTCGGTGTTCTGTCTCCCTTCCTGGCGTGACCAGGACAAGAGCTGGGAAACGGCAAGTCGGCCTGCTTAAAATGCGCCTGCACATAGCGCGAGGTCGAGAGAAGGGGGAGGGGCAAACCATAAAAGCACAAAACTGTGCTTCCCAAATTGAGCGTCCACCTGAAACGCGTTGCATTTAATGGCTAAATACAGCTAGATATGACACATTTGACACTTTCGTTACCTCTAGAAATGTGCTGCTTTTCGATGATTTTGTGTTTTAACGTGTTATTTCAAGACGCAGTAGTCGTAAAGTATAACGCGATACGCGAAATTAGAGCCTTGATCACCGTTGTTTTGAAAGAATTTAAAATACTAATTATTTTTCAGCGAGTTTATGAAAATTTATACGTGAACCTCCAAGAAAAAACCTCAAGAAACACGAATGACAGTAATAATTAGCTATTTACGGGAAAAGAGAAATTGTTTTTCTCGGCAACCATCGCACCAAATTTAACGAGGTCTGTTGCATTAAAAAGCAAAACTTAAAACCTAGTCGCTGTGAATTGCGAAGTTTTTATTTACACTATGAAGTTTTTAATAAAAATTCGTCAAAATCACAAATTTTCAGAAAACGAAGCTATGAAGTTCACAACTCTGTAACTTAGCAAAAAATATGATATCATAATTTTGTAAATGGCATCTGACAGTACGTGTAATGCGGACAAATAGATACATTATACGTGGCTTTCAAAAAGACGACCAAGTTGTGAGTTCAAATTTTGCAAAACCCTTGTAAACAATGGAGCAGATTCACGTAAAATAAGGTTTGACATATCAGATTTGCCCTCTTTGAATGCTTTAATGCATGTAGTTGACAGAACTGCGATACCTGTTCTAAGTGCAGAGCCACAAGTTTCTAAACTTCGTGCTTCGATTTTTTTTCGAATTTGCCTACTTTTCGAAATTTAATAAAAAAATTCAAGCCCTAAATTAATATTTCGCTTCCAACAGTCGCCATGATTTAGCTTTGTATTCGAAATGCAACTAATTTCATTTACAATCGCCTACTGGTTATATCAGAAAAGTGTTTCTGCGTTTTACATGTATTTTAATAGGTGGCATCGGAGTTGGGCCCTAGCTAAAGCTTCACCTTAAATATACAAAATATGCATCTGGCTCATAGTTTCTAAACGTTTTAAGTCAGATCGCGCAAAAAAAGAAAGATCTGATGATGATTTGTGGGCGTCAATACTAGCCATAGTGATGACCAAGCTATGTGGGAAAGTAGTAGCTTTGCAAATGTAAAAAATGGATGAGTTCCTCTTGTACATTTGCGCAGTGTGCATATTGTGCATTTGTTTTAGTGCGAAAGCACCACTAGCCTACAACCCTGGATTTTGCCTCTGTCTGTGTGAAACCTTTTCAAACGCGCGTTTCATCACTCGCATTTCGCGTGCACAGCTTCTTCTTCTCCCTTTCAGACATACGCCCGCGTGCGTATGTGGGAAATAAATATGAAAAGTGAATCGGGATCGCCGTCAGAAATGTGTAAAGAAGCGCTTCATTGCGCCGAACGCAGCGAATAACAATGAGTTCGGCGACAGAGGAAGAGGGTGACGACTGAAGGAGGTGTGACCAAACGATTGCGAACGCAGAAGACAATTCATGGCATTGAAACGTGCCAACGAAATTGCCGAAGAACGACCGGAGCGATTGGGAAACGACATATTGCACAAGTGGGCCAAGCGCGCTGCCGAAACGGATGAACAGTGACAAGCCCGACTAGCTGCGGACGTTGCACACAAGCATCGCAAAGCCGAGGAACGTCTGCCTTTGACAACGCCTGCCACGGCCATCTTCAAGCTGGACTGCATCGATAACTTGTTTAGCTTTGCGTGTTCTGTGTGTAACATAATGTGGCACAAGAAGGACTTGGACTGCGTCATGGCCCTCATGTGTGCGACGTGGGCTTTGGTCTTTCCCGACGTTGAAGAATTCTCTTCGTTTAAGGTGTTTAGAACGTGTAAGCTTTCGCTCTGCAATGGGTATAAAAATCCGCCCAAACCTGCCCACTTCTCTCCGCTCAGCTGTACAGCGGAGGGCATGATTCCCCCTCGCATACCGTTCATGCAAGTGCGAAGGCTTCTTTACTACATTGGCCAGTACGCCGTGATACCACAAAACGGTCTTTGTGCAAGTCTGCAATCCTCAACCTCCTGTGTCCACCGAGTAACCCTGTATGCATTATGCATCCAAATGTGCATAACTATGCGTATCATGTGTGCAATAAAGCCCTTTAACAACGACATCGCAGCAGCAAAGGGTTTGTTTAGCAGCCGGTCAACCAACGGCCTAGCAATGCTTAATTTGGTGCAAGAAAATGGCTAATTTGGCCCGAGAAAATTTGCTTTGGCATGATATTTCGTGGTTGACGTTGCCAATACATCTGTAATTTTTACTTACTGCAGCAGACACCTGGTTTGGTTTTTGCTGCACTCTTTAGGCTCACGAAGCAATGATTCTCCGGTCAGGGAGCATGCAGAAGCCTCCTGATAGTTGATTATGGCGTACGATTAGCTTTTTTCAGCAAGCAGGGTGGTCTACTGTGCGTTCAACAGTACAGTGCTGTGCAGTAATGTACAATGCTCTGTAATATCGCATAGTAAATAATACAGTAATCGGGCACCTCTACAAGTGGTGCTCAAACCCGCCGTGGTTGCTCAGTGGCTATGGTGTAAGGCTGCTCAGCACGAGGTCACGGAATCGAATCCCGGCCACGGCGGCCGCCTTTCGGTGGGGGCGAAATGCGTAAACACCCATGTACTTAGATTTAGGTGCACGTTAAAGAACTCCAGGTGGTCAATATTTCCGGAGTCCTCCACTACGGTGTGCCTCATAATCAGAAAGTGGTTTTGGCACGTAAAACCCCATAATTTTTTTTAAGTGGTGCTCAAAATATAAGAGATTAGACTGCTAGTAAAAGTTCGGTCGCAGACGGTTGGTCTGTGAGTGCAAACCCCACACAATGGGAAGGATTGCTCGTAATAATCTTTGCATACGCTGTCGAACCATTGATGGGTAAAAGCAACCCATGGTAGGAAAAGCAAGGTTGCACTTGATTTACCAAATTATCAAATAACATTCACTCATGGGAATCTACGGTTATTTCAGATATCAATAAAACAACCTAGAGGTAGAGTGGGAATAGCAATAGACAACCAGAGAGAAGCTTCCGTGTCTATACTGATACTGTGATATCAACCAAAGTGCAAAATTAGCGTCGTTTTATTGAGGAAGTGCTAGGAGCACTGGAGGATGCACATTCCTTCCAGTCGAAGTTTTGTTTTTCCAGACTCTCCGATCTAATAGAAATGTTCAAACCTGGCAAATAAAGGGCAGTCGTCGCTTCAGACGATGGTTCGTGTTGCTAGCAGAAGAATTCCAACTGAAAAGTTTAACAACGCGCATAAAAAAAACAGTCAATCAAGTTAATCGATTGCCATTGGCGCGGTAACGAAATAGATAACCCTCATGTTCTAGAACGTCCCTCCACTATGTACTTTGCCTCGACTCAAGAAAGTTGATGGCAGTGCCACAGCTCGAAAGTAGGGGCCATTGCGGTTCATTTATCTCGATATATGTAAAATATATCACCATAAAATGGCAGTCTCCCCGGAAAATCTACGGGCGTGGTGGTCTGCCGCGCTGCTCAGCTCAGAACTCCAAGACCAACTTTGGGCCGTCGGGCGAGCCATGGAGGCCGTACGGGAGCAGAAGCTCCCAGTGCCCTTCTAGGCGACACCAGTCCTGGGCCTCCCAATCGCCGGATTCCAAATAAAGTTATCTCGCTCGCCCGCTCGCGTTGCAGCGGGTGGCGCGTTGCTCAACTCGATGACGTGAAGGTAAAACTAAAGTGAAAACAGGGGCCAAACATGCCACTTTCATTTAAAGATTTCTTTCTAAAGGTTGTACCGCATGTTTGAAAGCTGCGAAACAGAAAGTAAGTGATAGCATGTCGCGTACATGACCCAAGGGTTTCGCATATAAAGGAGAGCATTTTCCCACCCCGAATAATTCGACACAAAATTGGAAGGCTGAGCTTTCAAGCATGCCGTAGAACGCTCGTAGAATTATATTTGTTTGCCGAATGTTAAGAGGACGTGTTTGAGGCAGCTTACATATGTACGGCGCACGGCGCTTCAACCATGTTGTGCGTCCGCATATTTCGTATTTTCGGCATATACAGGGTGTCTCAGCCAGCTTTAGCGAGTGCTGAATGCTGTGGATATGCGAATGCCGCGTAGCTGTACAGAACCAAGGCAATGGTAAATCACTGTTTAGCGCGGAACTTCCGAGCAACTGGAAATACGCGAAAATCATCCCAGTTCCTAAAACAAGCGCACCTTCAGATGCGTCATCATATAGACCGATTTCCTTATTATGCACATGGGGAAAGCTTGACTGCGAGTCGGCCTAGTTGGAACAGATTCATCTTAAAACTTTTTGTGTGCAAACAAACAGGGACGAAGAATAGGGGCAACACAAGGACGAGCGCTTTCCTTGCGCTGTCCTTGTGTTCGTCCTTGTGTTGCCCCTATTCTTCGTCCCTGTTTGTTTGCGCACAAAAAGTTTTAAGCTCAATCTGTTCCAACTAGGCTGACTCGCAGTTATGCTTCAGTAAGCGCTCGTCCTTGTGTTGCCCCTATTCTTCGTCCCTGTTTGTTTGCGCACAAAAAGTTTTAAGATGGGGAAAGCTCTTAGAACGCAGAATTTTAAACGTATATCTACTTTTTTTTTTAAAAGAAAGCCTAATAGGTTTCTTCCGGCATGGTTTTCGCCATGATTGTTCAACAACAACTCAGCTCATCGAGACTATCCATGACATAGCAGCTGCCGTAGACAGACATAGCCAGATTGACATATTTCTACATTTTGAAAAGGAATTCGATCATGTTTCCAATCGAAAAGTATTACTGAAGCTAAAACCAATACTAAAAACGCCGCATTACTAGCTTGGATAGAAGCCTACCTTACATGCAGATGTCAAGTCGTGTCCATTGACGGCGTGAATTCGCGTGCCATTTCTGTACTTTCAGGCATTCCACAAGGATCCGTCCTTGGTCCTCTCTTTTTCCTCGTGTATATTAATGACATTGCCCAGAACATTCCTGCCAAGATACGGCTCTTTGCCGATGGTTGCATTAGATATAAGGAAATTACTTCACCTAATGACCAGGTTTTACTCATCTTTGGACCGAATACATACATGGGGTTCAGAGTGGCAGATGAGCATTAACAGAAAGAAAATCACCGCAATGACTATTACTTGCAAAAAGTATCCCATATATTTCCCATACAGCTTTGATAATCAACTGTTAGCAGTAGTAACCAAAAATTAAATATTAAATTATGGGGTTTTACGTGCCAAAACCACTTTCTGATTATAAGGCACGCCGTAGTGGAGGACTCCGGGAATTTCGGCCAGCTGGGGTTCTTTAACGTGCACCTAAATCTAAGTACACGGGTGTTTTCGCATTTCGCCCCCATCGGAATGCGGCTGCCGTGGCCGGGATTCGATCCCGTGACCTCGTGCTCAGCAGCCTAACACCATAGCCACTGAGCAACCACGGCGGGTAGTAGTAACCAAGTATAAGTATTTGAGAGTCATCATTTCTAACGATCTTAGATGGAACGACTGCATTGACTATATTCAAAAGAAGGCGATGAAAAAACTCTTATTCTTAAGGAGGTGCTTGGGTAAGTCTACGCAGAAAATTAAGCATCTGGCCTACAAAAACTTTATTAGGCCACTACTAGAATACTCCGCAGCTGTATGGCATCTATATGCAAAAAGAAACATTTCAATATTTGAAAAATACACCAGAAATTGGTTACATTTTTTTATAATAAATACAGCTGGCAAGCATCACTGACAGCTCTCTTAGAAAACGCTAAACGTGAAGAGCTAGAAATTTGGTGACACCATGAGAGAATGAAACTTTTTTATCTCCTTTACCCCCGGCAATTATGCATTATGAGGGATACATATTTAAGCGACATAAACCGATGGTCCACTAGCTCCTATCACGCCAAAAAAGTAGCTGAGCTTTCATGTAACGCCAACTTGTTCCGATGGTCCTTTTTCCTAAGAGCTATAACCATTGGAATTAATTTCAATCAGATGTAGCCGAATGCCCGAAAGTATCTTCTTATTTACATGCTCCCAATTCCATAACACATAACTCTGATATACTACTTGAGCTTTGATGTCAATTTCTTGCGTCTCTCTGTATACGTATTTCTTTTTTTTTTTGTAACTGCCGTATAGTGTTCTCACTAACTTAGCTTCTTGTTGTAATCTTCCATTTCTTCACGTTTATTGCTGTATCTCTTCATATCTGTTTACTGTATATCTGTTGTATGTATGAAACCAATCATAACCACGCATACCTAACGTCTGAACCTAGACCTGAAATACTGAAATAAATAAATAAATAAATAAATAAATAAATAAATAAATAAATAAATAAATAAATAAATAAATAAGTCAGAAAGATCAGTTCGCAAGACCGTTTTGTCCCATAGCGGAGCCCGTGCTTATTGTTTATTTTCTCACCTAGGGCGCAGACCGCTTGCTCAGAATAAAAGTTTATTCTCTCTCTGTCTCAAAGTTTATTCGTTGTCGCGACTGAACCGATTTGTCAAAATACGGGCCAAATACAAGAAGTTGTAGCTACAATTTATACATAGACAGCAGCTCTGTTTAGGCATGAGAGATAAAGTTTAGTTTGATCAAGCGAGGTCAGTTTAGCGACGAGCTTGGAATGCCACACCAGGGGATATGCAAACGATGGAAAAAAAAAGGAGTGGGGAAAAGAAAACATGAAAAGAAATCCCGTATATTTGGCTGTTTTAATGTTTCCCATCCGCCTACAAATGTCGCCTCCCTTCAGCCTCCCTTCATTTAAGGATAACAGCAAGCAGGCAAATAATGAGAAAGAAAACGTGCACAGCACGTTTTGTACTTTTTCATAAGGTATAAGAAACTTCCGAAGCGTACCATCGTCATTCAATAGATCATCACTCGCGATTTGCTCTAGCCAAATGAAGGGTGCGTCTTTTATAGCCTATACATCAACAAACGCGTCAGAAAAGTTGCGTGGTCGGAAGACAGCTGTAGCCGATGCGTGCATGGTACGCTTTGGTCGATGGTTTGCTGCTAAATTCTCAGAGTCCATCGTCTGTTGCCTTTGGCGCAGTGGAAATGACGGAACGTACCGGCAAAGCGGTCCGTCAATGGTTGTGGTATTCGACGAGGGCCCGCGCGTTTAAGCGTCGACGTCAAAAAGCAAAAAAGCTAAATCTCTACATATCTTTTAGCCTTTGACATTCTCCCGTCTGTTTAGTGAAAGTGCTATTTGATGAAACTTCCTTCTTATTTTGGAGTGGTTCCGCTGTCACAAGCAGGGTCCGGCATCATATATCACAGGGGCTGTAGATTCTGTAGGGGGTTTCCTGTGCGAGCACCGCCGATCTCAGCGCCACAAGATCTCACATCCAGCACGACCGCTACCTCGTGGTTTATGCAATTCTGAACAGATTCTTTTCCACTTGTTTTTACACTACTCCCTATAAAAAAAGAAAATTTTCCTCTTTTGTGGTGCACTTTGTCCCCAAGAAATAATAGTCACCTCTTGCTCGCGATTCCTCTCTTGAAAACTCTCTGCTCGTTTCTTTCCTGTCAAGAATATTTTATGACACTGATAACGCACATGTCGTTCGTGACGTGGTTGTATACCGCACGCACAGCCTTAAAGAAAGGGAAAGCGTGCAATATATGGAGGAAGATTATTGTTTGGGGACAGGGTAAGCACTAAAGTGCTCAAACTTTTTTTAGTGTGTAGTTTGTCTTGTTTTCTTTATAGTTGTGAAATCATCATCGATAAATAAAGGACCCTAGAAATTAAGGTTACGCTAACCATAAGTAGATGCCATTAGGGTTATGTCTCGGGATGTCAGTTTTCTCAGAAGTTGTTGCTCTCTTTCTCTAAAAGCCTTAATGAGCAACTGTCCTGCTGTGCTGCCAAGATGTTTGCGTGCAAGTAGCAAAGTAGCAGCAGCAAGGTGAAGGTTATGGGTTGTACGCTGGCGAGAGAGGAAGTAAAGGTCAAAGTCGTTATTTTTTTTCTTCGTTTACAATTTATATTCACATCACTTGTGTGTGCGTACGGGTAGTTTTTGTTTGTTTGTTTGTTTGTTTGTGTGTTTGTTTGTTTGTTTGTTTGGAGACAGTGGATATTCATGCGGACGCGGCGGACCGGTTTTAGCAATAAATGGTAAGTGATATCGACGGTCTTGCTCACCTGAACTTGATTAACCGTTCGTTAGCGCTAATTAATTACCTTGTCCCATCCTCCCGTACGTCCTGTGTTATGAATCGCAAAGCTTGTTCGCCGCCTTGCTCGGGTCACGTCACTTCCAGCCGCGCAAACCCACTGGACGGCCGCCCCCAAAGCCTCCGCATACGTCCGCGGCACGCATGTTGGCTAAACACCGGAGCCGCGTCGGCCTGCACGGTCACTCTCGCCCACACCCACTGTTTGCTCCCCCCCCCCTCATCTCTCTGTCTACCTATATACTTTACGCTCTTCTGTATTCGCGCGTTGCGCGTCTATGCCTCCCGTCCATTTTTTGTATTGTTCTGTTTTGATGTATTCATTATCGTTAAGTGCAAGTCGGCACGTGCAATGAGCTGCTTCTCCGAACCGTCCCGAACACCGAGGAGGCCGGAAAGGTGAGCGAAAAGCTCGTGTGCAGAAGGAGAGAACGCGTGTGTGCGAGGCCGAGAAGAGCGTAGTGCGTTAGACTTCGGGAACGAACAAAAATCAATGGAGCGTGCGGCGCGTTTTCTTATCTCTCTCATGTTTCGGCATTTACCTTCTTTTTTTTTATTATTTGGCCTTACGTCTCCACCTCCTGTGCCCTTCTCGTCAGGGGGTCTCTCTTCCCGCGCTGTTTCCGGCGTGTGTCTCGGCCGCGCGGTCTTGCCAACTGTAGGTGCGCACTTTCTGCTGCATCGGATGAAGCTGCTGATGCGGCGAGCTGCTGCATCACCGATTGCGCGCATCTACACTCCACACTTTTTCACCTCGTATTCTCCACCCTCGTCCTCTGGTGCCGCTCCTGCCAGCACCACACCCCTCTTTCTAAACTAAACCCCCGACCACCCGGCACCTCCCGCCCGCTCTCCTGTCGGCGACTTACACACTCGCAATCCGCTCGCCTCGTCCTTGCGCCTCCATAAATCCCAGCCTTGGCGGGCGAGCAAAAGGGGCGGCGGCATCGACGCGCGCACAGCTTGGTGTGTTTTGCAGCCTCCCTGCCGTCGCTGCCGTCGTCACCACAGCCGTGGTGGTTGCCTAATTCCGCGCGCTCACTGCGTCGTCCAAGTGAACAGAACGACGACGCCTTGGCTGACGCTTGCGTTCGGTCGAGCGTCGTGGTGCGTTCCCGGCCGCCCCTCTGCCCCGCGGCTTTGACATCCGTTCGGCCTGCGCTTTCTGAATCACATTACGCATGCCAACTGTCAAGGCAGGCTGCTGCGGCTTCCCTCCTCCGCGTGTATCTCTCGCGCCCTCTCGACTTCTTACGACTGCCTTGCGAGTCTTGCGTGCCGGCGCCTCGTGGTAGAGGTAGTGAGCAAACACACGAGCCTTCCCTCTCTCACCCGTCTTCGCGTACCTGCCCGTCTTCCATCGCAGCGGCGAAACTCCCTTGCAGTCGAGATATCGCAACGAACCGCGGAGAGTTGTGAGCGGACCCTGCGCACAAGCATTCCACGGGCTCGGCGAGCTCGTGTACCCGTACCTATGGCATATGCCAAGCCGAGCTTGGCACTTTTCTCAGAAGTCGTGTGACTTGTGGCTACGAATGGTCACCGATGTATTCCCAATTATCGGCTGATGCCTGGAAGTTAAGCGGAATTGCGCGTTGTACTTGCTGACTACGTTTTCTTGTGTGCGTGCGGGAATTTACTCCAGGAATACCGAAACATCGTTACAGTTAACTTTATTTGTTGATGAGTTCTCGCCAGCCTCGGCTGGTTGTGGTCGTGAAGCGGCCACTTATCGAAGCGGGTGCCGGTGCAATTTTGGAAAGTCATAGCGGCGCGGAAAACGCGAAGTTGGACAACGTACCCCATGTCATGAGGTTGCCTAATTCAGGTAAGCCCCTATTTAAGTGCTCTGTACCGGGAAAGATTTCCGTCGGAGTTTATTTTGCGGTGCTTAGGAAAAAGAGCCTATCAAATTAATTCACATGAGACGCTAGCTCCAAGATATACTGAAGTTGTAAGTCCTAGGTCTGAGATTTAAGATTACATGGATATAGCTGTCACTGGCAGGTTGCACTTGTGTATATATTGGAGCTGAAGCAAGCGAGAGACCGGAAATCGCATGAGAGTGATATTATAAAAGCACTGACACAGCAAGGATTTTGGAAGATATCACTCGGAGAAGCACTGTTTTAGATTTGTGATCTTAAGTTTAATGAAGCCTGACGCTGCGATTTGTCAGGCGTCCGTCAGCTCTAATGATAGAGGGATGGCTCCGACCTGGTAGTTGATTCCGTTTGATTTCCGCGTCACAGTTGACCTTACTTAAATAACTAAGTTGTCCTAAATATTTTTCTTAAACGTTTCTTTAACAACTACAGAACTTCGATGTTTGCTTTCGAAGAACTTGCACGAGTCCTTGTTTTGAGTAAAAGAGCGGCAAACAGGGACTTTATTTAGATTGTAAACAATTTACGACTTGGTGGTCAGTCTACGTGGGTGTTTGTCCACGTAGCAACGTATTGAGTGTATCAGTTGCCGAATTTTTTTTTGCCCGAATTCACGTATATAATGAACAAATAATTGCATTTAGTGCATTCTAGTGATACATGGGAAATCTTTGTCTACAGTTCGGTAAGCATGGTATCATTTATTTTTTCATATTGTTTGCATGAGGTTATAGGTTGCACAATAACCATTGCACAGCTGAGTGTGCACTTCACTGGCGTGGTAATTAGTATACTAATGACAGGTTTCGCACCACTCGTCCAAACTTACGCTGAAATGAGTGTGTAGAGAAAGAGAAAGCAAAGCAAAGAAAAGACGCAAATGTCAACCAGACGAAGATCCGGTTTGCTACCATACGTTAGGGGAAGTGGTATAAAAGCAGAAATCAAGAAAAAAAAGGACACAAAATACTGAGAGTGTCGCGTCTTTTGGAGGTTGAAATCGAAACTATGCAGTCGCTCACTGGGGTTTGTCAGCTCGGGAGCTTCATTAATGCACATATCTCTTTCTGGGCCTCTGAAACATGTGGCCACGGTGCAAATACTTTTTTCACTGGGAATGACGTTGAATCCTGGTAATCTAACATGGTGTGGAGTAGAAGGCGCTGGTGGTCATGGTCCGGGCATATGCAGATGAGATGTTTAATCGACTCCTCACACCTGAAACTTTCGTACGAAGGTGTGCCACTCAACCGGTTAAGCATTTGCATGCGCCTGTTAAGCAATGAGGTCTAGCTTAGTGTCCATCAAGGCCGATTTCCGCAAAAACATTTTTTTTTTCAATAGGTGCATCATACATTCGTCAAAAAGCGTACGACAAAAATTATTGCCCAGGTGATTGCGCTTCGATTATTCTACGATAAGATACAAGTGTTGTTGCATCATCGCTGTATGAAAAGTGTAGCATTCACCGTGTGTTTTCATGATGTAAAGCGCCTTGTTTCAGATTTTTCTGGAGTTTGCTTATAAAAGAGAGAGAGAGAGAGAGGACAGGGGAAAGGCAGGGAGGTTAACCAGAGAAAAAGATCCGGTTGGCTACCCTACGCTCGGGAGAGAGGGGAGGGGGAGGTAAAGTGGTAACAAGAAAATAAAAGAAAGTTGTAGGTAGGTATAGGGATACCTTTATGAGAATTCAGAAAGAAGTGACCTATTTTCAATAGTTGATCATTCCTTTTTTTTAGAAGTAATAATAGGCTTCACTGTTGATGATGTCATTTAAGCAGTGTTTATTCATTGCCTCCAAAATGTAAATTTTCCTGAATAGCTGACATCTCCAACTGCTGCTCGTGTTTGAGTACATGACGGCGTAACGTATAGCGTGTTTTTGACATCGTCTTACGTAACATAACCTTCAGCGTCTGCGTTGTCGTGCTGTATTCTTTTTCGCCGATTCGCCGATCAAAACCTAAAAATAAACGCTGAAGTCAGTGTAGTAGGAACTTCATTAAGTATATTTAGATTTATTAGTGAAGCGTCAGCACCAGCTTCCAGCTCCTTGGAATGCTTTGTCTGTAACTATCTCAAAGGCTCGATGCTTTCATCCATATCTCAAGCTATCCATTCTGTTCCTTCGCTTTCCCGCACTGTGGCATTTGGGTCGCTACGTTAGCTCCACTCAGAGAGAAAACTCGCCCACTGGCACGACATTCGCCGCCATTTGAAGCGCTTCTTTAAGGAAAGCGATTCTTCGCGGGAATTTTTCTTTTGTCCGGCGTTTCTGTTTCCTGCACCATAACGTCTCGTCCGCCATTGCGTCTTTGAAGCCACGATCAGAAGTCCACGTCACGTCTCGGGGCCGTTAGTTTCTACCTACGAGGCGGCAATGCCGAGGCCTTCTCCCGGAAGCGCCGCCGCTTAGTCTGATTTACAGCCATCCGGAAAAGCAGAAGCACCCAGAACTCGCGTCCACAGCACACAGGCTGCGCTGTCTCCGGAGTCTGCACACAGCGGGAGGTCGACGTCACGGCCGGAACGCCGCTCAACAAAGCAAACACAGGCCGCATGGCAAACACTGCACGCAGCGCCTCCGCGCGATCTGTCCCGCTTACTGCTGTGCTGCTGCCGCTGTAAACGGCGCACCGAACTGCAGCCGTGACGTGATGTTGATTTGTGCCGGAGCTTGTGCCTCGGGTCATCGTTGTTGCTTTATTATAAGCGTGCTAAAGCTTGGGACGGAAGAAGAGCCGCGCATCGCGAGGCGCCGGTCCCCGAAGCCGGTGTGTCACGTGCCAGTTTAAGCTTCTCGGCGTGACGCAAGCTCCCGCGGATGGCGAGAGGTCTATGCGCACCTGGACGTTGCGCCAGGTACCACTCATCTGGAAGTCACGTTTAGCCTTTAGATAAGCATCTCTCTAATGACTTAGAGAGCCTCGCTCGTTTATTTTAGCACTTGGTGCTCGAACACTGTCTACCACCGGTTCACTTGTCTTTACCGTTCTTTCTCGGCGTGGCCGTTTTGTTGCTGCTGAAGGTTCACGCTCTTAGCACACAAAGAACACGTATTGCTTTTCGCAGCCTCTGTGGCAGCAGCTTACCGGAACCCTCCTTGTGACGAGTGTTCTCGTGCTTTTTTTTTTATGCCGACTGATTACTATCAAGAGTCCAAAGTACGATCGGAACTGGGAGCTTGCAAGCCAAAGTATGCTACGTTTCTTTATTTGTCCTTTGTACTTTTCTTCTTCTTTTATTGTTTTCTTTTTTTTAACCGTGGTAGCTGTTATGAGCCCACTTTTTTTGTCGTGTCCAAGTCCGCCAGTACCGTTCGCTGGAATTCCAGATTACTTTCCCAGAATTTTACTTTAAATATAAACAGTAACAGTGTCACGCTAGGTTTCGAACTACGACGCCACAGAGACATCAAAACTGAGAGCTGGGCGAGCTGGTGTGGATCCATCTTAACAAGAAACTGCGGGAAAAGTACTTGAACTAACAAAGAAGAGCCCGTGTTTGTCGTTAATTTGCTTGCGCACGTCTTTTTCGCGCAGTTCCTTGTTAAGATGAAACTACAGGGACATATTCCAGTGCGTAAGAAAAATTAAGATGCGGGCAAAGATAAAAGGACGACAGAAGAGGTACAGCGCTAGTCCTTTTCTGCCGTCCTTTTGTACACCTCTTTTCAGTTTTCTTACGCACTGGCCCATGTATTTGTCTTAATTCCAACTATCGCAGCTGTCTGCCTTATATCTAGAGCCACACACTGCCATGGATTTTCACCTCTCTGCCGCTCCGCCCATGCGGCAGCGAAGAATACTGCACCTGCCCAATGTAGGGCTTGGGCTCTTTAGCGCTCGTTAAAATAACTGTTGTACAACAAAGGCTTATCCGTGAAGCAACGTCGCGATGAAATAATAGAAATGAAGTCAGAGGCAAGAATCTACAGAAAGTATAGGAAAGATAGGGAAGAAATAGTGTTTTTCTTTTTCAACTCTGCTTGTAAGACTAAGTCTCTGGCCCTGTGGGAACGTGAAGCCCTGCGTCTGTGCTTGGGACTCCCTAGGTCTATGGCGAGCAATGTGTGTAATGTCCGGAAGCACGCCTAGCCACACTACTTGCGTAGGCTCCGCATCCTAGCAGTAGAAACATTTTTAAATATTTGACTTTTCGCTCAGACGATCTCAGTATATGCATTTATTACTGAGCCGAAATCTTCTTTTTTTTTGTTCCTTGCTCATCTTGCACACTCCCTTGATTGCTTTTGTACACAAGCAGTTTGAACCTTTATATCTGGAGAAGACGACGAAGTGTCTTCTTGACAGAACGCTTGTTTCTGTGCTCTCTGCATTTTTGGTGAACTCTTTGCCTTTCGGGGTGCCTTACCTCCCCGTCTTGCGACCATGGACGCGGAGCATGCCACAGGCCCGCCTGGCCAGAAGTCATCACGGCTGTCAACCGCAAGGAAGCGAGTTGGTTCCCCCAGCGACACCGAGGACACCGAGCTGTACTCTATGTCGGAAGACGACTCATCCGACGACGGCTTCATACCCGTCCGGAGTAAGAGGGCGAAGAGAAAGATCGCCAACACAGCGCCGTCACCTCCTGCGAGCACTACGACTATGAAGTCAAGGCCTGCGCGCTGGCCACACGTCATCATCTTTATGCCGGAAGAACCGTCAAGCAACCTACGGTTGCTGAACAGGCAAGCCCTATCCATTTTTCTGGAACGGGCGGTGCCGGATCAAATTAAAGACATCAGAATAAACCCACGCAAGAATATACTCGCCATAGACGTGTACAACGCGAGTGCGCTTGGAACACTTCAAGAAATCACGGAGCTTGGCGGAATCAAAATGCGCCCCTTCATCCCGATCGACGACACATCGATAGCCGGTGTAATTTACGACATTGACATTGCCATTCCCAATGAAGATTTACCTAGCCTCATCAAGCCGGCAAACGAGGGCACGATCATTACGCAAGTGCGCCGTCTTGGGAATACGCGCTGCGTAAAAGTAATCTTCAAGGGGGATTGCATACCCTCCCACGTTAAAGTCGGACATTTTCGACATCCAGTTCGACCATTCATCCAGAAGCCGCTTCAATGCCATCAGTGCTTCAGGCTAGGACACGTAAAGGGCGTGTGTCCCAACTCGCTTCTGTGTCCCCGTTGCGCTGAACCTCATGCAGAAGTGACCTGCGGTGCCACAGTTCTGAAGTGCGCCAACTGTAGCGGCCCTCACGCAGCCTCGTCGAAAGACTGTCCCCGGATCAAGAGGGAGCGCGCTGTTCTGAAGCAAATGGCCAGAGACAATTCGGCCCACAGGGAGGCAGCCGAAGTAGTCCGGCGTCGGCGTCGACGTCGGCACCGTCGTACGTCTTCAAAGAAGGCGCATGAGCGAAGCGATAGTACCCGCTCCACTACGGTACCACCTAGTCGCGACGCGAAAGGGCCCACCACTTCCACGAGGGCATCAGATAAGACTCTTTCTTTAGAGGAATGGCCTACGCTACCGAGCCGCACCCTTGCTAAGGAACCTCAGAAGGTCACAACGCCACCGGAGCCTTCTCCGGCCATTGATGATTCACCTAAAACAGATCAAGTCATCTCGGTGCTACGTTCCCTCATGGAGGCCATCCGAACGATTTTAGTTGAGATGGGGACACCGTCTGCTCGAAGCGCACTTAAAGTACTGGACGCCTTAAGCCCAGTGCTTGAATCCCTCAACTAGAAAGATGGCTGCCCATACCCCATCCTTCCGAAAAGAAGTCAAGGCAGCGTCCGTCATGCAGTGGAACGCCAGAGGGCTAAAATCACGAATTTCAGATTTCCGTCAGTATGTGTACACCAATGTGTTTCCACTCATCGTCATTTGTGAGCCCAACTTGTCGAAACCAATCAGACTGTCAGGGTACGAATGTTTCATGTCATCAACAAATAGTGCATGCAGCAAAATCATCATTTTTGTTCGTCGGGAACTCACCTATGTTTTGCAACCGATTGCGCCCCACGACGACAATCAGTATATATGCGTCACAGTTAAAAAGAACAAACTCTTGTTTACTCTCATAGGCGTGTATATATCGCCTTCCAACAATTTCGACACTAAAAGATTAACGGATATCGTGAGTGTTTGCCCCGCCCCATGGGTCATCATAGGAGATTTCAATGCACACCATCCAGCATGGGGAAGTACAAAGACAAATGCAAGAGGACGAAGATTATCAAGCATCGCCTACAACTATGGCCTTACTCTCATTAACGATGGTAGTCCCACCTTTCTTCGAGGCGTGACATACGGCAGCTGCCTCGACCTTGCTTTTGTCTCCAACTCTCTCGCCAGATATGTGAAGTGGTTTCCAGATATTGAGACACATGGGAGTGATCACATTCCCACCTATCTGAACATCAAAGGCTTGTCGTCTAGATCTGGCCCACGGAATACCATTCGGACGATTCAATGGGCCAACTTCAAATCTGATATGGAAGATGCCTGCAGCGAGGGCCTACCCTCTGGGTTAGAACAAACAATTAAAAATACGATGCGGAACGCCACTCGCATACTGACGATCTCTCACACGCGAAACGACTTCGATATAGAATTAGAGCGACTTCGCGCACTTCGTCGCCGGGCGGAACGTCGATATCGGCGTACAAGATCAATCCATGACCTTAGGGCAGCCAGGAGGATACAAAAGAAGATTCAGCGTCGAATGAATAGATTAGCGTCGGAACGTTGGGCAACGTTTTGCCAAACACTCGACCCCCGCAAGCCACTGTCTCACATTTGGAAAACGGTGCAAGGTCTACGTTGCCTTCCGGAACAGCGTTTTCCATTCAAGGCGCTCGCGCTTTTCCAAGGGCGGCAAGACATCGATGTCGCAGAAGACTTTTGTGCGCGAATGGCAGACCAAGCGACACGTCCAGATCCTCCAGCCCGAGATGATGTCCCCCATTCCCGAGATTGCCGCATGGACCTTCCTTTTACAATAGAGGAGCTCGAGGCGGCACTAGCTCTCTGCAGGCGCTCATCATCTCCGGGTCCAGATGGTATATCATACCGAGCCTTGTGCTATCTCGGAGAATCCGCACGGATAGCACTATTGAGTCTCTACAACACCTCATGGCAGGAGGGAAATGTTCCTGACGAATGGAAAGTGAGCCGCCTGGTGCCAATCTTGAAGCAGGGCAAATCCCCGCTAGAGCTCACCTCTTACCGCCCGATAGCGTTGGCCAGCTGTGTAGGAAAGATAATGGAACGGATGATCCTTGGCCGCCTGGAATGGTACCTTGAACACTACAAGATTTATCCGAGTTCCATGGCTGGTTTCCGACGTGACCGCTCTTCCATCGACAATGTAGTTGATCTCGTTTCGTATGTCCAGCACGAAAAATCCCGTAAACGTTTATCTGCAGCTTTATTCTTAGATGTGAAAGGGGCATCGATAACGTATTACATGAGGCTATTCTCGACGCTCTTGTGACGGTTGGCCTAGGTGGTCGAGTATTTTTATGGATTGCAAGTTACCTATCTGCAAGATCATTCTATGTATTAACTGACGATGGCCCAACTACGCGACGCTATACCAGCAAGGGCGTTCCTCAAGGCGGTGCTCTCAGCCCGACGCTATTCAACCTCGCTCTTATTGGGCTTGCTGAACACTTGCCAACTACCACCAAAATTTCAGTATACGCAGACGACATCTGCCTCTGGACTTCGGCAGTCACACGTCCTCAGATACGTGCACGGCTTCAGAGAGCGGCTACTTTGACAGCGAGCTACTTGTGTGAACAAGGTCTCAGCATATCGCCAGAAAAATGCGCCCTAGTGGCGTTTACGCGCAAACCAATGACGCCTTATGTCATCTCAATCAATGGGCGGACCATTTTCTATGTCAGAACCTACAGATTTCTTGGCGTAATTATCGACCGAGACCTCTGTTGGAGCCCGCACGTGTCTTACATGAAACGACGCCTAACAGCAATCTCCCAGTTGTTTAAATACCTGACAGGAAAGACGTGGGGGATGTCAGTAGACGCAATGCTGACACTCTACAGAGCTCTCTTTCTCGGTTTTTTAAGATACAGTCTACCTGTCTTGAACAACACCTGCAAGACAAATATTCGTGTTCTGCAAGCAGCGCAAGCTCAAGCACTCAGAGTTTGTCTTGGTTTGCCGAGATGCACGTCAACTGAGGCAACTATTGCGATTGCTCGGGACCATCCAATGCAGACTCACATCACGGTGGAAACCCTGAGAACGCATATCAGACATTTGGCACGGGCCCCCTATCACCACCTTGCAACACTACCTTCAGACAGGCACCAAGCATCATTCTCAAAAACTATCGTCAAGTACAACGACAAACTTCCCTCGGGCTTCACCGCTGCATCTAAACCATCGATGCCCCCTTGGTGCCTTGTCAGCCCCACAGTCCATCTCAACGTGCCAGGAATCGGGAAAAAGTCTGAGCTGTCGTCGCCTGTGCTGAAACAACTGTCTCTGCTTCTTCTGCACGAGAGGTACGCAGACAGTGCACATATTTATACTGACGGTTCCACAAACATCCAGTGTTCGTCCGGTGCTGTAGTCGTCCCAGAAAGAGGTATTACCATCAGCTTTAGGACTGACCACCCAACGACATCTACATCTGCGGAACTAGCTGCTCTTCGAGCTGCACTTTGTTTTGTCAATCGGGAACCACCTCGACAATGGTCAATTTTCAGCGACTCAAAGGCAGCCCTACAATCTGTACTATCAGCTTTGCGTCGCGGGCCATTCGAACAGCTCGTATTTGATATTAGATGCCTACTCCATACATCACATGAGAAAGGACATCACGTGACGTTTCAGTGGCTGCCAAGTCACTGCGGCGTCATCGGAAATGAAGACGCCGATAAAGCCGCTCGGACAGCTCTTGAAGACACACAGGAAGAGGCCATACCACTTTCACGGTCCGACGCAGCCAGCAGACTTCAAGTGCTTGCACGGGAGATCACGCTCTCTCTATGGTGCACACCAAGCAGCCAGACCAACCGCAGCAATCATCAACACGACCTGCCCTCCTTGATGCATCTCTGTATGCCAACCGGACTCCGCCGAAGTGAGGCCACCCTGCTTTATCGCTTATGGCTAGGGGTGGCCTTCACGAAATCTTACTCGTTTCGCATTGGAATGGCCGACAACGCTCTCTGCAATACCTGTCTTTGCGAGGAGACGCTGGAACACATTCTGTGCGACTGTCCTGAATATAATGTTCAGAGACAGTCCATGGCGTCCGTTCTAGCGCACCTTGACAATAGACCATTGTCAGTTGCAACCATTTTCACATATCGCCGACTGAAGACATCGCAGCTCAAGGCTACGAATGGACTACTTCGGTTTATGAAGGATACGGGCTTGGACAAGCGGCTGTGACAATGATGTTACGTACCGCACAAGAGTGACAGACTGTAACCAACGATGTGTGTGCCGTGTTATGTGCCCTCTATCTCTTCTCCCCATCTTTCATCCCCCCCATCCCGCTCCCATGTGTAGGGTAGCAAACCGGTTAGACAAAACTGGTTAACCTCCCTGCCTTCCTTCTCCACTTTTTCTTTATATCTGCATGTCAAAGATATAATCCCCTTAAAATAATGCAATTAGAATAATAAAATTTAATTTAGTGATATTTGCATGCCATCCCCCACCGCCTCCCCGAGTCTCACATTTCACTCATTGTAACTTCTGTCAGCGCTAAGAGGCTCCTTTGGAGTCTAAAGA
This sequence comes from Dermacentor andersoni, assembly GCF_023375885.2. Classification (NCBI taxonomy): domain Eukaryota; kingdom Metazoa; phylum Arthropoda; class Arachnida; order Ixodida; family Ixodidae; genus Dermacentor; species Dermacentor andersoni. The sequence continues at coordinate 157,061,220 of NC_092818.1, read as the reverse complement.
AGCTCGCACCGACATTACGTGCCGAAAACAGTCGTCGCATTACGTAATATGAATCCTTTACGCAAATCAGGGCACTCTCATATCCGTGTGGTTAAATCTTTATCTAAATCTAACGCTAAATAACGAGCTTGTACAGTTTCACTCTGGAGATTCTGTTCTCAGATATTCTGCAAATGTAAAGTATGCAGTTTTAAGGTTCTCGGCAAATTGGGCTCGTTCACGCATTCGATGTGTGAGATTTCTGTAGCAAGTTGTGCCTAATACGATTGGAAAATAAAATCACTAGGCACTCTACTCGGATGCGTGCATGGTGTTGAAGTTAGTTAATTGTATTCATAGTGCCATTGTCACTGACGTTTATGTCAAGCTGCTTGTACGGTGAGGAAAAAAGAGGCTGAAGGGGAGGGGTTGTTCAACCGCCTTTTGGGCACGTTTTTAGAGAACAAAAAACAAAAAACAAACAAAAAAAAACAAAAGAACAAAGGGAAAACAAAAGCCAAATTCCCATGTAGAGCTCTTGTAAGGTCTCGCCGTTATAAAGACGTTGGATACATCGTGCCCTGTACCGCTCATCACAAGCAGCATGCGAAGCTAGTTGCGTGCCTCCACATCGGAGGAAATTGGCCTCCACAGTCGCAAAAAACATCGTCATTCAAGGCACGATGCAAGAAAAAAAGGAATTGGGGAAGACGAAAAAAGCAAAGAATTAGGAGGAAAGCCGGGTTTTGCAAGAACACGAGATGTAGCGTGCGTATATGGCGTCATGGAGACTGCGCCTCCGTATATCCTTGGAGCGCTTGCACCAAGTAAGCAAGCGCTCTCGCGGGACTCATCCAGTGGGAGGTTCCCTAATTAACTTGTGATTGGGAACCGGGATGTAAGGAAGAAACGCTTTCTGTGTGATGTGCTTCGTGGCAGGGAAGCGGGGAACGAAGGCGGCCTTCGAGACGAGGAAGACAGCCGAATCTCATGCGGGCCCTTGCAGTGAGAAAAGAGATTATGCTTGTGGACTTGGTAGACAAGCACAGGTGGGCTGGGAAGTGCGCAAGCGGCAAAGCGTATGAAGACCAGCGCACCATAATTGCAAACTCGCATGCGGTTTATGAGCGCGGGAATGAACACAAGTGAGAAAGTATTGTTTGTGTAGAGAGGAGGCTTTAGTGCAAGGTTCGGTGCTCAAGTTTGAGCTCGCAACGTGCATTCTATATGTACTATATGCCCGTCTCCAAACATCACCGACCCACTTTTGCTATACAGGGTGTTCTTTTCTTTCAGCTGCACGAATTATTTAAAATTAGAAAAATATACACCGCGGTAACGTTATGTTTACCATTCGAGTGTACGGATAGGCAGCCTCTAGATACAGAGCGATTTCCGCAATTACGTGCGTAATAAGCGAAGTGAAGGTAACTAACTTTCGAATTATCAACAATAGGTGGCTACAGCAAATTAATACTTCGGGGCCCGTCCTCGACACTACCTATAACACCGATCAAATTTTGAATAGCGGATTTTATGTGGGAGCTACGCGAACAATTAGTTCCCCTTGGCAGGCTCCTTGAAACCAAAAGTGGCTGGGAAAACTACGGACTGAACTGACTTCCTTGCACTGTTAAGTAATTTTCACCATTAAAGGTGCGTAAGCGTGTGAATCGATCTATAACTGGCACCCTTACGCCCTCTTTAGGTGTAAGGGCGTGAGTTACAGAAAGGTTTACGCGCTGCTTCCCTTGTAATGGTTTAAGCTATTTCACAGGGTGCCTTCCCTTTATTCTTATCTCTCTCTTGAACATCGAGCGCGTTATCTAAACATAACATTGCTAGGTAGAGCTGCCTGTAAGCTACAACTTTTATTCTGATGTGCAACGCAGGCGTGTTGTAAACCAAGATATATTTTTGGCGCACCGGCGGAACATCTAAGTGCTCGGTACAAAACCGCGCTTAGATCGATAGCAGGCGCTCAGATTGGTTTTTTTCGTCTATCAATCAAATAGGCATGCGGGATGCGCTGGTTATAGCCCGTATGCGCGGAAGCCTTTGAGAGTAATCTGTATTCATCTTTTCGCCCGCCCTTGTGCAACCCTTATTGTTTCTTTGTATAACAGCATCGGCGGTGCCCTTCGGGGTCACATATATATTTATTTGCGTTTCCACTACGCGGATGCCACCTCCCCCTTCTTTTTTTTATTTTCTCTCTCGACACGCGCTTGTAGATATAGTACCGTTACTGCATGGTGCACGTTACTGCCAAGCAAACGAAAATTCAACGCATCGATTTTCGATTTTCTTCGATGGCTTGGTGTGCTCCATCTCATGACGAGAAAAGGCAACGCTATGGTCATACACACAAGACACAGAGACTGCGAATGTACCTGCTGATTTTGCGCTGCCCGTTGTATTCAGGCATCGTTATGATCGTTCCTGTCACCATAGCGATTTATTTTTCCCGTATTGAGAAGCTGTATAGTGTGGACTGACAGTAGTGCGTGAGAGCATCGAAACAAGACCGAGATGTGGTAATGCCATACTTCTGTGCAATGTAAATTTGCGGGCGAAGACAGCGGGCTTTCGCACCGACCAATAAACGGCGACAGAAATAATTGGAGCACAAGTAACTATAATCTGAGGTGGTGTGCAAGTGATCACTGTAATGAGACTCAAGTATACATGTCTATACTCCATTATGAAAATGCGATTCATTCCTAACTGCTTGCTACAAGAACTCGTGAGCTCACCTGTTTCTATTAACCTGTCTCAGCTCTGCATTATCGTGAACTGTCGTGAACTGGGATGGTCCGTTTCTGTCACTCTGTGATTCTGTGTTTCCGCTTTGGTTAAAATAAAGTATATAATAAATTGCGGTCATGTGAACAGAGTTTACACTGACTGAATTGTGTGCGTTTAGGCAGTGCATCCCTCACGCGTCATGAATGTTCATAACATTTGTCACGTTCTCGGCTTCCTTCGACAGTTGAGCGACTGCTGGTGGGCCTGTGCGGTCTTAGGAAAGTTCCTACAGAAAGAACAACCATACAACGTCCTCGCGGGCGGACCGACTTGCGCACTTTCTACGCCCTCAAGACTCCCATCCTTACTGGTCTTCAATCTTTCTGCAGTGGCTGTTCGAACGCATCGAATATCATCCTAGAATATCTGCTCTTCACACCAAGTGCTTTACATATAACGAAAATCATATATTTCCTGTGCGACAAGTTAGAACGTACTACAGCAGCTGTATTCGTGTTCACCGATGGCTCAGATGGCAAGTAAAGCGAAACATTTGTAGCGGCGCCTATTTTTTACGCCCCTCGTGCTCTTACAGGTTTTTAGACTCGGTCACGTTGTACGTTCTATTCTGTATTCTGTAACAGAATGTATGCAACATGATCGAACGTCGCGCAAACTGTCGGCGACAACTTGCGCTACCTTATGACAGCAATGCTTCCCCGCAGTTAACCTAGCGAGGCTTAGCTCTTCATTGATGCACACAGCGTTCATTACGTGCAGTTGAGGGATTACGTAACTTTGACCTCACCGTTGAATTTCTGGCAAGTAGTTGCAAAAGTTCGTCCGCTTGCTGGTTTCGGTCACCTTCAGTCCCGCCCCTTTTCCTCGTCGTGTATATTTTATTGCCCCTTTCTTGTTGACAGAAGATGTCACTAAATTAATCTGAAGTTTCACGTCCAGGGAAGAATTGCTATTCTGTGGCAAATATTGAGGCATGTTAGCGTGCTCACGCCATACTTTTCTGATGCTTCTACAGTGGCTATATGGAGAGATATGTAGCGCGATAAATGCGTGCTCGAAAAGGTCGGCGTTCAACACGGCACAAGAAGCCAGCTAACTCAGGAGTTTTATCTTGGCTACAGTCAAGGCAAAACAGTATCTGAGTGAAGACGCCTCAATTTTCCTTTGTCGTGACGGGATAAATCTCCGGAACAAATCGGTTTCTTGTGCTGTGTTGACGGCCATCCTGTTCAAGAACACTTATCGCGCTTCATATCTCTCAATTGTGTATGCGTGCACAAGCGCCAGGAGAATATGAAGCGAGCATGCTAACGTGCTTCAATATTTGCCACACAACGGTTGTTCTACCTTTGACGCGCAACGGCTGGGCTAAAACAATTAACGATCATTAATGGAAACGCGCAACCGGTGATTATACTCCAGCGGGATCTTATACGTGCAATCGCTTCCTTGCATTTCTTGTGCTCTGCTGTTCCCAAAAACATGCGGCAACGATAAGATAGGTTAGCTAACTCGCTGGCATGATCTCATTTCACTCTCATTGTTATTCAGCTTTCGTTGCTGGTGACCGAACTCGATCGCTACATCGGTATGGTTGGCGCGGAACGCTGTAGCTATAACTTACAGCCTCCCTAAATTACAATCGCCTCTTCGACACTCTGCCCGCATCACAAGCTACCTAAGCTAGGTACATGGTTAAACAAACCACCTCGGATGCACCTAGAAGGTGTCGATCTACTTCTTTTTTACCTACCAATGCACACTGTGCACATACCTAAACAGCCCGCATTATCGCTGAGCATGTTTAGCTTAGCAGAGGCAGAGATCGTTCAGTTCTTCCGCTGTACAAACACTCCCTAAATGAAGATGCTTTGTTTATGCGAGGTAAAACTGTTTTGGTGATGCCTGCATGGAGTGCCCCTATCGCGAACGTTAGTTTTGCAGACTGCAATGCGGATAAATGGAGACAATTTGTTGTAGGCGTAGTTACACATTGGAAAGTTCATATTGTTTTCCGGGACCGTTTGCTTTGGCTGGGTATCGATGGCTAAGCGCAAGACCATGTCTTGATGCCCGGTAGCGAAAGGGTTCATCATTGACAGTAGGCGAAAAAAAAAAGTGCGAGCAGTAGTGGTGTCGCTGAATGATAATAAGGAATTACCTGAGAAAGTTAGCTGAGTAATGCGGCTGGGTTGAAAAAGGCGACCGACACCATAAAACACCTTGCTAATTACCTTGCATAGAGATTTCAATGTATGTTCGACAAGGAGCTCTCTCTACGCGGTGATTAGCTCATAAGCAGGCATCAGCAGGCATACACTTTCGATTTTCTAAAGAATTTGTGCATCCAGCCGCATTACTAAAGAAAAACAACTACAGTTAAGCAGATTCCTTGGACCATCTGCTACGCTTAAATTAACACTTTTATCCTTCACATAATGAATACTTTTCCTATATCGATGCCAGTGATGTCAGTCCATGACGTGCGTGAGTGCGTGCGTGTGATATTGCGCGCGCGCAACATCATACTACTGCAGTCAGGGCGACGCCGTCCCGCATGTCGATGGAACCGTTGATAATGCAGAGTATACAAGGGAAATACAGTGTCCTATACATTGCGATAGCGCGTAATGACAGAGAGCTCAACAACTACGGGGAATAGGCTCATATGCTGTGTCAATTTGAAATCTGCAAGCAGAAACGTGAAAAATATAGAAGCCGGACGACACATTTTTCACTGCTCTGAAATGTAAAAATATCCCACAAACGGCTCCTTTCTAATAAAGTGCCTCTCGCCGTTGCGATCATAAACTTACAACTAAGAGGAAAAGTTCACAGTAAAACATAACAGGTGGCAAACTAAGGACGGCAATGATGTGTTCTACATATTAAAAACTTCGCTAATTAAGCGTGACTTTTCAAGCTACTAACGAAATATCATCTCCTACTCCGACATAAACACAAGCTTGACATTGAAGAACAAAGCACTTACACAATTCAGAGGAAGTAACGCTTAGGTGGTAGCGGGGAAATAACTATAGGCCAGACACACTTCTGGATAGTGGCACTACCAGCAGCTGCAGTGCCGGAGAACAAGCAAGACAAAGACAGCCTCGCGCAGAGAACACGAGCTATTTAGTGGTTAAGGGTGAGTGGTACGCCAGTCCGCTCTGCCGACGACGATTCCCTGATAAATATGGCCGCAGTCGCCTACAGTGGTGGCCTCCGCGAGGGGAAAAGAAATCACGTATACACTCCTCTGGGAGTTGTCTAAGTGTGCGTAAGCATTGTGCCACTTGCTGATCTCCACGCAGCCCGGTGCCGTTATCAATTTTTTGAAACTTCATCCGACCAGTATAAACGACAGCGCGGTGGCGACACGAACTGCTGCGGATGGCCGCGCAAGCTGAATTGATGACACAAGCAAACTATCGCAGATAGCGGCGCCAAGTGCGCTGGCGACGTTCCGATCATTATAAGCCGTTATCGCTCTTTAGCGCCTTATCCATCCGCTTGAAATCATCAACCATGACCAACCGTGCTCAAGCGGCGGCGGCGTATTGCACGGCCGCGCGGGCCATATAGCTTGAAAGCGATCTGCGATGGGGACAGAGTGCGCTGAGTGCTGATAGCTTCGTGTGCGCTGTGTTTACGCCGTTTAGTTCCCGTTTAAGCAAAAGGCAGCACGAATGTCAATTCGCTCGCTGCTGTGCGCCCTATGTCGAAAGCGATCGTGAGAGAGAGAGAGAGTCTAGAAAGTGGTATTTTACTATTGCAACTCATTGAAAGCTAATATTTATAACTCGAAGATGACAGTGCTCACTACAGAATAACATAGTGGCGTGTTAGTTGTGGGCGAAAACTGAAGTATCACCACCGACATCTCCTGCCGGCAGCGCTAAGCAGTGGCGACATCTTTTTAACTTGCACTGTGCGTCCCCCAAACCGCTCCTCCCGTCAGTAAAAATCCTCCCTCGTTTCCCCGCTAATGAAGCGGATCTGTCGCTGATGGCCGCATAGACAGTGTCCCTGCCCTTTGCCTCCACACGCCCGAATTCTTCGACTATATACGGGACGGAAGACCTCCACTCAGCAATGCGCGACGAGCCGTGGAAATCGGAGCGAATTCCGCCCGTCGGGGTCGTAATCGGTGCGCGCCTAATTGTTTGGGATCGCAGTCCTGCGGGAACCATCGACTCTCCAGCCTTGCCCAGTTCTCCCGAATCAGCACGACAGCGCCCGGTTACGGGGTGAAGAACGGAAAGCGGCTTGGCGTCATCTAGCTTTCTATCCATGCTTCGCCAAACCTCTAAACGCTTCTCTTCTTCCGCACGCACACAGCGACAGGGTCTACTGGTGCGACTTCGAGATAATGCGTCGAATCCCATGGGCCATTCGAGAAGCCGCAGCTGTCCCAGAGGTCCTTACACCTAATGAGAGGCGTACGGCGGATAAACTCAAGCCGGGCTTTGGCGGGAAGCAGAGAGATGGATCTCAGTCTTTTATGCGCTCAGCAAAAGAAAAAAAAAAGAAAAATACGCGCACGGCATACGCGTGCTGAGACAAGTCCGGAAGGTTCGTCGTTCGTGTCGGAAAAACGCGCAAGGAATTCGGAGGAAAACCGTAGTCGTCTGGAGGAGAGATTTCAAGGTAACGACCGGGTGGCTGCGCTGCTTGTAAGAAGTGCCGCGAGTGGGTTCTGCGGCGGTCGGCCAGCGGAGAGTGCGGGCAACATAATTGCCGGCGGCACTCTGGAGATTTCCAATTTTCTGGGGGGGAAGGCTTCGCGAATGTTCCTTCGTGAGGAGTGCTTGCACACGTCTTTGTTTGAGCTAGTGGACGCGAAAGCGCTCGCATGGCAAAAGGCAAACCGAGCTCCGGTAGGCGGCCGAGTCGGCCCCGCGCGGTGATCGCGCTGCGCTGGACACATTCTTCTACAGTGTAGGTTGGCGCACGCGCACGCGAGAGGTGTGATATGAGGCGCAGTGCCGCGGTCGGCTCTGTAATGAAGCCGGTCGGAGAACGAGCACTCCGAGAGCGTCACGCCTGCCGCCAGGCGACGACGAACTGCGGGCATATAGCGGGCATTAACTCGAGCTTAATGAGCCGTTCTCGCGGAAAGCATTTGTTTCTATTTTTTTTTCGTTCGTGTCATTTCTCGCCGAGTACGTTACGCGTCGCCGCCGCTCTTACTGCCCGTGGAGATGTCTTTCCCGGCTGGCGCGCAAGAACATCGGCGAAGTCTTAGTTTTACTGCGTGCCTGCCAGTATAGAGACAACAAAAATTCTATTTACATTTTGTTTCTTTGCTTCAAAGCGTGCTTTTCAAATTTCAGGACATCTAGAATGCAAGGAAATAGCATGTATACGTATTGCCTTAGAAAAGTTGATTCGGATGAGGGAATTTGATCTATCTATCTATCTATCTATCTATCTATCTATCTATCTATCTATCTATCTATCTATCTATCTATCTATCTATCTATCTATCTATCTATCTATCTATCTATCTATCTATCTATCTATCTATCTATCTATCTATCTATCTATCTATCTATCTATCTATCTATCTATCTATCTATCTATCTATCTATCTATCTATCTATCTATCTATCTATCTATCTATCTATCTATCTATCTATCTATCTATCTATCTATCTATCTATCTATCTATCTATCTATCTATCTATCTATCTATCTATCTATCTATCTATCTATCTATCTATCTATCTATCTATCTATCTATCTATCTATCTATCTATCTATCTATCTATCTATCTATCTATCTATCTATCTATCTATCTATCTATCTATCTATCTATCTATCTATCTATCTATCTATCTATCTATCTATCTATCTATCTATCTATCTATCTATCTATCTATCTATCTATCTATCTATCTATCTATCTATCTATCTATCTATGAAACACTTTTTTTGAAAACAAGCTTAAGCAGGAAAGAAAGAAAGCTCGTAAACAAGATATATTGCCTCTGTAAAGCCACTAGCGCCGCCACTTCAAATGAGAGTTACTTGTGTGTGGAATACGCTTAAAATGTGGCACGTATGATTAGCCCAAACAGCTGATGTGATTCTAGCGCCATTGCAAATTTTCATGCCTGCATGACGGTGGTTCCTCACAGCTTTGCTATGGCAGAGGGCACCGCGCTCACTCTGTTCTGGGCATTCTTTCAATTTTCCCCAGTCTTTATCATTTCAATCCTCTGTTCGACTTCTCACCTATACCACAACCTCTATTTTTAGTTATTTTGCAGCATTTCTGTTTCTACAACCGAAAGCAACAGCCCTCTTCAGCATGGGAAGTATACTGATGTGGATGCAAAATAATCTTGGTCTTATAGAAAGTCAGCCACAGTAAAATATTGTTGCCTATAGTTTGTAGCAATAGCTTTTCTCATAAGCATATGCTTTCAATGAACTGCGCCACATTTTCTCCTTGTAGTGAAATACTATTGCCTTACAAGTGCAGAATATCCGTTGAAATGGGGTTTCCGCACCTTCGGACAATCTGTAGTTCGACTGTCGTGTTGGTCAATGCATGCTGCCAACATTAATTCAAGCGCGAATGGTTCCAAAACTACTCCAATGGATGGTTCCGTTTCCTCGTTGACCTACCTTTGCAGCAGCCGCTTAAATTAGGCTATAGAACTTGAATTTTGGGATATTTCCTGCTTAGAAATAGACCATGCACAGAAATATTGCACATCGCACTTCCATCTGATCAGGCGTGGCAGGTATTGTTACCAGTCATTTTCTGTAGTTTGAATTTATGTTGAAGGTGCTGTACACTATTGCACGCAGGATACAGACTGCATCGGGGCTTCATTCCAACGACAACAACAGCAGAGAGAGAGAGAGATAGCAAAGAGAGGAAGGGCAGGAAGGTAAACCAGACGAGTGTCCGGTTTGCTACCCTACACTGGGGGAAATGGAAAGGGGGAACAGAAAGAGGAAAGCGGGATAGAGGGAACGCTGTGGATGCACGCAGCAAAGCGCCTGGAAAGCAGTCAAGTCCAGAACAAAAGACAAACATACGGAATACGGAAGCGAAGCAGAGTGGGCATCAGTACTTTATTTATTTGCCCGTCCCACTGGTTGCGATACTATTCAAACGTGGTGGTCGAGGCTCCCGGTCACGGCTCGAGGAATCTCCAACGCCGTTTTTCTCGCACGTGCCAAGGCAGATCCGGCCTGCTTCGGGCGTACAGACGCAATAATGTATACGGACTTTTATGTATACACTACGTGCCGCCTGCCTCTGATCGCGTGAACATACAAGCCCGGCGCAACGAAAACGCCCACACGTACGTTATTGCCACTGCGCCGCTGACTCAGCACGTACCACTGCCGCACTTTCCCGATTCCTGCCGAAATGAGCCGCAACACAATGCAAGAATAATAGACCCAACGTACAAAAAGAAAACAAGAAAAAATGATGGCGGAAGCACAGAACCACGAATCCTGCAGGAATAAGACGAAGAACGAAATGAGGCAGAAGCGCGATCGCGTTACGCTCGGCCGGCGGCATGCAACGTGGCCTGATCACAACGTGGCTTGCGTTCGCGCGCATGTGCGATCGTCACGTTCCTGGGACGGTGCTCGCACGCTTCTTTTCAGCGGACGCGTATCCCGCCTGTCGCGCTTTCGAAATGGAGAGCTGGCCCAGAGGAGGAGCGGCGGCGGAAGAATGCGTGTTCGGCGGCTGGTAGATAAAGCCAGCCATTTCCGCCGGCATCCTCCCTCCCTCACGTTCTAAGCTTCATTGTGGCGCCTCTTTTTCGCTGTGATAAATGCGCAAGGCCTCCAACTGTCTAATCTACGACACGGAAGCGGTTGGTTACCCAGATCCCTCGAACTCCACATCGATATGAACTCGCCAAGGAAGGCCTTCTCTTCAATAAATCTTTGAGAAAAAACGCTGCCATAATTGTTACCGTTTTACGTAATTGTTATAACGGCAGCGCACTTGTGGACACAAAAGAGGAAAAAAAAGCGCGAGCCATGACGCTCGTGTTTGCTTTTGTGTTCGTCCATGCGTCCACAAGCCTTTACAACACTAATGGCCAACCAACTAGCCCAGCGATGTCTTCTCAGCAAGTCAAGTGTAATACGTCCAGTCCTGCCCACCTGCTTGCTTGATTTAGAGTAACTTAGAATGTACAGCGCTCATAAGCTGAAACTGGAATAGCAAAGAACACCTTTTACGCGTAATTAGATGGAAGTCCAACGTGTAATCGCTCGGTGTTCAGTTTCTGGGTGTCATGTACATCTTGAAAGTCTGGATTAAGCCAGTGTAGCAAACACAGCGGAAAGTGGAAACGAAATAACGCTTTGGAGAAGTTTCGGAATTGTTACGTTTGAATTTAAATGTACCGTATACCTTACTTCCAATGTTTCCTCCATCACGCTTTTTTGGCGAGCACCATGCACATGTGGTAACAAATTGCAGTTACCATTTGCGCATACGTATTGCAGTGACAAGTGATTCCAAACTGTGCTCTCTAATTCACGCTGCCGTGGCTGCCTTGATCTATCGGAACACCACAAAGAGCGAGCAGCTAGGCGCATCGCGGGAAGTATGCACCCTTAAGGCTGCATGTGAGCGAAAATCTGTTTGAATGAGCGCGAATTTGTTGCCCCGAAATTTTCTTTAGCTCTCGTCATTTATTTCTCTCGGTTTCGTCACGCAGTTACACATATTTTTTTCTTTCTATCTTTCTTTCACCCAAGCTTATCTCTTCTCACATTGCATGCTGGCGAGCCTGGCTACATTATGCATGCTGGAGAGCGCGCAGAACGCCATGAACGAGGAAAAGAAAACTGTTCAGGCGTAGCGCTTTTCATTTTGGTTGCTCTCCGGAATGTCAAGGCGAAACGAAATAAAAGAATAACGCTTAAAAAGACGCCAACGCTGAGCTTGGCCAGGCTTACGTCGCTCTCTTTCGCTTTGTTGCGTGCAATGAAAAGGACCACGCGTTTCGAGCGGTCGCGGCCCTGCGCTGTATAGAGATTATAAGTGAGGCGAACAGGGCTATACGCAGCAAGGCCTGGCCGCACGTAGCACCACCTATCCTGCTTTGAGTTTGCGTCCCTCTTTTGTGTTTCATTTCTTTTTCATCTACATTGTTTCTTTCTCTTCGCTCTGTGGAGATCTAGGGGAGCACGATATACTGAAATTTAGTATCCACGCAGAATAAAAGCTGTCAGCATTGTGGCGGCCATGGAACATGGTATGCTACGAACTTTAGGAAAGGCAAAAGAGAAATAAAAAGGAGAAAGAAGATCTATAAAATACAAGTAACATATAGAATAATAACAATAACAAGGGAGACAGGCGGACGTTCATCCGCGAAGAAGCGGCATACATACGGTGCAAGCGTACTCCGGTAGCCTGAGCGTATATTCCATTCAATGTGCCACAGTTTTTCCTTCTCTGGACTGAAACCTGGGATTTGAGAACAGCTGCACCAGCGTCACCACCACCGCCACCGAATTTTTCAGCGTGCCGTCGTAACTGTGTGTGTGTGTGTGTGCGTGTGCGTGTGCGTGTGTGTGTGTGCGTGTGCGTGTGCGTGCGTGTGTGTGTGTGTGTGTGTGTGTGTGTGCGTGCGTGCGTGCGCGCGCAGCGAGTCTCGAAGCCTCTCGTGCACTCGAGATCCCGAAAGCTTTCGCTTCAAGTGCATTTGTGCAGATGCGGAGTTGGTGAAGTTGTATCTTTAGCCTCTAGAAGAAGCAATGTGGTGATAGCAAAAAGAAAAAGAAACATGAATAATATAACCTTCACGGAGGAGGAGACGAGGATTTCGTGCAGGCATGTGTACGTTGTTTCACTTGCTGGCTTCTTTCTCCTGCAAAATTGCGTTTTGGCGTTCTTTACGCGTAGACGTCCGGAAAGGATGCAGGAGGGGATTCGAAATGGCTTTTCGATTGCGTAGCTCACCGATGCAGTGGATAGAGATCGTTTCTCCATTTCTCGGCATTCACTATGTAGCAATCTCGCGTTCTTGAAGTGGTGTGCTGGGGGGGGGGGGAGGAGATGAGGGGTCAGAAGGGGGGGGGGGGGGGGGGGGCGTGCTGCCGTGTTTCCTGAAAATGTGCTGTATAACACAGTACGCGTCTGCTCAGCCGCTAGCTGACAGGCGGCGGCATTAAAACGGTGAAAGCATTTGGGGCGACGCCCCGTCCGATCCTTGGAAGAGCTGCTGCGAGTGCAGAAGATAACTTGTTTTCTCTTGCTCTCGTCGAGAGTTTGCTGTGAACGTGGTTATGTGTATACATTTTGGGAGGCGCACGATTTCCCACGAGCACCTCCCGGCAATGACGAATGCACGGGTGAAAGTTGGAAAGCCGCTTGATGTAAAAGAACACCTTCGAATGACACGTTCGCGTCTCTCCATCACCGACAATGTATCAGTGCCGTCTTTCTGATCGTGGCAGTGACAGCTGAAATGTTGTTTTGTTAAGTGAAATATTTAGAGGGATGAAACTGTAAGCGTCGTGCACTCTGTTGTCACTGTCTGCGCCACAAACTTTGCATTGTTCAATAGTCAAAGAAATGATGTGACATCAGCGCAGTTCGGTGGCGAGGCATTTTCTCAAGAGTATAGGCGTTTACGCGAGCAATCTATTCAATGAATAAAAGAGGGCTATTGCATTCTGCATGTATGAGATACATCTTAAACGAGAACAAATAAAAAAAAAGAAAGTTGAAGAGCTGGGGGACATTGCATTGCAAGATTTTTTTTTATGATCGATCGCAAGCCACTGAAAATCTAACAAGCGGTAATTTAGGACAGTCCATAGCGGAACTATAACTTAAAGGACGCCGAAATAAACGGAGATTCCGCATTTTTTATTCGCATAAAAATGTTTCTTTTGCCGTTTTCCGCTCTTGGAAGAAAGTGCAACATAGTGCATTTTGTAGTATAGTGGTGGTTGGGTCTTAAAATGACTGTGGGGAACTTTTTGTACTTGCGCCTACTGGCCGTTGTCTTACGAATGTTTAACCAGTGTTGATGTTTTAGCCTTTCGTTCTGAAATACAGCCTACATAACACTTCTATGGAACTCCATAGTCTAAAATGCACACTCTACCTTTGGAGAAAGCCGCTGTCGGAAACGTGTCTGCGCGTCTTTTCACGTGGTGAATGCGCCTAATTTTTAGTCGGCAACTAGCACAGTCCGTGTCAAGCCTCGCGGACGTAAGTGCGCAGGTTATGGCGGCGCTCAATGAATGCCGTGGCGCACGCGGCATTCATTCATTCATTCATTCATTCATTCATTCATTCATTCGACACACAACGCACTCGAGGTCGCGGATTCAATCCCGGCCGCGGCTATCGCATTTAGAAGGCGGCTAAATGGAAAAACGTAGGCGTACTTGAACGATGTGCACGTTAAATAACTCCATGGAGATGGCCAAAATTAGTCCGGATACCCCGCTATAGGGTGTACCTCATAATTAGATTGTGTTACTTTAACGTTATTCTTAGTGTCGACTGTTATCACACATGGGCAGGAGCAATATTCTGTAAGGAATCGCTTTCAAAGCACATTATCAAGGCGCTCACATTGCCGACACTTGCCAAAATAGGCCTTTTACAAAGCTGAAAGAAATCGGCGTTTCACTGGCGCACTTTAAACCACCCACGTCTATGCAGAGTACGACGACGCCTTATCGGTTGAACGTATATACTAGGATGGCAAGCGCGAGACGCCCTTATTGCATGCGCCACCGGCTTTTGTGCAGCCCCGTTGTTAACTTGCAAACCTTGCCTATTCGTGTGAAGTGCAGTACGCGTTACCTTATATCAGCCACTGTCCTACAAGGGTCGGAGCGCCTGCCTTTATCTCGTCAGTTTAATCTCCAACAAGATGTACTCTGCCATTTTCATGCAAAGCTCTAAGTCAGCCTGCTGTAGGGGAAAGAAGTGTTTTGCAAGCGCCCGTGCAACTTCCCATATTGTACTGTGACACTGGGCCTTTACGCTTGCCCAGTGGCAGAGAGACGTCAACAGAAGTGCTATGCATACTTAGGCCGGAGCCTGACGCGTTCATCCCGTATCGGCGTCCGTTCCCTCCCTATCGCAGTCCTTTGATTTCCGTCGTTGCCGCAAGACGCGCAATCGAGGACTTGACGGAACCTTGTTTCGAATGCGAGCGGCACTGCGTAAACACTGCCGACGGCGGGAGGCCGCGGCCGTGTTTCTGGGAGGAAGCTGCGACGAGCCTCGTCCATTGTGAAAACGGTTGAGGTGTGCTTGGTTCCACCTGCCGAGTAAATATAACGCGGCGCGTTTGTGGGGACTGCTGACGCGCGCGTACTGATGAACGGCGACGGTGGAAGGAACCGCACAGAGTTTACAAGCTTTTTGGGTTTGAGCACCGGATGCTGTAAATAGAGTGAGTGGTTTTCGTTCGCAGTTGAAGAAGGAAAGTTTGAAATGTGTTCTGTGATGATAGCAGTACATTTTTGCCGCTTCCGCTCAACCTAAAGCGCAATTTAACGTAAAAAGCATTGTTGTTGTTGTTGTTGTTGTTGTTGTTGTTGTTGTTGTTGTCGTTGTTGTTGGGTTGCGTAGATACATTGAAGTTTTGGTTGCCTGATGGTGCCATAATTATCCTTGCTTCGTAACTTCTATATGAGGTTGCTCTAAAATGGTTAAAAAATAATATGCGAGGTTTAACGTTTCTAAGCTGCACATTGGGCAGTAAGCGACCCCATAGTGGATGACTCCAGTTTACTTTTGGCTACATGTGGGGTTCTTTAACACGCACCCGAAGCACGGTATCGAGCCCGCGACCTCTTGCTCGGTAGCAAAGCGCAATAACGGCAAAGTCACCGTGGCCTCGGAACAGCGAGGGTGCGTGCTGTATCTTATAGGCTTTCTTAAACTACACTAACGTACTGCAACTTCATTCATGCGAAGGTCTGAGCAGCCGTTCAACATATTTCTGGAAAAGCCGCTCGAGTATCAGTAGAATTTAGTAATTCAAATCGAGATATTTGACTCTCTGATAGGGAACCAGTTTTGCTATAGTATGGCTCTGGGTTCTAGATGTCAGGTAGCTTTCTTTTTTTATTGATGTGTGCACGTGTGCGGGTGGGTGGGAGAAGGGGGGGGGGATAGGGAGTCGTGTTTACCGTCACTATAGCCACTTGGCTACCGTGGTGGATTAAGTGATGCCGGCCATTCCTTTTCGTTTTGTCGAAAATACATGCAGACGTTAGCATATTCTTCGGAGTAGCTCCCCGTACAATGCATGCTGCAGTGCAACGAACTTGCAGATGGTACTGATAAAAAAGGCATTAGGGATCTTTACCTGCGCCCGAAAACAATTATGTAACTTCCTAGATCAAGTACGATGCGATAGTAGTGCACTGGTCACAGACATTTGACCATACGTGACCAGCCGCCTCAAGAGGCCTGCGCGTGTTATCCTGGCATGGGTTTCGGATACGAAGTGTAATCCGGCGCAGACATGCCGGACTTCAAAATATGTTCCTGTAAGGCGTGGTCCGCGCGAAACGATATGTGCATATTTCTCGACGCGCAGATTATTGCCAAGACTGCGATGCATGCGTTCCACTCTACGCACTGCCTATACTTTGTTTCATTGCGTTTTCTCCAGCTACCTTTGCGAATGGCAGGCACTGGCTGCTTCATCGGATAAGCTTAAAAATGGGCCGGTGACTTGGTACGTCATACTCGGACATTGGCTAAATAAAAATTTTAAATCTCCGTCCGTGCATTGCTTTAACTCTATATGGACCTCCATTCAGGGCTGCGGTGGGTGTTATACACCTGTATTTAGTTGCATCTCAATTTCAGGAGTAATCACGACCCCTCATTCTCCTTGCTCTTTATCCTTCCTATGGGCCGTCTACCTCAGGCCTACGTTTCTCCCCATTTATATGTTGATTTCATTTCTAACATAGGACGACGCACGGCGTCCGAAAATGCTCCCTGTGAATACTCACGATACAACCACGCTAATTAATTATTCTGGGCGTGCTTTCGCTGTTCGGCTGCCTGCTTCGCAGAGAAGGAAAATGAAACACTTTTTCCCATTCTGATTCCGTCCCTAGTCTTAGTAGCCTATCGTCTATCATTCGGCGAATAGAGCAAATGTACGATAGTCAACTTTTTTGAGTGATCTCTGCATTTGCGTTCGTTTGCTTTAATTTCTTATTTCTCCTTTGCCCCTCTGTGTGGTCCTATTATTAACGGCAAAGGGATAGCCGTCGCTTTGGTACTATTGTTCTCGTTTCGTATGACCCAACAACAGGAGCAAATTGAGCTTTATTTCTTCTGTACATCGGAGGAGCGTTGTCATCACAAGCACCCAGTGTGTATTTTAAAATGACCCACAGAGACAGTTCTGTATTGTTTTCTTCTTTTTCTCTCTTCTGTCGCGCCCCTTTCCCCGCATTTACCGGTAAAGGGAAGTAGCCAATCGCAGATATCCTCTGATTAACATTCCTTTGTTTATATATATATATATATATATATATATATATATATATATATATATATATATATATCGCAGCACTGATGAGTAAATTTCTTGTGGGTCTCTGCACATTAAGAGAGCCATGAAGAGGAGGAAGACGACCTTGGCTACGGGCGGATCTCGCCTCGCTGGAACTGCCGGCAATTTGCTCCGCCTCAGCACCGCCTTTCACGATGTACGATGCTTGTCGAGAAAAGAATGACGATGACAGATGTATGCACTGAGAAGTTGGACGCATTGCTACATTTAAGGATTATGTGCCTGTTTGACACAGTGACAGCTGCTCATTCGGGAGGATTGGGTAAGAATGGGCACACACCCAGTAGTACATACCGAATGGCAAAATCAAAGAAAAATCAAGTGTATTACGCACTACACAGGTGCGCTTAGTGGTACAGCTTTGCCGGTCGGCATACAGGATTGAAACGTATAAGCTCGTTAGCTGGTATTTGCATTCGGCGCAATATATATAGCCTTCGAAAATACATTCTCAACCATATCCGCCGAGATGCCGACCGACCGAACGGCAGGCACCCCAAACCCGGAAGTGTAGGTAAAGACAGCTTCTCACAAAGACATTGCACGAGGAAACATACTATGTGCAGCGCGATTATATATATAAAGCGCCCAACTGAGCCACTTAGAGCATTTGGGGTCAACATTTAATCAACCGATGAAGTTGCTTCCAACAGAACGTCCTACAGGACGTTCTGTTGGAACGTCCTTAAATAGCCTAAAGTCTATTGGTGCTTCATTCAATGTGTCCTCAGTCAAAGAGCATCGCGACACGGGCAAAAAAAAAAAAAAGGAGGGCTTTGACACTGACACTATAGGTGTATGTATAACACCTCTTGTAAGTTTGCATGCCTGAGCATTGTGGCTACGCCTCTTCAGTACAGTTCCGGCTCATTGGCCGGGAGTCGCCACAACAAATTTTTCGCGAACTTCAGTTGACATAAGCCCCGACACATACACATCGAACAGCTGGATCCCCCACCGCACATGACCAGCTGTTCGCTGAAACTACGACGACAAGAAAGAAGAAAAAAAAAAGACTTACTGCGCTGTATGATACTGCTAGAACGGCTTTCCATAACAACGTTTTCTTTACTCGATAACGTCTTTCTGCTTGTACTAACATTGTCCAATGATTGTTTGCTTTCTTACACGCCCTTGCATCTTGTGTAACTTGTCCTTTCGCATAAAGTAAACTGATACGTTTCTCCGCTCCAAGCGTTTCATCTGTTATGAACCTCTTCACAGCGGCTGCCTTTTATCACGGCACTTTGCTTTCAGAGTTTCTTCCTCGTTTTCTTGGGAATATCTCGCGGCTTGTTTTTAGGTTCATTTGAGGCGTTCTCTGTTGCGTAGCAGTGCGCGAAATTGGGGGATTTCGCATTTTCGGGAAGGGTAATAGGCTGAGGCGAACTGCTCTGTTTTCTCTCTCTCTCTCTCTCTCTCTCTTGTTTTACTCGATGTCTCGTCCGAATAGTTGCTTTAGCTTACTTTCACAGCGGTTATCATGTTTGCCTCGGTGAACTCTTTCGGCAGTCGTAAACCCACGTTCGTTGCATCGATAATAAACCCGTAGGGAAGGTTTTTATTTTTTCGCGCTCGTTTCCTGCAGCCTCTCCTTGCTTTTCTTCTCCCTTACTTATTTTCTTTCCTTCTTTCCTTTTTTTTCGCCATTCGTGGGCTGATCGCAGCGTATACGGGTGCAGCCAGAAGCCGCGATTGCTCCCCCGCGCCGAGCTAAACTGATTTCCTGGCCGGGTAAACAATGAAGCTCGTGCGAACGGGTGCTGCCGAGAGAGAGTTTGCGCACCGAAGCCCGAGCTTGCATGGTCTCAGGTTTTTCAGGACTCGCTTGAAAAGAAAAGGGCGGCGTACGCGTGATCGGGCGAAGCGTGTTGCATTGAGTAAACTCAACTTTGTGCCGGAGGTCATTACTACTTATTCGTTCGTATGATCTATCTTCCTTGCTTTGCGAAAGAGGGACAAGGACAGCTAGCTATTGCTTTTGCGCAAACATGCTAAACCCTTCGTAACATTACTCAGCTGCCCCCCCTGCGCGAGAAGTAGTTCTACTGGTGAACCTCCCTGCTTTTTTATTATTTTTGGTATTTATCTTTATACACAGCAGCCGTACCCGCTGGACAGGCTCAAAGTGACGGAGTCCAACGTCTCAAAGCAACAAACGCGTTATGTGACACGCGTAATTGTGGGGTTTGGATCAGTTTTTACCACCTGGTGCTTTTTTTCAACGTGGTCCTTTACTCTTGAATAAGTAATCGAATATTGTTATTTTCGACGCAGTCTACAAATCGGATAGTCACTAACGGGAAATCCGAATATTCTAGAATAGCTTTCGTAGACTTCACAACATCAACTGTGCGTGGTCAAATAAAACTGAAGCAGGAATACTACAACTCTGCCGTAGTGTGCGCCAGAAGCTGTATACATAGCAAAACATCCGGCGTCCCTGAGGAATCCAGAATATTCCGGTTAAGCCACGAGCATTCGCACTGGAATTTCGCTCTGACATGGAATTCGGCAGTGAGTATTGTTTGCTGCTGTTTATGGATACTGAAGCTGTATGTTCGCTTCGTAATAAGTATGTATATGCGCCGTTTAACTATTTGATAAAGCAACTGGCAACATTTGTCATGACCATTCCAACATGCGCAACAGTCTCTTATCGCTGTGCCGTCTCTGTAGATGACACGCATTTGTGATGTACCATGCAAACAGAATCTGCCTTTGCATATTTTACATGAGAATGCATGACGGTGTATGCTCTGGAGTATCGAATAATGTTCGATATCCGATCCATATTTGTTTCGGCCTCAAAAGTTGCTATTAACACGCCCCTGAAACGTTCATCCAAAGCATGGCAGATGACCTTTCTAGCATTCCGCCCCTATTAGAATGTGGAGCCTCGATCCGTCGTCGAAGATATGATCTCGTGCTCAGGACCAGCGAAACCGAGTCATCTGCATTTTATCGGGGCTGAATAAAGAAATGAAAATTCGCAAATACAATCAATCAATCAATCAATCAATCAATCAATCAATCAATCAATCAATCAATCAATCAATCAATCAATCAATCAATCAATCAATCAATCAATCAATCAATCAATCAGTCAGTCAATCAATAAATCAAGGAAAAAGCGGTAGCTCTTGCCTTCTGCTTGTCACCCTCTGTCGGGACACAGATAATTAATGTAGGCTCCTTTGCGCTTTAAGTGCAGCCATGACAAAAAAAAGCCAACCAAAAGAACTCTCTGCTATCATCAGCCATGCCGATACCATACGATATCATGATGTTAGATGTCTTCGTATTGTGCGCGCCGTAGACGGTGCAAGCCAGCCGAGCTCACGTAACAACGCAGCAACGAATGCAGCGTGCACGGCCTCGCGATTCAGCCCATCACGTCCGCGGCACTGCATGATGGCGTCCGCCGCGTACTCGATCCTCGCGACACCGCGTCTACGACGTGACAACCGCGGGGGCGAATTGCGTGCGCGGAGCGTGTTCACATCGAAAGACGTTCTTCTTTCTTGCGCTTGTGTGCGGCGTTCGCGTTTGTCTCGCCTTTCGGTACGATCGTGGGCAAATTCGAGCCCTTTTTCACGGAACTCGCGGCTACAAAAGCGAGAACAAGAATCTCCAAAGCGGCATGCCACACCAATTGTCAGGCGACTTAAAATTCGGGCGCAAGGAACATGCGTGTCTCCCTGCGTCGTTGTCGTCGTCACAGCGCGACGAGAGAGAGCGCACTCGACATCGCGCGGGGTCAAAAGGGAAGAGACGGGGCGCATACAAATGCACGGATTATCATCCCGAGTCACGGCGACACACCGCGTCAAAACCGTGTAGGCACCGACCGTTCGCACTTGGCTTGCGCGCTGTAGAGCGGCGTTGTTCCTCGATCTTGTTGCTTGTGTCTTCCCGCTTTCTTTTTTGTTGCAGCCAGCGCCTGTACGATGACGAACTACGCAAAGCAGGCCGGAATAAAAAAAAAAAAGGAAGATGCAAGTGAAAGGTCAAACGTGCGAGCTTATGCACACAAGACAAAACCTGGCAAGCTATCAGGAGGTGTGAGAATAGTTTAGAGCGAACGTACAGTATGTATATGAAGTGCGGAATCGGGATTCCCACGTCGCAACGACGTCGAGCGACGCCTTCTCCTTGCGTCTCAAAACCTGGGCGAGCGCTTCTTGTCTGTAGCCATGGCTGCGAAGACGGAGTGATTCGAATCGACGACGAGCGAAGAGAAAGAACCGTCAACCAGTCGGCCCCGAAACAAAGTGGAAGCGGCGGCGAAGATATTGCTGCGGTAACTCCGAGGCACAGAATAATGAGCTCCGCTCGGCGAGGACATATTCCTTGGAAATAGTTCCGTGTCACTGATTGTTTCTTCTGGAGTTCCCTTTACCAGACTCCCTTCCGTTAACCTTCTACCCCTTCCCTGTTTCAGTAAAAAAAATATCCAGTTCGAAGTTAGAAATGAAGCCGGTGTAGAAAACGCGGAATGCGGCGCAAGGGATCCGAGGAATCTACTCCGTGGAAACAACCCGTCACAGTTAAATATGCATGAAGGAGAAGAAAGCAGAGAGAAAAAAGAGGCAAATGCAAGAACAGGACAATTCATCGGCGGAAGATCGTGGCTCGAAAGAGCAGCGTTTGCATAATCAGTTCAAATATATGCACGTCGGTGCA